>NC_041385.1:722811155-722847928 GCF_002162155.2 Triticum dicoccoides
GGGGGGGGTTGGACCCACACCAACTTCCCCGACTTATTTGCTGAACTCCAAACGTCCCCCTCGTCCTCCCGCCACATTAGGTGGCTGGAGGTTGGGGTCCTTGCCTGGACTCTTTGGACTGTTCGTAATAAGCTTGTGATCGAGCGTACCCCTCTCCGTCGTGCTACTGACGCTCTCTACAAATTCTCGGGTTTCCTGCAGCTTTGGCGGCCGCTTAGCCGTCCCCTGGAGCGCGACGCCATCTCTGCCTTCATCGCCGATCTTCGCTCGATGGCCGTCCGCCTTTCGCCACCGCCGCCGCCGCCGCCGCCGGAGCCTGACTAAATCCCCGGCGCGGGTCTCGCTTTGTTTTTTCTCTTTCTTTGGGCTTGTTGAGCTGTGCCCTCAGCAGAACCTTATGACTTTGTTGTGGTACTTGGGTGTGTGTGTGTGGACTTGGTGTGGTTGTATGTCCTTTGGCGGTCTGCTTTATCTATAAAGCGGGGCGAAAGCCTTTTTCGGTAATACTCGACCGTAAAACTACAGACATTCATACATGAATAAAAAAGAATCAATACTCTACATAGCCGACGAAGTACTTATGAATGAAAAAAGGTATCTGATAATTCAGAAAAGAAAAATTGGTACCCAGAAGTAGCTAGTTACTACTATTTCCTGATGTTTGTTCTGCACATCCATTTCAATTGATTGTATAGAGGCCAATATGTTAAAGAACAGAGGAATGCAAGAGGCGCATAGTACTAACGAACTTGATTATGCTATCAAACAGTGTATAGCTAAACAAGAAGTGTGTGATTGTACAACAATAAACGCACTGAATGAGGATATAACATTTAGGAAATGACCTTCTTCTCTGATAGCTCATGAAACATACTGAATGACAACAACATAAATTAAATATACAAGGAAGCAACCAAATAAATGAGACACGATATGTGAATAATATACAAAAAAAGGAGACGATAGTTTATCTGTTCATATAGATCAGGTATGAACCATAAATGTGTATCTCTAGCACCACTGGGCCCTGTTTGAAATAGAGAAGTGAACCAGGAATTTTAAGTCAGCCGTGCTCGCTGTCTATCAGGTATGGAACAAAGTAAATGACCCTTCTTCTATGTATATATGGGCCCAGATGGTTGCTTCAAACCAAAAACAAGTGAAGCATGCTCGAGGTCTTTATAAAAAGACAAGACTTGTTAAAAACATGTTCACGACATGATCTTATTTCCATAGTGGTATTATATTTTATGAATATAGAGAAACTGAGGCTAGATACAAATTTAGTGAATGTTCGTATCATAAAAGCCCGGAGTGGAACAAACTTTATCACTTACGATGTTTAAATCTATTGTGTGTTCTGCTATATCTAAAATAGAGGGACCAATATGGTAATATCTTTGGAATTCCATAATAAAGTATGGTTACAATGGCTAATGTTTCTAAAACTGAATATATATTAATTTATAAAAAATTCTGGTGAAGTTGGACCCATACATGACTGAACTAAAAGTGGTCCATGTTGACCTGGAGCTTCTAGCAAAGGACCAGAAATTGTTGCTAATTCTCAAGATGCATGACTGATATTTTAGAAGTGTTTTTTGTCTGCTTAACCTGGACAGTTGGATAGATTGTTTTGCTAACAGATGATGTAAATACAAGCGAGACTCGTTCGTACACCCCATTGTCATCCATAGTGGATGAAAAATCCTCTCTAAAATAAGAGGTGTTGAATAACCAAAGGTTGTACGTAGGCAGAAAGAATGAAAGGAAAATACCTTTCTTGGAGAAGTTCTTGTTGACCGGAGCTTCATAGTAGAATGACGCCTCCTCTAGCACCACTGGGCCCTGTTTGAAACAGAAAAGTGAACCAGAAATTTTAAGTCAGCCATGCTCGCTGTCTATCAGGTATGGAACAAAGTAAATGACCCTTCTTCTATGTATATATGGGCCCAGCTGGTTGCCTCAAACCAAAAACAAGTGAAGCACGCTCGAGGTCTTTATAAAAAGACAAGACTTGTTAAAAACATGTTCATGACATGATCTTATTTCCATAGTGGTATTATATTTTATCAATATAGAGAAACTAAGGCTAGATACAAAATTAGTGAATGTTCGTATCATAAAATCCCGGAGTGAAACAAACTTTATCACTTATGATGGTAAATCTATTGTGTGTTCTACTATATCTAAAATAGAGGGACCAGTATGGTAATATCTTTGGAATTCTGATGGGCAATTTATCAAGAATCTGTTGTTGGCAAGAAAATTTGTAACACATATTGGTGAAATGCAAGTCAATTATTAAGGGTAAGAGGTCAACCGATGGGTAGATACATAATGGGCTCATGAAGAAGAACGGAGGGAGTCACCTGTGGAACAGAGCCAACATTTATATTATTTTTGCAGTCGTTGGATCCAGTGTCTTTTTTTTATCTTCGATTTGGCTGGTTAAAGTGAACAACTTCTTCTGCAAATCACTTTCATGGCTTTCAAAAAGCATTGCGAGTAGCCTTGTCTGACACCTTGGTCACAGAACAAATTTATTTCCTTGCAGATCCACTGGTATTACTTGAGATTGAAGGTGATTGAATCATAACTGACAAACCTACCATATTACTTTGAGATGCAACCAGTAAAAGCAAAGTTTGTGAAAGAACAAATTAAGGCTTTGACAATGTCTGAACAATCCATATGACACTAAATGGAAGTACATGATGGTGTTATATACCATAACATGACAGGGAAGATGGTTCTAGCATCAGTTCTTGGTGTAGTTAGTCGCCAATGTAGAGAGGGCAGAAATAATGGTGCTCACTTGGTCGCTCGGTAACCTCACCACCCAACTAAGGTGCAAGCTACTCCTGCAGAGAAACATCGAAAGCATATGATACATCAGCTGATATTAGTATATCACTCATCGAGATAATTTCTATACAACTAAAGTTCGGATAGACAAATTCAGCACCGAAATGATCCGCTCTAAGTTCAGATTGTTCAATGAAATTTTATATTGCACTTTTTATCCCTAAGTAGAATAAAAGATCTGTACAAAAATTGCAATAAAATCCTATCAACCTAAGGGAATAAATCAAACTAATCAACCAAGTGAATGTACTGAACATAAGAACTTGTTATAGGGATACGTTAGGAAATAGATCACACCTTATCTAGTATTGTGCCTCTCTTCATTGTCACATAAGAAATTAAGCCCCAAATCAGCTCACCCGCCACACCAAAAAGAAGAAACGAACAAAGAAAAACTAAAAAAGGCAAACATGCAGCAACAACATCATGAAAATCCTCTGAATGCATAGATCAGCGACGACCTAGACGGCAAGAGAGGTGGTCGGCTGGCCTGTTTCTCTTCCAACTTTGCAGCAGCCTAGGCATCTCCTTCTTTGCGTGGTCTTTGGTAACCTCTAGACCGCAAGCTATGCACTGGGCTGGCCGACAAAATCAGTCTCTCTCTCTCACTCTCTCTCTCTCTGTCTCTCTCTCTCTCTGGACGCACACACACACAGAGGAGTAGGGAGAGGGACGCACCTGGCAATAGCCTTCATTGCCCGCTTCTGGTGTCCTGAGCCAGTCCAAGGCTTGCCACCGCTGCTGCTGCAGAAGCAGCCGGCGGGCGCACTACAGAATCCGGGGTGGCACACCTCGACTCGTGCTCTGCCTGCCGATCGCCGACAGTTAATGAAGAAGAGGAGAGGGGTTAGGGTTAGGGTTTGGAAAGGGGACTGAGAGAGCAAGAGAGAACTGAGACGGGCTAAGAGGAGAGCCGCACTTCTCCTGCCGAGTGCACGCGAGGACGATGGCGATGGCGACGATGCCAGGAATGCGGACGACAGGATCCGGCAGGCCGGGAGAAGGAGCCGGCGGTGACGTGGGGGCAACTAGGGTTGGTGGGTTGAGGCTGAGCCCTTGCCGCCCCGCAACGCCCTTGGGCTTCTGGTCAGAGAAGGAGCACCTCGAGCTCAAGCTCGTCCATGGCGATGGGGAGGAGCGTCGTGGTTGGTGGGAGGAAGAACGCGGGCGCGGGAGCCGCCGCCGCCGCCGTCACCAGTGTAACATCCCAATTTTCCTAAATTAGGATGTTATTAGATCATTCATATGCATCTCATATTCTTTCCATGCATTATTTTTGCTTTTCGGTAATATTCAAAACATTATGCAACAAAGGCAATTCATTGGAGCGGAGATAACATGACTTCTCCCCTATTTTTAAAAATGTTCATAATGTGCAGAATATTATTTCCAGTTCGTTTGATATGTTCTGGTATTTTTATTATTCTCCAAAATATTTTAATTGTGTGTTATTTTTCTGTTTGTGTGGCCTTTTGCATCAAAATGATTTTCCAAAAATGCATTAGGTGAGGAGCTAGTGTTCCTGTAGTTTATATTAGTAGTAAATATTTTACTGTGTGTCTACGTATTTTTGTATAGTTTTTATTGTGGTTATTTGTTTTAGTTATTTGTGTTTCTGTAGTTGTGTGTAAAAAAAAAAGAGAAACACCAGCCAGCCAGCTAGCCAGCGGCCCAGCCAGCCAGCCGGCCCAGCAGCGCCGCACCACACCGCTGCGGCCCACCTTCCTCGCGACGCGGTACGCGCAGCCGTACCCGACCCGCACCCGCAGCCCGCACCCGCCTTCAGCCGCTGACCAGCGGGCCCCGCACCCATCTTCCACCCCGAACCGGACGCAGCCGCGCCGCGCGCACGCCGAGGCCGACCCGGATCGATCCGGCGCCTGGTCGATCCCGTGCGAGCCAGGGACATCACGCGCGAGCCCAGGACCCCGAAAAACCCTACCGCAGCCCTTCTCCGTCCTTTCCTCGTCCGTACGAGCAGCTAGGGCGAAACGGATCTCGCCGGAGGAGCTCCAAGTCCGCCGGACGCTGCCGTCGCCGTAAGAACTCGCAGAGCCGCGCCGCCTGCTCCACTCGATTCCCGCTCGAAGCCGCCCTCGCCTGACGTATTTGTGTTGCCGAAAACGCAGCAGAGGGAGAGGAACCCGCCGGCCGACTTCACCCGAGCTCGCCGGAGTTCGCGACGCCGTCGTCTGTAGAGGACGCCCCCGTCGCCGTTCAACACCACCACCACCTCCGCCACTCAACGCTGCACCCGTCCGTCCCTTCGTCTTGGCCGGAGACCCACCGGAGGAGCGCCGCCGCCGACGCCCGAAGCCACCGCCGTTTTTTTTCCCTCTGTTTCCGGTGAGCACGCACACACAGCAAACCTCGGCCAATCACGAGCTGCCACGTGGGCACCAGCTACAGCACACGCACGAACAGTGCAGGAGTTCTCTGTTGTTTTCTGTTTTCTTTTTCAGATTTCAGCTAAAACTTCAACTAGCTATATCTTTTATTCTATAAGTCCAATTTAGGCAATTCTTTTTTCCTATGCACTCACAAAAATCAGCACAATATCACAGTACCAACTTTGCACATGTTTGCTCTGTTCAAATTTGAATTCGTTTGAATTTGAATTAAACCTTCCGGAGGCCATAACTCTCAAACCGTTTATCGGATTCGAGTGATTCTTTTTACGTTGTGACAGTGCAATTTAGGTGCTGTTAAGCTTCTGTTGTTGTGTTTTTAAAATGATTTTCTTGTTGTTGGTTTTATTTTGGTTCGATTCGTGTTCCGATGATTGATTTGTTGAATTGTGTGAAACGTGTAGATTGTCCGGAGTGCGACGCGAACTATTGTCAGGAGTGTGACTTTCTGAACCAGAACCAAGGCAAGTTACATGTTGATCATCCTTTACCTTTTGTTTTCTATGCATGTAGTTATATCACACTATAAATATCTGCATGTATAGGATTACTATAGTATTTTGCTATATGTTGTTGAGCTATCTTCCCGTCATTGCAAATCGTGGTAGTTGTAGTTTGCTATGCTTTGTAGACGGGGGTGGTTCGTGTATACATTGAGTTTATGTGAGGATTATATATATATAACTAAATTGAGTAGTAATTAAGGATTTAATTCACCTCTGGGCGGAAGTGGTATTGCTTGGTGTTGAGGGAAGGCATCATGGGGTCTTGCACCTTTTCTAAGGCCATGCGCCCATGAGAGTGCACCCTAAGTGGAATGCCGCCCAGGTTCAAAAAGATCAGACAGACTTAGTGACTAGTAGCTTCCATGTGCGGCCACTGGCTATATGGGCTCTGGCTTAGTTGATCAGTTGTTGGAACCCTGGCCCAGACAGTGTCGACAGATGTAGCATATGTAGGTGGGATGTGGCCGTCAGGTGGTTAAGGGAACCTCTTCTGAAAGACTTCGTCTCAATCTTCGGATTGGGTCCAGTGGGTAAAGCGTACAAAACTTTGCAGAGTATTAAAACTAATCATGATTAGCCGTGCCCCCGGTTATGGGTAAATTGAGCCACTATGCCATTACAGTTGTTGGATGATCTTGACAGATGTGACACTTAATAATATTTGTGGGCAACTTAATAAAGGGTAGGTTGGAGTTGATTTTGCCAACTCAACCTTGTGTATTTAATTGTAGTAATAAAAGAATTAAATAAAAACTTGACTATTAGGTAGTTATTAGGATAAAATCAGCTTTATGCAAAAATAAACCCTCAAGCCTTCCTTTGTTGTACTATGCATATACATGTAGGTCTGCTATATTATTACTCCTGTGTAACTTGCCAATACATTCAAAGTATTGACTTATATGGCTGCAACGTCTCATGTTGCAGGATTTTCAGACGAAGAGTAAGGTACCGTTAGGGTCGCGAGTCTGCACTCAGCATCGCCAGTGGGCTATGATGGGACTCATCGTTATTTTCTGCTACTTTCCGCTGTTTGATTGAATAAAGCTAGCCAAGTGCTATGCAGATTGTTTTATTTTATACATTCTGGATCATACGTTGTAATAAATGATGCACTTGCTATTCTGGTATTCATCTATACTGTGTGTGCTAGCGAGTTCGATCCAGGGACTAGCATGGTAAGCACAGAGACTCAAATCCTTCGAGATTTGGTCGTTACAACCAGATGAGGAGCGAGCGAGGGAGAGAGGCGGCTGCGTGGGAGGGAGGGAGATGCGGGGGGAGGAGGAGCGAGTGCGGGGAGCGGCGACGGCGGCGGGGCAAGGAGGGACGCGGGAGGGAGAGAGAGGCGGGCGCGGGAGGGGGAAAAGGAGGCGATCGGGCTAGAAGGGGATGGGAACGACGGTCTCTACGGTCTCGCCCCTGCCTGTGATATAGGATCTTTTCCCAACCAAGTGAAATGACGAGAATGCCCTTGGCGGGGCAGCGTAATTACGCGTGGTGGCACGGCCGGGCGGGACACGGCTGTAGGGAAAATATCCGACGACTGGAGATGACCGGGTAAACATCCGACGGTTGGAGACGATTGAGCCTGAGATCCAACGGCCAGAACGCAATCAGGAAACCGATCCGACGGCTGAGAATCCAAACGCACGGGGAGGCTTCATTTTGTTCCGGACTCTAACAATGGTATTGACTCACTAATACATGTGCGCAGTACACAAATAATCAGGTTTAAACCTCTGTATTCTTACTGTAGGACTGCCACAATGTAATGATTTAGTTTTCTTCTTAGATTCAGATTAAACTTATTTTGGAATACATATTCACCTGGCTGCAGGAGACGACAAGGATAGAAAATAAATGCCTATGGAGAAAACTCTAAATAGAACATGTTTACATATTAATACAGTAACAGAAATCATGTCTCCACGAGGAGCCACTCTAAATGGAATACTGTACGTGGAGAGGCTGACAGCTGGGTCCACGGCAGCCGCAAGGAAGTGCCTCCTTATTACGCGAAAAATAATTATTCCTCCGCCTGATGATACGTCTCCAACGTATCTATAATTTTTGATTGTTTCATGCTATTATATTACCCCTTTTGGATGTTTATGGGCTTTATTTTACACATTTATATCATTTTTGGGACTAACCTACTAACTGGAGGCCCAGCCCGTATTGCTGTTTTTTTGCCTATTTCAGTATTTCAAAGAAAAGGAATATCAAACAGAATCCAAACGGAATGAAATCTTTGGGAGCGTGATTTTTGGAATGAACGTGATCCAGAGGACTTGGAGTGCAAGTCAAGAAGCAGCCGAGGCGGCCACGAGAGGGTAGGGCGTGCCCCCTGTCTTGTGGCCCCCTCGGGCGGCCACCAACGTACTTCTTCCTCCTATATGAGCCTATGTACCCCGAAAACATCCAGGGAGCCAACGAAACAACATTTCCACCGCCGTAACCTTTTGTATCCGCGAGATCCCATCTTGGAGCCTTCACCGGCGTTTTGCCGGAGGGGGAATCGACCATGGAGGGCTTCTACATCAACACCATAGCCCCTCCGATGAGTTGTGAGTAGTCTTTGCTTTTTAGTTTACCACAATCATCCTTACTGTACACACCTTTTGGGAGAAGCCTACTTGATTAGGATTTGCTAGAATACTCTATGTGCTTCACTTATATCTTTTGAGCTTGATAGTTTTTGCTCTAGTGCTTCACTTATATTTTTTAGAGCACGGTGGTGACTTAATTTTGAAGAAATTGCTAGTCTCTCATGCTTCACTTATATCTTTTTGAGAGTCTTTTAGAACAGCATGGTATTTGCTATGGTTACAAAGTTGGTCCTAGAATGATGAGCATCCATGTTGGGTATAATAAAAACTATCATAGAAAGGAATTGGATGCTATGATCAATTTGATGCTTGATAATTGTTTTGAGATATGGGGGTAGTGATATTAAAGTCATGCTAGTTGAGGTGATTATGAAAAATACTTGTGTTGAGGTTTGTGATTCCCGTAGCATGCACGTATGGTGAACCGCTTTGTGATGAAGTTGGAGCACAATTTTATTTATTGATTGTCTTCCTTATGAGTGGCGGTCGGGGACGAGCGATGGTCTTTTCCTACCAATCTATCCCCCTAGGAGCATGCACGTAGTACTTTTGTTTTTGATGACTTCTAGATTTTTGCAACAAGTACATGAGTTCTTTTGACTAATGTTGAGTCCATGGATTATACGCACCTCACCCTTCCACCATTGCTAGCCTCTCTTGTGCCGCGCAACTTTCGCCGGTACCATACACCCACCATATACCTTCCTCAAAACAGCCACCATACCTACCTATTATGGCATTTCCATAGCCATTCCGAGATATATTGCCATGCAACTTTCCACCGTTCCGTTCATATGACACGCATTACTTTTGTCATATTGCTCTTTGCATGATCATATAGTTGACATCGTATTTATGGTAAGGACACCTTCATAATTTTCATACATGTCACTCTTGATTCATTGCACATCCCGGTACACCGCCGGAGGCATTCATATAGAGTCATATCTTGTTCTAGCTTTGAGTTGTAATTCTTGAGTTGTAAATCCATAAAAGTGTGATGATCTTCATTATTAGAGCATTGTCCTAGTGAGGAAAGGATGATGAAGACTATGATTCCCCCACAAGTCAGGATGAGACTTCGGACTTTACAAAAAAAAGAGAAAGGCCAAAAAGAAAAAAAAGAAGGGCCAAAGAAAAAAAAGAAAAAAGGGGGAAAAATAAAATGAGAGAAAAAGAGAGAAGTGACAATGCTACTATCTCTTTTCCCACACTTGTGCTTCAAAGTAGCACCATGATCTTCATGATAGAGAGTCTCATATGTTGTCACTTTCATATACTAGTGGGAATTTTTCATTATAGAACTTGGCTTGTATATTCCAATGATGGGCTTCCTCAAAATGCCCTAGGTCTTCGTGAGCAAGCGAGTTGAATGCACACCCACTTAGTTTCTTTTGTTGAGCTTTCATATATTTATAGCTCTAGTGCATCTGTTGCATGACAATCCCTACTCACTCACATTGATATCTATTAATGGGCATCTCCATAGCCCATTGATAGGCCTAGTTGATGTGATACTATCTTCTCCTTTTTGTCTTCTCCACAACCACCATTCTATTCCACATATAGTGCTATGTCCATGGCTCACGCTCATGTATTGCGTGAAAGTTGAAAGAGTTTGAGATTATTAAAGTATGAAACAATTGTTTGGCTTGTCATCGGGGTTGTGCATGATTAAATACTTTGTGTGATGAAGATAGAGCAACAGCCAGACTATATGATTTTGTAGGGATAACTTTATATGGCCATGTTATTTTGAGAAGACATGATTACTTTGATTAGTATGCTTGAAGTATCACCATTTTCATGTTAATATGAACTTTTATTTTGTATCATTTGGATCTGAACATTCATGCCACAATAAAGAAAATTACATTGAGAATTATGATAGGTAGCATTCCACATCAAAAATTCCGTTTTTATCATTTACCTACTCGAGGACGAGCAGGAATTAAGCTTGAGGATGCTTGATCGTATCCAATGTATCTATAATTTTTTATTGTTTCATGCTACTATATTACCCCTTTTGGATGTTTATGGGCTTTATTTTATACATTTATATCATTTTTGGGACTAACCTACTAACCGGAGGCCCATCCCGTATTGCTGTTTTTTTTTTGCCTATTTCAGTATTTCGAAGAAAAGGAATATCAAACGGAGTGAAAACGGAATGAAACCTTTGGGAGAGTGATTTTTGGAATGAACGTGATCCAGAGGACTTGGAGTGCAAGTCAAGAAGCAGCCGAGGCGGCCACGAGAGGGTAGGGCGCGCCTCCTGTCTCGTGGGCCCCTCGGGCAGCCACCGACGTACTTCTTCCTCCTATATAAGCCTACGTACCCCGAAAACATCCAGGGAGCGAAACACAATTTCCACCGCCATAACCTTCTGTATCTGCGAGATCCCATCTTGGTGTAGGATATATGCCCTAGAGGAAATAATAAATGCTATTATTTATCTCCATGTTCATAATTATGTTTATGTTCCATGATATAACTCCTGTGGTTCCCGAGCCCGCATATCCATAAAGGCTCTAGGGAAAACCCATGTGCACGTGTGGAATAATAAATGGTAAAATGTATTCCTAGTCATGCCTCTAAGACTAGCTCAAGTGTTGCATGATGATTATGTTTTCCCAATCATGGGCATGTCTTTGCCAGCAACTTTGAGGGCACAATGTTAAGAGAACATTTGTGTTGAATCGACCCGGATTGATGTTATGCTATGAGATTCATTCATCATAAGTTAATGGTAAATAACATAGAGATGGTTAACGTTTGCATGATTCCTTAGACCATGAGAGTATCGAGTTTCTTCATGCTTGCTTCATGAACTTTGGGGTTTGTTAAACGTCATCCGTAAATGGGTGGCTATTACGGTGGCTTACGGGTTCATCGAAAAGTGTGTCAAGTAACTTGATAGCTCAAGATTGGGATTTGCTCCTCCGACGATGGAGAGATATTCTCGGGCCCTCTCGATGTTACGGTATCCATCATCGTCTGGCCAGACACAGTGTGATTTGAGCACAGGGATGCCGGAACACGTAAACGAGAAAAGAGAACAAAACCAGTAACAAGGTAACTAGCATAGTGGACAAGTCGTTGATCCACGGGGATGCAAGTAAATCTCACCTCGGGTCTTTGTAACATATCACGAAGCAACAGGAATATCACACGGCAACTGGAGGTTCACTCGAATATTCATTCGTGTGGGTATAGGGGTCAATATGGGTGTCCACGGCTCCGATGTTGATCATTGATCGGAAGGGGTTCCGGGTCATGTCTATACTTCACCGAACCTATAAGGTCACACGCTTAAGGGTCATCTATCTGCTGAATACTAGACAAGGAGTCTGAGAGAAAATCACCAAAAAAGTTTCGGACACCGGAAAAGTTTTGGACACCGGAAAAGGTTCCGCAGAGAGAGTCATCGGATGAGTTTCGGTGAAACTGAAAAGTTGTTTCAAGGGATACCATTAAGTCAAATTGGTTTTGGCACATGCCTGATAATTCTTGGAGGGTACCAGAATCATTTTGGAAGCTTTTTGGAATTTTTTGAGATAAAAAACGGAAATGTTCCGAAGCTGCTGGAGCCACTTCAGATGCGTTTCGCAGATGAAAATCACTAAAATGGACTTGTTCCAGAATGCGTTGAAAACTATTATGGTGGGCACTGGAAATGTTCTAAGCCCACCGTCGGTGTCAAAACCGGCGGATCTCGGGTAGGGGGTCCGAACTGTGCGTCTAGGCGGATGGTAACAGGAGACAAGGGACACGATGTTTTACCCAGGTTCGGGCCCTCTTGATGGAGGTAAAACCCTACATCCTGCTTGATTGATATTGATGATGTGGGTATTACAAGCGTAGATCTACCACGAGATCAAGGAGGCTAAACCCTAGAAGCTAGCCTATTGTATGATTGTTGTTGTTGTCCTATGGACTAAAACCATCCGGTTTATATAGACACCGGAGAGGGCTAGGGTTACACAGAGTAGGTTACAATGGTAGGAGATCTACATATCCGTATCGCCAAGCTTGCCTTCCACGCCAAGGAAAGTCCCATCCGGACACGGGACAAAGTCTTCAATCTTGTATCTTCATAGTCTTGGAGTCCGGCCGATGATGGTAGTTCGGCTATCTGGACACCCCCTAATCCGGGACTCCCTCGGTAGCCCCCGAACCAGGCTTCAATGACGACGAGTCCGGCGCTCATATTTTCTTCGGCATTGCAAGGCGGGTTCTCCTTTAAATTCCATGTGCCTGATGAATAGTGTCCAGCTTCCTTATAAATGTTGCGCTCCTTGGCTTCCACGTCCAATAATGGCCCTCTTCCATGTGTCGTATGAAAGCGAAAAGCTAGGGTATTTTTGTGTTTTACTCCCTAGCCGCGCGAATGAGCTGCCTATAAGAGAGGCGAGGATCTAGATCCAAATCACACCATCCTCCTTTCGCAAGTACTCATCGAAGCGCCTCTGACCAAAATCCATTCCATTATGGATAGTCGACGCGGCTCCTCCTCTCGCGCTCCCAGCCCTCTGCCAGGGGATTGGAGGAGATGTTCAGTTCCGCATAGCGAGCTGGTGACGCTCCAAGCAGAGGGATATCTTCCCCCGGCCTTCATGGTTCTGGTTCGAGCCGGACTGGCCACCTACAAGGGTGGGAAGCAGGCGGAGAGCGTCCCCACAGGAGAGCGGGTATGCTTCGTCCCTTATCTAATAAGGGGATTTGGATTTCCCATACATCCGTTTCTCCGGGGGCTCCTGGAGTTCTATGGACTCCAGCTTCACCACCTTACACCTGCCTCCATTTCGCACATCGCGGGTTTTGTAGCTCTTTGCGAGCTGTTCTTGGGCATCGAGCCCCATTTTGCGCTGTGGAAGAGATTGTTTTGCCTCGTACCCCGTTCTCACGAGGGGTCGAAATATCAAGTGGGCGGAGCCGAAATGTGATGCATCGCCGGGACCGGATATCTATCCGGAACCCCAAAGAAGGTGTCCAAAGACTGGCCTTCAGAATGGTTTTATATGGAAGACGCCCCTCTGCCGGATCCAGTTCGGATTGGCCTCCCGGAATTCAGCAACGCTCCTCTGAAGAAACGCCTGAGTTGGCGCCCGCGGAGTTCTCAATGGGAGGATGACAGGAGTGTCCAATATCTGATGGGCCGGATAAGGTTACTGGCCCATTCCGGACTGACCATGATCGGAGTCATGGCCACATGCATTATGCGAGGGGTGCAGCCACTCCAATATAGGGGCCACCCCATGTGGGATTTCAACGGGGAGAATGACGCTACCCGTCACGGCCGCAAGGGGCCGGATCGACCATCGATCTGGTGAAGATCCTGTCCGGCTTGTACAAGGGGGAGAAGGAGGACTTCCTCCGCACGAGTCCATTGAATGGATTCTCCATGAATAACCCTCGAAGCTGGGTAAGCGGACGTTTGTCTATCCAATTCGTGCTTTCAAAGTTAAGTGTTTTACTTTATGATTTCGATGCAGGAACTGCGCCGGGATGTGGAGGGCATACAAAGCCCGACTCCACAACCCGAGGATCCGGGAAGATCCCTTGATCCGGCCTCCAAAGAGGATCCGGACATAGAGGTGGAGCTGATTGACGGGATGTTCCACCAACTTAGCATGGACAATGCTCTAGTCGCCATTACGGCTGACTACCCCGGTTTATCTCCGGCTTCCCAGGTAACTACGATCGGAGCCCTGACACCATTATTTCGCTCATGCTTATTTCTGACCACTGTATACCAACGGCGTTTCGCAGGAGGTGCCCTTGAGGAGGGAAGCCGATCCCGCGGCGACTGACCGACAAGGGTCAGTGCGGCCCAACAGGCGGAAGAGGAGTGCGGCACGAATCGAAACATCGCCGCAACGGTATGGCTCACCATTGTCTTCAAGGTAAAGACTCCTGGGAGGTGTATTAAAGCTCATGATTCTTCCAGGAGAAAGAGCGCTCGCCGGACAATGCCCGGAGAGGTTGCCAACCAAGCCTCCGCCAGCCAGGCTCCAACACCTGGTCCGGAGAGGGAGGCGAGCGCAAGGCGCGAGCCGGATGCTCCTCCAATGGAGGATGCCGACAGGCTGTCCGCCACCAGGTATGAGGTGGAGAGCGCCATGAATCACAGGCGCCGCCGGACAGTTCTTCGTGACACGTGTTTCTCCTCGGAGGCGTTGAATGCCTTTAATGCGAGAGACGTGCACCTCCGTGCCGCTCAAGATGGTTTAACCAGAGCCACGGAGCAGTATGTAAAGGACATACGGGTAAGGAATTTTAATAGTTATATATGCCAGTAGCCCCCGAGACTTAAAATAGTTAAAATAACTAATTTAAGGATCATTTGTTATGCAGGATCTTACGGAGAAGAATACCCACCTGTCCCAGGAGCTTCAAGATTGCAAGGCCCAACTTGAGGCTGCACTGGCCGCCACAGGGGGAGCCACAGAGACCCCCGCTGGTAATACATACTTTGAAAAGATAAGTAGTTAATAAAGTGCGGCGTGTGCGTCAGTCTGACAATAATATTGCAGAGGGTGCCGGACTGGATCCGGACAAGCAACATCTGCTGCGCCAGCTGAAGGCCGGCGAGAAGGTGCTTATGAGGGTGCAGCAGGAGAGGAACAAACTCCAAGATGCCAACACCCAGCTGGGCGAAGAACTAAAAGATGTTCGGGTCCAGCTGTCTGACTCCGTAAAGGAGAATCGGCGGCTTCGTCGCGGCATTTACAGTAAGTGCTTGAGCAAACTCTTTTGAAAAGAAGAGTTCGGCGAGGAAGTCGATTGACAGAAATGTGTCTATAGGTGTGCTCACGGGTCGTCCGGCGGAGGAAATGCCTGGTTCCACGGGTGACCTTCTTCCCGAGCTGCTGCAACTGCATGAACGTATTCGGCAGGCGATGAGCGGCATCGTCCAGGCCTTATGGCCGTCCGTCTCCCTACCCGAGGGTCTTGGAGAGCTTGCTGAGAAGCTTCAGGGAGTACGGCAGCGCTTCCGTCCGTGGAAGATATCGGCCTGCCGTCAAGGCGCCAGAGAGGCCTGGGCCATGGTGAAGACGCGGTACACAAAGGCTGATCCAAACCACATGGCCAAAGTCGGACCTGTGGGGCCCGATGGGAAGGAGATCCCTGTGAGCTTAATGTACGACCAAGTAGAGTTGGCCGCGAAATATTCCCAACGGGACTGTAAACTAGACAGCCTGTTAGATGGGATTGAAGAGGAGTTCAATCAGTCAATTTGACCATGTAATTTTAAAATGACATGTAAAATGCCTTCTAGCCGGATTGTAGATCGTTTGTCTTTGCGGACCTTTTCGCTTCAACCTCGGGACCCAAGAGTCTGGAGTGTGTCCGAATACCCTAATGGTTATAAAAACCGGGGCATGCATGGAGACCAGGCGTAGGGGTCATTAGTGCTTTATCAGACAAGTGCCCAACTAGTTATGTTATATTACATGGTTAGTAAGAAACATCTTCCAAGGAGAATAGTTCCCTTAGGGGTTCCTTTCCCTGGGAGGCATACCCTAAGGTGCATGTCCGTACTGCGAAGAGAGCAGAAAAAACATCTGGGGGCAGATAAATAAATAAGTAATAAATCATCTTTCAAGTCACCGACCGAATATTCCCTTAAGAACGCTAGCTTTCGGCTTTACCCAGTCTGAGGTACACATCCGGCTGACCCGGCAGTAACAATCGCAGAGGTGCTCCCTTTACCTCCTAGCCGAACAATCGGGAACGCAGGGGTAAGCACAGGAGCTAGGCAACCCAGCTTGGCCAAAACTTAAGTCATATAGATGCATATAATGGTGAATAAAAGGTACATGCGGAAGTATGACACATGTGTTGGGCATGAAGCCCGTATAAATAAGCTTCTGTTAAAGAAGCCCCCAGGTATAATGAGTGCGAGTAGCTCCTCAAGTGTGTGCAAACAATGCGCAGATCAGCCCTCCAAGGCTTTTACTAAAAAAGGGGGAAGAAGGAGGGGAACAAAAGACAGCGAAAATATAAAAGGTGGATGGAGGAAGGAGACGAACTCTGAGTCCGGCGCTAGGCGTAAAATCTTTGGAGACGGGTTGCGTTCCATGGGTTCAGCTCGAGTCGGTTGTCAGATGCTTTACGTAGACGGTATGCTCCACCGGTCAGGACTTGGTCGATGATGAAGGGACCTTCCCATTTGGGCTTAAGTTTGTCCTTTTTCTTGTCCGGCAGGCGTAGAACTAGCTCGCCAACATTGTAAGTTTTGGCCCGTACTTCTCTGCTTTGATATCTTCGAGCCTGCTGCTGATAGAATGCGGAATGAGCTTTTGCCACGCCCCGCTCCTCCTCTAAGGCGTCCAAACTGTCCTGCCGATCCAACTCGGCTTCTCTTTCTTCGTACATGCGCACGCGAGGTGAGTCATGAATTATATCGCAGGGCAAAACTGCCTCTACGCCGTACACCATAAAAAATGGTGTGAATCCGGTAGTGCGGTTCGGCGTGGTCCGCAGCCCCCAGAGTATGTAGTCGAGCTCCTCTACCCAGTGCGTGTTAGATTCCGTGAGGGACCGCACTAATCTGGGTTTGATGCCGCTCATGATTAGACCGTTTGCTCGTTCGACTTGACCGTTAGTTTGGGGGTGATAGACTAAAGCGTAGTCGAGCCTGATGCCCATGTTTTTGCACCAGAGTTTTACCTCGTCGGCCGTGAAATTCGTGCCGTTATCAGTGATGATGCTGTGGGGGACGCCATAACGGTGTACTACCCCGGATATGAAGTCTATCACAGGTCTGGATTCAGCCGTTTTAACTGGCTTGGCCTCTATCCATTTGGTGAATTTGTCCACCATGACCAATAGGTATTTTTGCTTGTGGGTTCCCCCTTTAAGGGGTCCAACCATGTCAAGCCCCCAGACCGCAAACGGCTAGGTGATGGGTATAGTTTTGAGGGCGGTGGGTGGCATGTGGCTTTGATTAGCAAAGAGCTAGCAACCGACGCATCGTTGGACTAAGTCCTGAGCATCCGCCCGGGCCGTCGGCCAATAAAATCCTGTACGGAAGGCCTTGCCTACAAGGGCCCGGGCTGCGACGTGGTGCCCGTCGAGTCCGGCGTGAATTTCAGCCAGGAGATTTCGCCCTTCCTCTTCGGAGATGCACCTTTGAAGGACTCCGGTTGTGCTTTTCTTATAGAGTTCTCCCTCATGGACCTTGTAGGCTTTAGATTGCCGAACTATGCAGCGGGCCTCGTTTTGGTCTTCGGGAAGTTCCTGCCTAGTTAAGTAGGCTAGGAATGGTTCCGTCCACGGGGCAATTATTGCCATTATTTCGTGGGCTGAGGGTGTTATTTCACTGGCTGAGCCACCGACTGTGTCAGAATGTTCCGTGTTGGGTGGCGCTGTTGTTTTCGGGTTGTTGTTTCCGGACTCCTCTTTCCATAATACGGATGGCTTAAAGAGCCGCTCCAGGAAGATGTTTGGAGGGATGGTGTCGCCTTTTGCACCGATGCGCGCCAACACATCGGCTGCCTGGTTATTATCCCGGGCTACATGGTGGAATTCGAGTCCTTCGAACCGAGCTGACATTTTTAAGACGACGTTACGATAGGCTGCCATTTTCGGATCCTTGGCGTCAAAGTCTCCATTTACTTGGGATATTGCAAGGTTTGAATCCCCGCGCACCTCTAGGCGCTGAATACCCATGGAGATTGCCATCCGGAGACCATGTAGAAGGGCCTCGTATTCGGCTGCATTGTTGGAGTCCGTGTACATTATCTGGAGTACGTATTGGACTGTGTCTCCGGTTGGGGACGTCAATACGATGCCAGCCCCTAGGCCGGCCAACATTTTGGAGCCGTCGAAATGCATGATCCAATTGGAGTATGCGTCGTACTCTTTAGGGAGTTCGGCTTCGGTCCATTCGGCGATGAAGTCGGCCAACACTTGCAACTTTATAGCTCACCTTGGTTTGTAGGTTATGTCAAATGGTAAGAGCTCAATGGCCCATTTTGCAATCCTGCCCATCGCGTCGCGGTTGTTTATAATGTCGTTGAGAGGAACTTCGGAGGCCACTGTTATCAAGCACTCTTGAAAGTAGTGTCGCAGCTTTCGGGATGCCATGAACACCGCATACGCTATCTTTTGATAATGTGGATACCAGGACTTGCATGGAGTTAAGACAGTGGATACATAGTACACTGGTTTTTGAAGAGGGAATTTATGTCCTTCTGTTTCTCGTTCGACGACGATCGCTGCGCTGACAACTTGATGTGTTGCCGCGATATATAATAACATTGGTTCGCCTAGGTTGGGTGCGGCCAGGACTGGATTTGTTGCTAATATGGCCTTTATTTCTTTGAGTCCGGCCATGGCAGCATCCGTCCACTTGAAGTGTTCGGTGCGCCGGAGGAGGCGGTAGAGAGGTAATGCCTTTTCTCCCAAACGGGAGATGAAGCGGCTTAGCGCCGCCATGCATCCAGTCAATTTTTGTATTTGTTTGAGGTCTTTTGGGATATCCAATTGTGACAGAGCTCGGATCTTGGCTGGGTTTGCTTCAATTCCTCTACCGGATACAATGAAGCCTAAGAGCTTTCCGGCTGGTACGCCGAAAACGCATTTTTCCGGGTTGAGCTTAATGTCATATGCTCGTAGGTTGTCGAATGTGAGCCTCAAATCGTCTACTAGAGTTTCGACGTGTTTGGTCTTAACGACCACATCGTCTACGTATGCCTCCACTGTTTTGCCGATCTGGGTAGCCAGACATGTCTGAATCATGCGCTGATATGTTGCGCCGGCGTTTTTAAGTCCGAAGGGCATTGTGTTGAAGCAGAATGGTCCGTATGGAGTAATGAATGCTGTTGCGGCCTGGTCTGTTTCCGCCATCTTGATTTGATGGTATCCGGAGTATGCGTCGAGGAAACACAATGAATCGTGCCCCGCGGTAGCATCGATGATTTGGTCGATGCGGGGGAGGGGGAAAGGATCCTTTGGACATGCCTTATTAAGGTCTTTAAAATCCACACAGAGGCGCCAGGATTTGTCCTTTTTGGTACCATTACCAGGTTCGCTAGCCAGTCTGAATGTTTTATGTCTCTCATGAATCCGGCTTCTAGTACTTTGGCTAGCTCCTCTCCCATTGCCTGTCTTTTGGGTTCGGAAAATTGTCGAAGGGCCTGTTTGACTGGCTTGAATCCTTTTAGGATATTTAGGCTGTGCTCTGCCAGCCTGCGTGGGATTCCTGGCATATCTGAAGGGTGCCAGGCAAAAATGTCCCAATTTTCCCGAAGGAATTCTCGTAGTGCGGCTTCTAAATCAGGGTTTAATTGTGCCCCAATGGAGGCCGTCTTTGAGGGGTCCGTTGGATGGACCTGGAATTTGACTATTTCGTCTGCTGGTTTAAAAGAGGTGGACTTAGATCTCTTATCGAGTATCACATCGTCCCTATTCACCGTGGAGCGTAGTGCGGTGAGTTCCTCTGCCGCTAGGACTTCGGATAGTGCCTCTAGGGCTAGTGCGGCTGTCTTATTTTCAGCGCGAAGTGCTATGTCCGGATCACTGACCAGAGTGATGATTCCATTGGGCCTGAGCATTTTGAGCTTCATGTACCCGTAATGGGGTACAACTTGGAAACTTGTGAATGCCTCTCGCCCTAATAGAGCGTGATATCCGCTGCTGAACGGGGCCACTTGGAACATGACTTCCTCGGACCTGTAGTTGTCCGGCGAGCCGAACACCACATCTAGTGTGATTTTTCCTGTGCAGCGTACTTCCGGACTAGGGATTATTCCTCTAAAGGTTGTGCTGCTTCGCTCAATGCGGCTCCAGTCTATTTCCATTTTCTGGAGGGTTTCCTCATAGATGAGGTTTAATCCACTGCCGCCATCCATGAGTACCTTGGTAAGACGAAAGCCGTCCACTATTGGACTGAGGACCAATGCGGCTGGTGCTCGGGCTGTTCGGAATTTAGGTTCATCGCTGGCATTGAAGGTGATAGCCGTGTCGCTCCATGGATTTGTTGTTGCTACTTGGTAGACTTCGTCGAGGCTGCGGATTGTTCGTTTCCGTATATTATTTGATGCGGAAGTCTCGAAGACTGTTAATACCGTACTGGTACTGTTGGGGTGGTTCTCCGGGGCTAGAAGACCTTCGCCACTTTTGGCCACCTGCCGTAGTATCCAACATGCTCTAAGGCTATGAGTTGGAGTGGCGCCCTCTGTGCTATGAATTTTGCAGGGTCCATTGAGCTATCCCTCCAGTACGGTTCCATGCCCTATGAAGGGTTTTTGCTTTTTGGTATTTAACCCAGGTGCCTGTCGATGAAGCACCCTTTTATTTCGGACTGGGTCTGTATTCAGGGCCGGATTATCCCAAAAATTGATTTCGGCTTTCCAGGCGCTTTCCATCTCAGAGTACTTTCGTACTATGGACGCCAAATCAGTGAAGCGTGTAATTTCACGACGACTTATGGCGTTGAGGATTCCCTTGTCCGTGCAATTGTTGCAGAAAATTAAGATTGCGCTTTCCTCACGGTAGTCCTTTATCCTGTCCATAACCAGGAGGAATCTGGCCCAGTAATGATGTACTATTTCATCAGGCTCTTGCCGTATTTGAGATAGATCGCTTATGTTCGGGTGGGCGGGTGGAATTAAATTCGGAACCCCGCCCAATCTGAGGCTCAAAGGCCGAGGAGCTTCCGGACTTGGAAGCTTGGATTGCTGGACGTTGTCCAACGAATCTGGTCCGCTGCCTAACTTTAGGTTCAGTACTTGATTGACGTCCGTCCCTCCGCGGGAATCTCGCATGGGGGGATCGGGAATCCAGACATAACTGGTTTTCAACATAGAAGAAGAGTCGCCGCATTGTTCTTCTACCACAGCAACATGGTGGGTAGCCTGGGGAGAGTTAATTTCTCTCAGATCGGCTTTAAGCCCAATCTGATCATAGTCTGTAGCGACTCCCAGGGAGGCAATGTGATCCAAGAGCTCGTTTACGGAAGAGAGCTCCATCGGATCCAGCTGCTCGGTGAATCCGAGTTGACGCGAAGATCGCTTTTGATGACCCGAGAGGTCATCGTCGAAGCGTTGGCCGAACAGGCGGTCATAAGAAAACCACCTAGCCGGATAGCTTGACCGGCGGCCGAAGCTCCTTTGGCAATGGTACCGTCTTTAAAGACGGGAAGAGGCATCCTTCCTGATTGCAATGGCACAGAGGAACTCTCAATGAAAGCACCAATGTCGGTGTCAAAACCGGCGGATCTCGGGTAGGGGGTCCCGAACTGTGCGTCTAGGCGGATGGTAACAGGAGACAAGGGACACGATGTTTTACCCAGGTTCGGGCCCTCTTGATGGAGGTAAAACCCTACGTCCTGCTTGATTGATATTGATGATGTGGGTATTACAAGAGTAGATCTACCACGAGATCAAGGAGGCTAAACCCTAGAAGCTAGCCTATGGTATGATTGTTGTTGTTGTCCTACGGACTAAAACCATCCGGTTTATATAGACACCGGAGAGGGCTAGGGTTACACAGAGTCGGTTACAATGGTAGGAGATCTACATATCCGTATCGCCAAGCTTGCCTTCCACGCCAAGGAATGTCCCATCCGGACACGGGACGAAGTCTTCAATCTTGTATCTTCATAGTCTTGGAGTCCGGCCGATGATGGTAGTTCGGCTATCCGGACACCCCTTAATCCGGGACTCCCTCACCCACATAAATATTTTCAGTTTGAACGGACGCTGAAAAATGTCGTCGTGAATAGTGAAAGTGCTTTTTGGGATATTTATGGAAAGCCACCTTTTGGGGCTTTTCCCAAAAGGCTTCTAGAAGGACTTGGGGATCAAGGAACCCCCTTTGGGGGCCCCCCATGAAGGTGGGACGTTGGAGGGTGCAGCTCCTCCATGGGGCTCCACTTGTCATCCCTTTATGCCTTTTATACCCTTTGTGTGTGACATAAAGTGGGGGCACTTTTCGTATTTCAGAATACCAATCCTACCCCTTGGTTTCCCTATAAATAGGAGGTGAGGGGGCTGCCCACACCTCATCCCTTCGCTCTCATACAAGTGCCATGCAATGATCTGGCTTCTTCTCTCCCTCCCAGCGAAATAGTTTCGTAGAGCCGAAAGGCTGTCTGGGTTCCGGCAGCAACTAGTTCTGGACGGCGAAGCCCTGCCGGATAGATGACACCGTATGTGTGCAACTCTGTAGAGAGATCGTAGTTTTGGTCTTAGTTCATGAGTGCCTCCCGAAGGGCTGTCCATGTGATCGTCCGAGTTTTGAAGGTCCTCTCGAAGGGCTGTCCGCGACACCGTCAGGGGGGCTGTTCGACCGTCTCCTGGAGGGCTGTCTGAGGAGCAGATGATGGTACATACTCGTGGTTGGGAGGTTGTAAATCCTAGCTGCAGGGATCTGCACAGGGATCATGCGTATGACAAAGTTTAGTATGGGGTTTGAGATTTTATTATCTCATGCTTCATACATCCCGAGATGTTAATCTAGCAACTTGAATTATCATACTTGATGATGGACGTAGGTAGCTTCGGTTTGTTTCGAAACCTTAGAAGCCACGTAAAACCTTTTTTGTATGAACCGATTAGAGGCGTCTAACTTGGTTTTGCAGGATGGTTTGCATGTGATGTGGTATAGCAGTGCTCATAATAATTTGATTATGTATGAGATGACTATCTAATGTAATTAACATGACCTGCGTGTCATGATTCGGCATGATGGCTGGAGCCATATGATTGCACTTTAATGACCTGCGTGTCAACCTTAAGTAATGCATTTATTTTATCCGCTATGGAGATAGTGATATTATCTGGTGCACCGAAAAGGTGGTGGCAATCTTCACGAAGGTGAACACCGACGCGAATGCCGAAGACGAAGAAATGAAGGACTTCTCCGTCAGAAAGGGCTATACCATATCATGCTATTATGAATTGCCTGAGATGTTTATCCCTTCGATGCACCCTTCTTGATTGCGTTGTAGTCGCTTTTTATTAGGGTGAACTCTCACAAAAATATCAAAGTAGTTAGTGTTCTCCCAAGTGTAGCACCATCACGGCACCTATCTTTTTAGGGTGCATCGTGTCACACGGGTACGAACGATTAGAGAAGTGTGAGGTGGGTGAGTTGAGACCTCGCATGAAGATCACTTGGTTGTCTTGACGTTCAGGCATGACCGTCATGAGCTCGGAACACACGCATCAAAAGATGAACAAGAGTCACATAGAGATGTGATTGGCAAGTTGGTCTACCGGTTGAGATTTTTCGTCATCAGTGGTGTTACACCAATGGAGAACAATTTAAATGTGGGTCTTGTATCACTCACAATCAATTTTGAGAGATATTGATTTGAGTGGGAGCGCACTGTTGAATTAACATGTTTAATTCTCAGTGCAATAAATTATGAACACTGTCTAAGTGTTTCTTGGAAAATAGTTGTAGAATAATGGCTCACGTTTCCACCTTCCCTATTAAAATTGAATAGCTGTTAATTATCTGGTTAAAACTTTACGATTGGTAATTTAATGTGAGGATTGTCCTCAAAAGTGCCGAGAAGGACTTTGTCCTATCACATGCTTTCTGTATCCTCCCGCTAATGTTATGGATCATGTGACTCTCGTCCTTCGATCCAAAAGCTAGAATTTTGTTACGGTCAAGTGGAATATGTTTGCTTCCATGAAACCCAAACTTCGAAAGTTGGGATAGTTATATGATATTCATGGAACTGGAAATTAATTTTCAGATACAAAACAAAGGCTGAAAGATATGAAATATCCAAAGTAATGTTTGTTTGCAAGTATTAGTAAAAGTGTTTAGTATGCATTTGGCTATTGGGAAAGGGATCCAGAAGAATGCCTGTGATCTAATGAAAGGTGAATAAAACAACAATTTAAAGAGAAAGGAAGTGTCCAAAGGGTGTTAGTATGACTTACACGCCTAGGAAGTCCGGGGCTAACGCCACTCTTAAGTTGGGTGCTTCTTTTGCGAGTAGGAGAAATACTAAAAGTTAAACTGTTAGAAGTATAAAGGCAGAAAGAAAGATGACTGGAATATCCAGCTCATGTATGAATGTCATACAAGTTTTTGATGTATAGTAGGCTGGTCAAAGATATAGTTCTTGGGAATTATGGTTAAACATGTTAATCACTAATTCTTGGGTATTGTGAGTTAATCACAAAGATATCCGCTCGATTGCATTCTGTTACGAATCAATGTAAGAGCTACTATGGCCTAAAAGGCTAGCCAGAAATGAGGTTAAGGTATACACAGGGAACATAGTAAATGTTACTATACCTTCCATCAGTGTATTGCCGTCTGTATTCATTTTCATAATTCATTTAGAGTTTTTCAAACTCTAGCCCATTGCATAAGGTATCTTGCAAGAAGGTTGTTCATAAGAGATTATTAAAGTATGAAACAATTGCTTGGCTTGTCATCGGGGTCGTGCATGATTAAATACTTTGTGTGATGAAGATAGAGCAACAACCAGACTATATGATTTTGTAGGGATAACTTTCTTTGGCCATGTTATTTTGAGAAGACATGATTTCTTTGATTAGTATGCTTGAAGTACCACCATTTTCATGTTAATATGAACTTTTATTTTGTATCATTTGGATCTGAACATTCATGCCACAATAAATAAAATTACATTGAGAATTATGCTAGGTAGCATTCCACATCAAAAATTCCATTTTTATCATTTACCTACTCAAGGACGAGTAGGAATTAAGCTTGAGGATGCTTGATACGTCTCCAACGTATCTATAATTTTTCATTGTTTCATGCTATTATATTACCCCTTTTGGATGTTTCTGGGCTTTATTTTACATATTTATATCATTTTTGGGACTAACCTACTAACTGGAGGCCCAACCCATATTGCTGTTTTTTTTGCCTATTTCAGTATTTTGAAGAAAAGGAATATCAAACGGAGTGCAAACGGAATGAAACCTTCGGGAGCGTGATTTTTGGAACGAACGTGATCCAGAGGACTTGGAGTGCAAGTCAAGAAGCAGCCGAGGCGGCCACGAGAGGGTAGGGCGCGCCCCCCTGTCTCGTGGGCTCCTCGGGCAGCCACCGACGTACTTCTTCCTCCTATATAAGCCTACGTACCCCGAAAACATCCAGGGAGCCAACAGAACACAATTTCCACCGCCGTAACCTTATGTATCCGCGAGATCCCATCTTGGTGTAGGAGATATGCCCTAGAGGAAATAATAAATGCTATTATTTATCTCCATGTTCATAATTATGTTTATGTTCCATGATATAACTCCTGTGGTTCCCGAGCCCGTATATCCATAAAGGCTCTGGGGAAAACCCATGTGCGCGTGTGGAATAATAAATGGTAAAATGTATTCCTAGTCATGCCTCTAGTTAAGACTAGCTCAAGTGTTGCATGATGATTATGTTTTCCCAATCATGTGCATGTCTTTGCCAGCAACTTTGAGGGCACAATGTTAAGAGAACATTTGTGTTGAGTCGACCCGGATTGATGTTATGCTATGAGATTCATTCATCATAAGTTAATGGTAAATAACATAGAGATGGTTAACGTTTGCATGATTCCTTAGACCATGAGAGTATCGAGTTTCTTCATGCTTGCTTCATGAACTTTGGGGTTTGTTAAACGTCATCCGTAAATGGGTGGCTATTACGGTGGCTTACGGGTTCATGGAAAAGTGTGTCAAGTAACTTGATAGCTCAAGATTGGGATTTGCTCCTCCGACGATGGAGAGATATTCTCGGGCCCTCTCGGTGTTACGGTATCCATCATCGTCTGGCCAGACACAGTGTGATTTGATCACAGGGAAGCCGGAACACGAAAATGAGAAAAGAGAAAAAAACCAGTAACGAGGTAACTAGCATAGTCGACAATTTGTTGATCCACGGGGATACATGTAAATCTCACCTCGGGTATTTGTAACATATCGCGAAGCAACAGGAATATCACACGGCAACTGGAGCTTCACTCGAATATTCATTCGTGTGGGTATAGGGGTCAATATGGGTGTCCACGGCTCCGATGTTGATCATTGATCGGAAGGGGTTCCGGGTCATGTCTATACTTCACCGAACCTATAGGGTCACACGCTTAAGGGTCATCTATCTGCTGAATACTAGACAAGGAGTCTGAGAGAAAATCACCAAAAAAGTTTCGGACACCGAAAAAGTTTCGGACATCGGAAAAGGTTCCGCAGAGAGAGTCATCGGATGAGTTTTGGTGAAACTGAAAAGTTGTTTCAGGGGATACCATTAAGTCAAATTGGTTTCGGCACATACCTGATAATTCTTGGAGGGTGCCAAAATCATTCTGAAAGCTTTTTGGAATTTTCTGAGATAAAAACCGGAAATGTTTCGAAGCTGCCGGAGCCACTTTAGATGCGTTTCGCAGAGGAAAATCACTAAAATGGAATTGTTCCAGAACGCGTTGAAAACTATTATGGTGGGCATTGGAAATGTTCTAAGCCCACATAAATATTTTCAGTTCAAACGGACGCTGAAAAATGTCGTCGTGAATAGTGAAAGTGCTTTTTGGGATATTTATGGAAAGCCACCTTTTGGGGCTTTTTCCAAAAGGCTTCTAGAAGGACTTGGGGATCAAGGAACCCCCTTTTGGGGGCCCCCATGAAGGTGGGACGTTGGAGGGTGCAGCTCCTCCATGGGGCTCCACTTGTCATCCCTTTATGGCTTTTATACCCTTTGTGTGTGACATAAAGTGGGGGCAATTTTCGTATTTCAGAATACCAATCCTACCCCTTGGTTTCCCTATAAATAGGAGGTGAGGGGGCTGCCCAAACCTCATCCCTTTGCTCTCATACAAGTGCCATGCAATGATCTGGCTTCTTCTCTCCCTCCCAGCAAAGTAGTTTTGTAGAGCCGAAAGGCTCTCTGGGTTCCTGCAGGAACTAGTTCTAGACGGCGAAGCCCTGCCGGATAGATGACACCGTATGTGTGCAACTCTGTAGAGAGATCGTAGTTTCGGTCTTAGTTCGTGAGTGCCTCCCGAAGGGCTGTCCATGTGATTGTCCGAGTTTCGAAGGTCCTCCCGAAGGGCTGTCCGCGACACCGTCAGGGGGGCTGTTCGACCGTCTCCTGGAGGGCTATCTGAGGAGCAGATGATGGTACATACTCGTGGTTGGGAGGTTGTAAATCCTAGCTGCAGGGATCTGCACCACCGTTCGTCATCGACTCTACTTCCCGCTGCGCTACGAGTCGGTAATGAAAAAGATCAAACCATGTATGCAGTCTCCATAGTGGTCCTGGGCTGGTGCGTAGGTTGGAAATTTTTTGTTTTCTGCTGCGTTACCCTACACTTGGAGCCTTCATCGGTGTTTTGCCGGAGGGGGAATCGACCACGGAGGGCTTCTACATCAATACCATAGCCCCTCCGATGAGTTGTGAGTAGTTTACCACAGACCTACGGGTCCATAGTTATTAGCTAGATGGCTTCTTCTTTCTTTTTGGATCTCAATACAATGTTCTCCCCCTCTCTTGTGGAGATCTATTCGATGTAAACTCTTTTTGCGGTGTGTTTGTCGAGATCCGATGAATTGTGGGTTTATGATCAAGTTTATCTATGAGAAATATTTGAATCTCCTCTGAATTATTTTATGAATGATTGAGTTATCTTTGCAAGTCTTTTTGAATTATCAGTTTGGTTTGGCCTACTAGATTGATCTTTCTTGCCATGGGAGAAGTGCTTGGCTTTGGGTTCAATCTTGCGGTGTCCTTACCCAGTGACAGAAAGGGTTGCAAGGCACGATTGTATTGTTGCCATCGAGGATACAAAGATGGGGTTTATATCATATTGCATGATTTTATCCCTCTACATCATGTCATCTTGCTTAATGCGTTACTCTGTTCTTATGAACTTAATACTCTAGATGCAGGCAGGAGTCGGTCGATGTGTGAAGTAATAGTAGTAGATGCAGGCAGGAGTCGGTCGATGTGTGAAGTAATAGTAGTAGATGCAGGCAGGAGTCGGTCTACTTGTTGCGGACGTGATGCCTATATACATGATCATGCCTAGATAATCTCATAATTATTCGCTTTTCTATCAATTGCTCGACAGTAATTTGTTCACCCACCGTAATACTTATGCTATCTTGAGAGAAGCCTCTAGTGAAACCTATGGCCCTCGGGTCTATCTCTTATCATATTTGCTTCCAATCTACTTTTATTTGCATCTTTACTTTTTGCATCTATCTTATAAAATACCAAAAATATATTTATCTTCTCATACTATCTCTATTAGATCTCACTTTCGCAAGTGATCGTGAAGGGATTGACAACCCCTTTATTGCATTGGTTGCGAGTTCTTTGTTTGTTTGTGTAGGTGGGTGGGACTTTTGAGGAGCCTCCTACTGGATTGATACCTTGGTTCTCAAAAACTGAGGGCAATACTTACGCTACTATTGCTGCATCACCCTTTCCTCTTCAAGGAAAACCAACACAAGCTCAAGACGTAGCACCTGACAGCAGGGACCCATCGGACGGGCCACCAGTATTTCGCGAAAAAAATGTTTGCCCCTGACTGTTGGGACCCACCGGACGGGCCACCATATTTCACGAAAAAAACGTTCCCCCTGCTGTCAGCTCGGACCCACCGGAAGTGCCTCCTTATTATGCACAAAAAAATGAATACCCCCTGCTAGCTGGAACCCACCTTGGTGGGAGGCTGACTTGTGGGACTACTAAGTTGACGGGGACAGAGGGCTTTGTCAACTTAGTCAATATAAACGATTCTAGCTCCAGTGACTGTACGATGTCCATCCAACGGCCGTAGTGCTTCTTCAACCTCTGGTCTTCTTTCTCTAGTCGCCCAAAGTAGCGTCGGTCGTGACGCATGCTCCTGCCTCCCGTGGCCGGCTGTGCTGCCGCGGAGGCCTCACCGCCCCCTACTATTCCCACCGCTGGCCAGGCCCTGCGGCGACGGCGGCCTCACACCGCAGCCGAACCAGTGAACCCTCGTACTCCTCTCCGCGCGGGCTTCCACTGCCGCATCTTCCCCAGCTCCCCGTCGTCCCCTTCCTAGGCCTCGCCGTCGTCCACCGCCCTGGTGCTCTCGGTGCGGCATGGTCAACGTGGTCAAAGAACGACTTCCATCAGACGTGGACTGTATGTGGAGAGGCTGACAGCTGGGTCCACGGTCGCAGCAAGGAAGTGCCTCCTTATTAAGCGGAAAATAATGATTCCTCCACCTGACAGCTGGGACCCACCGGACGGGCCACTGTATTTTGCAAAAAAAGATGTTTCCCCCTGACTGCTGGGACCCACCAGCTACATCTTCGCACGGAAGGAAGTGTGTCCGGGCAAAAAAAAACGATTCACCCCCTAACTGCTGGGACCCACCAGCTACATCTTTGCACGCAAGGAAGTGCGTGACAGTCGGGACCCACCTGGTCGAAGCGTATGTAGTGTTGTCATTCTGGTCGCAAACGTGTACGTACATATACACTGGTCGATGTAGAGGTGCGCACGTGTCGTAGTAGAGGCGCGCACGTAGCATGTACATGTACATACAGCGGCCAGTGTGAAAGAAAGAAAATACGGCCACGTATGTGTACATACGGGCGGGGTCTCAAACGCCTACTCGCGCATACGTACGCCCAGGGCTCATGTACATGGCTGGGTCGGAACGGAGAAACAACGTCGTCGTCGTGTTCATTGGGAGGCAATGGAATGCGTCGTGTTCATGGGGACGCAATGGAATGCGTCGTGTTCATCGGGAGGCAACAGAACGCGTGGAAGCCAACCGGCTGGGTCGGAACGGAATGCGTCATCGTGTTCATCGGGAGGGCTTGGACGGAACAGGCGATGGAAACAAGGCCTGGCGTACCGCAGAACGGAGGAAACGGCCTTGTGTTCGACTGGCCACGTTCGAAACAGGATCCTGTTCATCGGGAGGGGTCTGGCGTACCGCAAAACAGAGGAAACAGACCTCCTACGGTCGAAACGGAGGTCCTGTTGATCGGGAGGGGTGTGGCGTACTGTAAAACGGACAAAACGGACTTGTGCTAGAGCGCTACGGTCGAAACGGGGGTCATGTTGATCGGGAGGGGTGTGGCATACCGCAAAACGGACGAAACGGACTTGTGTTGGAGCGCTACGGTCGAAACGGGGGTCCTGTTCATCGGGAGGGGTGTGGCGTACCGCAAAACGGGACTCCACGAGATACTGTTCATCTCCACCATCGACCTCCTCCAGCCTCCACGGGCTACTGTTGACCTCCTCAGCCTTCACGGGCTCCTTTTCATCCAGCCTCCACCGCGCGCTACTCCACCGGCTATTGTTCAACCACCCCTCCACGGGCACCCCTCCACCATCTAATGTTCATCCAGCCCTCCACGGGGTTGTCCTGCACATCCAGAGGCAACGCCACGGGGTCCTGTTGGGGAACGTAGCAGAAATTCAAAATTTTCTATGCATCACCAAGATCAATCCATGGAGTAATCTGTAGCGCCCCGGATCCGATGCGCCAGGTGTCTTTCAGTTATTCGTCGTCTTTGCCACGTCATTTGCTTGCGTGTTGCATTTTGTCATGTCATCATGTGCATTTCATTTTGCATACGTGTTCGTCTCATGCATCCGAGCATTTTCCCCGTTGTCTATTTTGCAATCCAGCACTCCTATGTCCTCCGGTGTTCCCCTTTTGTCTCCTTTCGTGTACATGGGTGCCATCATATCTTCTGATCCTTTTTGGCTCATGGTCAGTAAGGGACTTTTGTTCTATGCAATTAGTAGATTCATGCCATGCCTTTGTTTGCCATGATAGTTTTCTGTAGCATGTTGTTTGATAGCTCTAAACATTGCAACCTGATGTTATTTCTGCTAATGACTGAAACTGTTATTATTTGCAATCTTGTCATGTGTGTTTGAGTATGTTCTATTGATTTCTGGAGATATCTCAGTGTTCATGTTTTGTCATGCTTTACCTGTACATCATGCCCATGCCTTTTGTTTTCTCGTTGGGATGCTGTAGCATGTTGTTTTGATGCTTGTATTATGCCTAGTTGCTGTTTTGGACAGATTGTTGTCATATCTTGTATAGAGTGTATGTGTTGGACCATTGCTCCGTTTTGAGTGTGCTCTATATGAAACTTGCCTAGTTTTGCATGTAGTTTCATATTATCATGTTGCATCCTTGTTTTGGTGTGTTTGCTTGATGTTTGTTTGCATTTTGCATCAATGCCATGTTTAACTTGTTTTGCTCATATCTTCTAGGCCGTAGCTCCGAATTAAACGAACTTTATATGTAACTTGACTAGAATCTCGTGTAGATCATCTTGGTGCATCTTAACTTGCTGTTTAACAACTTGAACATAAGGTTTATATAGATCTGGACCAATTTCGAAATTTGCATATGAGGACTTACCGGAATTGTTATATGTTATTCCCGGCCTCATTTAAACTTGCTTTGATGTGTTGCTCTTGTTTGCATCGTCTCTTGCCATGAGTAGATTCATGTAGCTTTGTCATGCATCATGCTTGTTGTGCATCATGTCTTCTCTATGTGTGGTGTGTTTACTATGTTGTGTGCTTCTTCTCGATAGTTCCCGTTTTGTTGCGATCGTGAGGATTCGTTCGTCTACGCTTGGTTCGTCTTCGTGGCTTCATCTTCTTCATGGACTCATTCTTCTTCCTTGCGGGATTTCAGGCAAGATGACTGCTACCCTGGATCTCACTACTATCATTGCTATGCTAGTTGCTTCATTCTATCGCTTTGCTGCGTTACCTATCTTTTGCTCCTCAAGCCTCCCAAATTGCCATGAACCTCTAACTTTTGACACCCTTCCTAGCAAACCATTGCTTGGCTATGTTACCGCTTTGCTCAGCCCCTCTTATAGCGTTGTTAGTTGCAGGTGAAGTTGAAGATTACTCCATGGCGGGATTATGTTGGGATATCACAATATCTCTTATATTATTAATGCATCTATATACTTGGTAAAGGGTGGAAGGCTCGGCCTTATGCCTGGTGTTTTGTTCCACTCTTGCCGCCCTAGTTTCCGTCATACCGGTGTTATGTTCCCAGATTTTGCGTTCCTTACGCGGTTGGGTGATTTATGGGACCCCCTTGACAGTTCGCTTTGAATAAAACTTCTCCAGCAAGGCCCAACCTTGGTTTTACCATTTGCCTCACCACCACCTACATTTCCCTTGGGAGTAATTAACCCAAGGGTCATCTTTATTTTAGCCCCCCCCGGCCAATGCTTGTCTAAGTGTTGGTCCAAACTAGAGAACCGTGCGTTACCATCCCTTGGCAACTTGGGTTACGTCGGTACCTGTACGCTTAGCTTATCCGATGTGTCCTGAGAACGAGATACGTGCGACTCCTATCGGGATTGTCGACACATCGGGCGGTTTTGCTGGTCTTGTTTTACCATTGTCGAAATGTCTTGTAAACTGGGATTCCGAGTCTGATCAGGTCTTCCTAGGATAAGGTATATACTTCCTTGATCGCGAGAGCTTATCATGGGCTAAATTGGGACATCCCTGCAGGGTATTATCTTTCGAAAGCCGTGCCCGCAGTTATGGGTAGATGGGAATTTGTTAATGTCCGGTTGTAGATAACTTGACACCAGATCCGAATTAAAATGCATCAACCAAGTGTGTAGCCGTGATGGTCTCTTTTCGGCGGAGTCCGGGAAGTGAACACGGTCTTTGGGTTATGTTTGACGTAAGTAGGTGTTCAGGATCACCTCTTGATCATTGCTAGCTTATGACCGTTCCTTTGCTCTCTTCTCGCTCTTATTTGCGTATGTTAGCCACCATACTTGCTTAGTCGCTGCTGCAACCTCACCACTTTACCTCTTCCTTACTCATTAAGCTTTGCTAGTCTTGATACCCATGGTAATGGGATTGCTGAGTCCTCGTGGCTCACAGATTACTACAACAACAGTTGCAGGAACAGGTTATGCGATGATCATGACGCGAGAGTGATGCTTGCTTACATTGAGTTCTTCTTCTGCTTCTTCGATCAGGGGATAGGTTCCAGGTCGGCAGCCTGGGCTAGCAGGGTGGATGTCGTTTGAGCTTCTGTTTGTGCTTCATCCGTAGTCGGATGTTGTTCTCATGTATGATGATGTTGTATTCGTGTGGCATGTATGCCTCTTGTATGTATCCCCATCTATTATGTAATGTTGATGTAATGATATCCACCTTGCAAAAGCGTTTCAATATGCGGGTCTATCCTTGGTGGGACCTTCGAGTTCCTTTTGGATAGGGTCGCATATTAGGCGTGGCAAGTTGGTATCAGAGCCTCGACCGACCCTAGGAGCCCCTTGATTGATCGTGTAGTTTGGCCGTTGTTGAGTCTAGAAGAAAACTGATTTCTGAGTCTAGTTATATCGGAGAGTAGGAATTCTTTTTACTCCTCTGCCTCTTCATCGCTCTGGTAAGGAATCTTGACGTAGGTGTTTTGAACTACTCCTCTTCCCCTTCAAATTTTTCTTTAGGATCACGTGGTTAGTTTTTCGTTCGTTGGTTCTCAGCTCTTTTATCCGGTGCATTTCTCGTCAAGGTGATTCGACCCTCTCCATTTTTGCAAGTTCAATCCTCAATTGTTTTCTTTTCCCACCCACCTACCCTTCTTCATCTCGGAACCGGAGTCCGTAATCGAGTATCCATCCTACTCGTGCGAAGTCTTTGCTTTCTTTCCTCAATGATTTTAACCGGTGTTTTTCTCTTCAAGATATTGGTCGGTTCCCCCTTCCAGTTTGCAGTGTTTTTCCCGCCCTCCAACCCCTTTTCTTCCCGGAGTCTGAGCATCTATTCGAGAAGCTATTTCATTCGTGCGGAGCCTCTTCAGTATTTCGTCAATTATTTCAACCGGTGAATTCTCGTTTTGTTCGACATTCTTCATCTCTTTTTCTTTTCCGGTGGATTCAATTCTAGTTTTTTTTTGTAGTGATTATATTCTTTCCCTCAGCTCAAGTGTTTTCCCTGCTCGTTCGCCTCTCGCCAGTTTATCATTTCGGAGTTCGGAAGATATCTCAGGAGATTTGTTTGTGTTCCAATTAATTCGTGGTTGTCACCTCATTCAAATATTTCAATTGTTCCGATGCTTCTTCTATCTGTTCAACACCCCTTTTCAAACGGTGTTCTATTTTAGTGGGCCCTAACCCACAGGTCTTTTTCCAGGATCTTACCTGACTCTTCTAATTCCCCCGGAGTTATTCTCAATTCTTTTCAAGTGTGACGTAAGAATGGATCCCATCAGTCACATGCCTTTTCCAAGATCGATTTCAAATCATTTCATCGTCGGCTCAACCTCTTTGCTTTTCATTCTCCCGGAGTATCTCAACAATTTTGGTGGTGTTTCTCGTCGTCATTCGAAGACCGAAGAAGAGTTTTTCCTCTAAATCTTGCCCGTTCTCTCGAAGTTTCGTGGTTCTAGCTTCATGTTATCCTCTTGAATTGTTTCGTTTATCAGATATTCTTTCTTACCCATCCGGAGTATGTCAGGAGTTATTTTTTTCCATTTATTTTCACCAGAGGCCATTATTCCAGTTATCGTTCTCTATTTACCCCGGTGCTTCGTTCAAGTGTTCTTTAATCAGCTCATGATCTCTTTGTTCTTTTGCATCTAAATCCCCTCTAGCATATTGGTTCTTCAAATTCTTCTCGGTGATTCATTCTCTTTCATCAGTCATTTTCAAATTCTTATGGTGGTTCGTTCAAGATTCTTTTTCTTTGATTATCATATCAATTCATTCGTTCTTTCCAATCCTACCGGTGGTTCATGAAGACTTTCTCAAGTTTTGCGGTGTATTCCCCTTAATCATTTGCAATAAGAATAAGTAGTATGCCAAATCCATTGCTTGTCATCAATTTAATTTGATGAAGGATAAGCATACAATAAATCTTATTCTTATTTCATCCAAGTGAGTAATCCCTTCCTTCGGAGTTTGTTCTTGGTGAATAAATTCTAGTTCCAAGTGTTTTCATCTTTTCTTTTCCGGAGTCCAAATTTTCCTCGGCCATCTCGTCAGAAACCTCATCTATATCATCGCAAGGCCTTAATCTTATTCTTTCCATCCTTGAATTCTATCTCATCATCCTTTATTTTACTGGAGTTCTTCATGGTGGTTTTTCACGATTTAATTCATTCTTCAAGAGTTCATCAAGATTTGGTTGGTGGAGTTCAAGTTTCTTTTCTTCTCGCGTCTCGAAGCGCAAATAATTCTTCATTTTCTTCTGAAGTGGAGTTTTGCATTTCTTCGTTCTTCTCATATATTCAAATTCATTCAATCCTTCCTTCTAAATTCTTTTCATTCTATTTCAATTCTTCCTGAGGCATTGTGTTGTTTTCTTTCGTCAACTATCGTTAAATCTTGTCAATCTCATGCTCTAATCTTTCCATATTTCAGCCGGAGTGCTGCCTAAATCCTTTTAGTCTTATTCGTTTCTTATCTCGTTCTAACCGGAGTGGTTCCATAGTCTATCTGAGTCCGTGAGCTTTCGATTCTCGTCATTCTCGTCGTTCCTCTCTTCTTCTCGAGTGCTCTCGATTCTATGCTTATTCTCTTGAGTTCTTGTTTCACCTCATCCCTTTTCCCTTCCGTCTCGGTCCTAAGATCTCGGGACGAGATCTCTTGTTAGTGGAGGAGTGTTGTAACGCCCCGGATCCGATGTGCCAGGTGTCTGCCAGTTATTCGTCGTCGTTGCCACATCATTTGCTTGCGTGTTGCATTTTGTCATGTCATCATGTGCATTTCATTTTGCATACGTGTTCGTCTCCTGCATCCGAGCATTTTCCCCGTTGTCCGTTTTGCAATCCGACACTCCTATGTCCTCCGGCGTTCCCCTTTTGTCTCCTTTCGTGTACGGGTGTTAAACTTTCTCGGAATGACCCGAGGTTTGCGAAGCAGCCTTGGTATAGCACCGGTAGACCGTCTGTCAAGTTTCGTGCCATTTGGAGGTCGTTTGATACACCAACAGTTAACCGGGTAACCGTAAAAGCCTCTTTTGTCTTGCAGCCCAACACCCCTCCAAAGTGGCCCAAAACCCATCCAAACCCCCTCCATGCTCTCGGTCGTTCGATCACGATCGTGTGGGCGAAAACCGCTCCTCATTTGGAGTCTCCTAGCTCCCTCTACCTATTTATATGTCCCTCTCCCCCAAAATTGCGGATGAATCCACCCCTAACCCTAGATCAAACCCTCTCCGCGCCGCCGGACACTTCTCCCGCCGACGGACATGTCCGCCGCCGCCCCCCGGCAAATCCCACGCTGCCACGTCAGCCCCACCGCTGCCTCCCGCCGCGCGCCGCCGCCAGCCCTGCAGGCCCATCCGTGGCCCGCCTGAGCCCATATGGGGCCCGGGTCAACCCGTGCCGCCTCCGCCTCGCCTCCGTGCCCGACCCCGCCGCCGGCGCCCTCGCCGACCGGCGCCGG
>NC_041385.1:722848581-722863588 GCF_002162155.2 Triticum dicoccoides
GCCCGGCTGCCCCGGCCGCCCGCCGACTCCGTCGCCTGCGCGCCGCCTGGCCCCTCCGCCGGCGCCTCCAGCGCCCTCCGTCGCCGCAGCACCGGATCCGGCCGGAGCGCCCCTCCGCTGGCCGTCCCCGGCCTCCCCCGATCATCTCCCTCATCGCCGTTGACTGGAGCCGCCGCCTCGATCCGCGTGCCCGAAACCCTAGATCAAGTTCCGGAGGTGATAATTCGTCTAAGTCCCGAGATATTTTGACATTATCATGCCATGTTCATCACATCATAACTTGCTGCATACTGCTCCGTTTCATGCGTGTAATATGTCAAAATGTTCGCCTCGACGAGTGCTTCATTTCATTCCATTGCATCATGTTCATTTGAGTCCATCTTGATGCCTGAATCATCGTTGCAAGAGTGCATATTGCTGTTGACCTGCTAAAACTGTTATAACATGCTCATTTGTCATTTTTGCCATGATTGATGTGTGCATCTTATGAACTTGAGCCCTACATATGTTTTGAACTATGCCATGCCATCTTTACAGGGGTGTATGCCATGTATTTTTGTGATCAACGTTGTGACAAGCACAAGCATGTAAACTAGGCCTCGTGATGTTGCTGATTTCAGTCCCTGTTCTGCTGTTATTTTTATGCCATGTAAACTTGATGCTATAGAGAGATCCATGCTTATTTTGAGATACTTCAGTAAGGATGTTTTGTACATATGGTTATGAGCTATCCATCCATGCCCCTGGTTGCATTTATAGCTTGCTGTAGGTTGTTGTAATCTTGCTCCAAAGTTGCTAAATGATGTTGCTGTCAGCCTGTTACCATGAAGTTCAGTTTTTGCCATGAGTTTTTCTAGTGATACATGCATCCTATGAACTTTTTCTTGCCATGTTTAGCTTCACAAACATGTCTTCTTACTGTTTGTTGCCTTGCTATGCCATGTATTGCTCTATGATGAGTGGTTCAAGCTTATCAACATGCCTACTTATTGTTGTTCCTGCCATGTATGAATCTGTCATATCTCTTGCTATGTTTACATGGGTGCCATCATATCTTCTGATCCTTTTTGGCTCATGGTCAGTAAGGGACTTTTGTTCTATGCAATTAGTAGATTCATGCCATGCCTTTGTTTGCCATGATAGTTTTCTGTAGCATGTTGTTTGATAGCTCTAAACATTGCAACCTGATGTTATGTCTGCTAATGACTGAAACTGTTATTATTTGCAATCTTGCCATGTGTGTTTGAGTATGTTCTATTGATTTCTGGAGATATCTCAGTGTTCATGTTTTGTCATGCTTTACCTGTACATCATGCCCATGCCTTTTGTTTTCTCGTTGGGATGCTGTAGCATGTTGTTTTGATGCTTGTAATATGCCTAGTTGCTGTTTTGGACAGATTGTTGTCATATCTTGTATAGAGTGTATGTGTTGGACCATTGCTCCGTTTTGAGTGTGCTCTATATGAAACTTGACTAGTTTTGCATGTAGTTTCATATTATCATGTTGCATCCTTGTTTTGGTGTGTTTGCTTGATGTTTGTTTGCATTTTGCATCAATGTCATGTTTAACTTGTTTTGCTCATATCTTCTAGGCCGTAGCTCCGAATTAAACGAACTTTATATGTAACTTGACTAGAATCTCGTGTAGATCATCTTGGTGCATCTTAACTTGCTGTTTAACAACTTGAACATAAGGTTTATACAGATCTGGACCAATTTCGAAATTTCCATATGAGGACTTACCGGAATTGTTATATGTTGTTCCCGGCCTCATTTAAACTTGCTTTGATGTGTTGCTCTTGTTTGCATTGTCTCTTGCCATGAGTAGCTTCATGTAGCTTTGTCATGCATCATGCTTGTTGTGCATCATGTCTTCTCTATGTGTGGTGTGTTTACTATGTTGTGTGCTTCTTCTCGATAGTTCCCATTTCGTTGCGATCGTGAGGATTCGTTCGTCTACGCTTGGTTCGTCTTCGTGGCTTCATCTTCTTCATGGACTCGTTCTTCTTCCTTGCGGGATTTCAGGCAAGATGACCGCTACCCTGGTCTCACTACTATCATTGCTATGCTAGTTGCTTCGTTCTATCGTTTTGCTGCGTTACCTATCTTTTGCTCCTCAAGCCTCCCAAATTGCCATGAACCTCTAACTTTTGACACCCTTCCTAGCAAACCATTGCTTGGCTATGTTACCGCTTTGCTCAGCCCCTCTTATCACGTTGTTAGTTGCAGGTGAAGTTGAAAATTACTCCATGGCGGACAGGATTATGTTGGGATATCACAATATCTCTTATATTATTAATGCATCTATATACTTGGTAAAGGGTGGAAGGCTCGGCCTTATGCCTGGTGTTTTGTTCCACTCTTGCCGCCCTAGTTTCCGTTATACCGGTGTTATGTTCCCGGATTTTGCGTTCCTTACGCGGTTGGGTGATTTATGGGACCCCCTTGACAGTTCGCTTTGAATAAAACTCCTCCAGCAAGGCCCAACCTTGGTTTTACCATTTGCCTCACCACCACCTACATTTCCCTTGGGAGTAATTAACCCGAGGGTCATCTTTATTTTAGCCCCCCCCAGGCCAATGCTTGTCTAAGTGTTGGTCCAAACTAGAGCACCGTGCGGGACCATCCCTTGGCAACTTGGGTTACGTCGGTACCTGTACGCTTAGCTTATCTGGTGTGTCCTGAGAACGAGATACGTGCGACTCCTATCGGGATTGTCGACACATCGGGCGGTTTTGCTGGTCTTGTTTTACCATTGTCGAAATGTCTTGTAAACCGGGATTCCGAGTCTGATCGGGTCTTCCTAGGAGAAGGTATATACTTTGTTGATCGCGAGAGCTTATCATGGGCTAAGTTGGGACATCCCTGCAGGGTATTATCTTTCGAAAGCCGTGCCCGCGGTTATGGGCAGATGGGAATTTGTTAATGTCCGGTTGTAGATAACTTGACACCAGATCCAAATTAAAACGCATCAACCGAGTGTGTAGCCATGATGGTCTCTTTTCGGCGGAGTCCGGGAAGTGAACACGGTCTTTTGGTTATGTTTGACGTAAGTAGGTGTTCAGGATCACCTCTTGATCATTGCTAGCTTACGACCGTTCCTTTGCTCTCTTCTCGCTCTTATTTGCGTATGTTAGCCACCATACTTGCTTAGTCGCTGCTGCAACCTCACCACTTTACCTCTTCCTTACCCATTAAGCTTTGCTAGTCTTGATACCCATGGTAATGGGATTGCTGAGTCCTCGTGGCTCACAGATTACTACAACAACAGTTGTAGGTACAGGTTATGCGATGATCATGACGCGAGAGTGATGCTTGCTTACGTTGAGTTCTTCTTCTGCTTCTTCGATCAGGGGATAGGTTCCAGGTCGGCAGCCTGGGCTAGCAGGGTGGATGTCGTTTGAGCTTCTGTTTGTGCTTCATCCGTAGTCGGATGTTGTTCTCATGTATGATAATGTTGTATTCATGTGGCATGTATGCCTCTTGTATGTATCCCCATCTATTATGTAATGTTGATGTAATGATATACACCTTGCAAAAGCATTTCAATATGCGGGTCTATCCTTGGTGGGAACTTCGAGTTCCTTTTGTATAGGGTCGCATATTGGGCGTGACATAATCTAGCAATGAGGGGAAGGAGAGTGCATCTACATACCCTTGTAGATCGCTAGCCGGAAGCATTCAAGTGAACGGGGTTGATGGAGTCGTACTCATCGTGATCCAAATCACCGATGATCCTAGTGTCGAACGGACGACACCTCCGCATTCAACACACATGCAGCCCGGTGATGTCTCCCATGCCTTGATCCAGCAAGGAGAGAGGGAGAGGTTGGGGAAGACTCCGTCCAGCAGCAGCACGACGGCGTGGTGGTGGTGGATGTAACGCCCCGGATAGAACTTTCCACATTCGTAACTCCAACTCTTGCCTCTTCCGGAGACGTGATATATTATTTCCTCCGTGGTTGGGTTTTGTCTTTTGTTTTGCATTTTGTTCATGTCTTGCATCTCATCTCATAGCATCATGCGCATTGCATCGGCACTGTTTTCTTAGAACTTGCATCCGCTCGTAGTTGTCGTTCCTCGCTTCTCTCCGTTGCATTCGTTCCTCGCTTCTCTCCTCGCATCGTAGTTGTCGTTCCTCGCTTCCAACCGTGTTTTCGTTTCCCTCTTGTCAAACCACCTAACCTCTCTGCTCAGCCGTCGATCCCCCCTCGCGCGCGTCCGAAACCTGCCCGGAACCCGACCCACTCAGTCATTACTGTTGAATTCAGATCATCCCCAAACACCTGAAAAACATCTCCGCTTTCTTATTTGGACTCCCTAGCCTATTTTTCTCGACCACCCAATTTCGATCGGACGGATAGCGTTAACCCTGCCTTAATCCCCTACCTATATAAATAGTCCAACCCTAGACCAATCCCTAAAATCTAGCCCCCTTGTCCCATCCATCCTCCTGCCCGCCGCCACTCTCTACCAAATCCCCCTCGGGATCCATCCCCAACCTACTAGCCTCCTCCTTCCCGATCGGGACAGCCAAGCCTCTAGCTTCTCCTTGATTTCCCGCAACCGGCGCTCTCCTCTGGATCCCCTCGATTCGGCTAGCCGAGCGCCTCCTCCTTCCTCTTCCTGCTATCCCGCGCCTCCGCTTGTTCTTCTCGAGGACCAGCAGAGCTCACGCGTCTCCTCCGCCTCGTCCCTGCCACCGGCAGCAGGAGCAGCTCCTGCATCCCCGAACCCCGAGCACCTCCACCGTCGTCGTCTAAGATGAGCGTCGCCCTGGTTCCCTTTCTCTCCTTCCTCCAGTTCGCTCTTCTCATCTCTCTCTCTCTCTCTCTGTGCGTTGCAGCAGCGGCCTCGCGCCATGGAGCTCCAAGTCCGCCGCCCCGCCTCTGCTTCGATCCGGCAGGGAACGTGACCCCGGCAACCTCCTACAACCGGGATCCGGCCACCCCGACGCCCTGTGCCCTCGGGCCCCGCCAGACCTCCTTCCTCCGGTGCCCCAAGATTTCGCTGCCGCTGTCGTTCCACTGCCATGGCGCCTCGGACTCCTCTGCTTTCTGCGTCGCCAAGTCCCTTGCCTCGCCGGAGCCGCTGCACCGAGCCCCGATCCACGCCTCCCCTTGCCGGATTTGGACCCCGGCGCCTCCCCGCGCTCCGTTTCACCCGTTTCGGCCGGTTCCCGCCGACCCCGTCGCCAGGGCCCCTGCCATCTTCTTCTCCTTTGCCATGCTCCTGTTGCTGCTTCTGTTTCTTTAGAAACGAGGGCAGCAACGGCTTGCCCGGTTCAGTCCCGAGCGTTGACCGCGCCTCCGGTGACCTCCAAGGCCCAGCGCGCCCCTCCTGCAGCCTCCCCTCCAATCGGGCCTCAGCCCATGGGTGAGCAGCCCCCAACAGCTCCTCTCTTGTGCATGTTTGGCCCAGCAAGTTTCGGCCTGATGTGTTTTTTTTACTGCTGTGAATTTAACATTATCCAATGTATTATAGTTTTACAGAAAACCCCTCCATGTTCATGCATATAATAACTCATTAACCATGCATCGAATTTAAATGATTCAAACATGTAAAATGCTTAGAATTTTATGTAGATTAATAATTTGCCACTTTCATCCATGTTTAAAATGATGTTTGTTTAAATTTGCTCACATGCCATGTTAAATGTTTTAATTCATAACTAAATAACCGTAGCTCGGTTTTAAATAAACTTTATATGTAAATGGGGTGGAAAATGCCTAGTTTAACATGGTGCACTTCATTTTGCTGTTTAACATCATTAAAAATGTGTTTAGGGAAGAACAGTACCAAAACTAAAATATGGACATGAGGATTTTCCGGAATTGTTGTTTGGTGTTCCGGCCTCATTTAAACTTGCCTAGATAGGTAGTTTCATCATGCTTCACCCCTTGCCATGTGTAACAACATTTAATATTGATGAGTACCTAAACAAGAGTGAACTAAATAATTGTTGTGAAGTTTCATCAATATGCAACTCGTGGCATATTGAGCTCCACTTAACTTGTAGTAATGTTTGTTGCACTTTGCCATGCCATGCCTCTTTTAACCAGACATGCATCATACTTGTTTGTGCATCATGCCATGTTTATGCTTGTGTGTTTACCATGTTGTTTGTTTCTTTCCGATGTTGCTTTTTAGTTTTGGTAATGTTGCGATTGTGAGGATTCGTTCGACTACTCCCATTCATCTTCTTCATGGACTCGTTCTTCTTCCTAGCGGGATTTTAGGCAAGATGACCGTCACCTTGGATCTCATTACTATCATTGCTATGCTAGTTGCTTCATTCTATCGCTATGTTGTGCTACCTATCACTTGTTCTTCAAGCCTCCCAAATTGCCATGTTAGCCTCTAACCTTTTCACCCTTCCTAGCAAACCGTTGCTTGGCTATGTTACCGCTTTTGCTCAGCCCCTCTTATAGCGTTGTTAGTTGTAGGTGAAGTTGAAGATTGCTCCATGGTGGACAGGATTATGGTTGGGATATCACAATATCTCTTATTTAATTAATGCATCTATATACTTGGTAAAGGGTGGAAGGCTCGGCCTTATGCCTGGTGTTTTGTTCCACTCTTGCCGCCCTAGTTTCCGTCATATCGGTATTATGTTCCCGGATTTTGCGTCCCTAATGCGGTCGGGTGATTTATGGGACCCCCTTGACAGTTCGCTTTGAATAAAACTCCTCCGGCAAGGCCCAACCTTGGTTTTACCATTTGCCTCACCACCACCTACTTTTCCCTTGGGAGTCGCGCTCTCGAGGGTCATCTTTATTTAGCCCCCCGGGCCAGTGCTTCTCTAAGTGCTGGTCCAAACCAGAGCCCTTTGCAGCGCCCCTTAGGGAAACTTGAGGTCTGGTTTTAGTTGTATGGATTGCTCATCCGGTGTTTCCCTGAGAACGAGATATGTGCAGCTCCTATCGGGATTGTCGGCGCATCGGGCGGTTTTGCTGGTCTTGTTTTACCATTGTCGAAATGTCTTGTAAACCGGGATTCCGAGACTGATCGGGTCTTCCCGGGAGAAGGAATATCCTTCGTCGATCGTGAGAGCTTATCATGGGCTAAGTTGGGACACCCCTGCGGGGTATAAACTTTCGAGAGCCGTGCCCGCGGTTATGTGGCAGATGGGAATTTGTTAATGTCCGGTTGTAGATAACTTGACACCAGATACGAATTAAAACGCATCAACCGTGTGTGTAGCCGTGATGGTCTCTTTTCGGCGGAGTTCGGGAAGTGAACACGGTTTTTGGGTTATGTTTGACGTAAGTAGGAGTTCAGGATCACCTCTTGATCATTGCTAGCTTCACGACCGTTCCATTGCTTCTCTTCTCGCTCTTATTTGCGTATGTTAGCCACCATATCATGCTTAGTCGCTGCTGCAACCTCACCACTTATCCATTCCTTACCCATTAAGCTTTGCTAGTCTTGATACCCATGGTAATGGGATTGCTTAGTCCTCGTGGCTCACAGATTACTACAACAACAGTTGCAGGTACAGGTTATGCGATGATCATGACGCGAGAGCGATGTTTCTTGTTTTGGAGTTCTTCTTCTACTTCTTCTTCGATCAGGGGATAGGTTCCAGGTCGGCAGCTTGGGCTAGCAGGGTGGATGTCGTTTGAGTTTCTGTTTGTGTTTCATCCATAGTCGGATGGTGCTCTTATGTAAGATGATGTTGTATTCGTGTGGCATGGTATGCCTTATGTATGTATCCTTATCTCTTATGTAATGTTGATGTAATGATATCCACCTTGCAAAAGCGTCTTCAAGATGCGCTTCTATCCTTGGTGGGACCTTCAAGTTCCTTTAGGATAGGGTCGCATCTTGGGCATGACAGTGGAGGAGCGTGGCAATCCTGCAGAGCTTCGCCAAGCACCGCGGGAGATGAGGAGGGAGAGAGGCAGGGCTGTGCCAGGGAGAGGTCAAAACTCATGTGTTTGCAGCCCCAAAGACCTCAACTATATATAGGGGAGAGGGAGGGGGCTGCGCCCCCTCTAGGGTTCCCACCCCAAGGGGTGCGGCAGCCCCAAAACCCATCTAGGGTGGCGGCCAAGGGGGGAGAGGGGGAAACTTGCCCCCCAAGTAAGGTGGAGGCGCCCCCTTCCCAAACCCTAGGCGCCTTGGGCCCTGGTGGGGGGCGCACCAGCCCACCTGGGGCTGGTCCCCTCCCACACTTGGCCCATGCTGCCCTCTGGGGCCGGTGGCCCCACTTGGTGGACCCCCGGGACCCTCCCGGTGGTCCCGGTACATTACCGATAGCACCTGAAACTTTTCCGGTGACCAAAACAGGACTTCCCATATATAAATCTTTACCTCCTGACCATTCTGGAACTCCTCGTGATGTCCGAGATCTCATCCAGGACTCCGAACAACATTCGGTAACCACATACAAACATTCCCAATAACCCTAGCATCATCGAACCTTAAGTGTGTAGACCCTACGGGTTCGGGAGACACGTAGACATGACCGAGACAACTCTCCGGCCAATAACCAACCGCGGGATCTGGATACCCATGTTGGCTCCCACATGTTCCACGATGATCTCATCAGATGAACCACGATGTCGAGGATTCAATCAATCTCGTATTCAATTCCCTTTGTTTAGCGGTATAGTACTTGCCCAAGATTCGATCGTCGTTATCCTGATACCTTGTTCAATCTCATTACCGGCAAGTCTCTTTACTCGTTCCATAACACATCATCCCGTGATCAACCCCTTGGTCACATTGTGCACATTTTGATGATGTCCTACCGAGTGGGCCCAGAGATACCTCTCCGTCACACGGAGTGACAAATCCCAGTCTCGATTCGTGCCAACCCAACAGACACTTTCGGAGATACCCGTAGTGCACCTTTATAGCCACCCAATTACGTTGTGACGTTTGGTACACCCAAAGCATTTCTACGGTATCCGGGAGTTGCACAATCTCATGGTCTAAGGAAATGATACTTGACATTAGAAAAGCTTTAGCATACGAACTACACGATCTTTGTGCTAGGCTTAGGATTGGGTCTTTTCCATCACATCATTCTCCTAATGATGTGATCCCGTTATCAACGACATCCAATGTCCATGGTCAGGAAACCGTAGCCATCTATTGATCAACGAGCTAGTCAGCTAGAGGCTTACTAGGGACATGGTGTTGTCTATGTACCCACACATGTATCTGAGTTTCCTATCAATACAATTATAGCATGGATAATAAACGATTATCATGAACAAGGAAATATAATAATAATAACTAATTTATTATTGCCTCTAGAGCATATTTCCAACAGTCTCCCACTTGCACTAGAGTCAATAATCTAGTTCACATCGCTACGTGATTAACACTCACAGGTCACATCGCCATGTGACCAACATCCAAAGAGTTTACTAGTGTCAATAAACTAGTTCACATCATCATGTGATTAAGACTCAATGAGTTCTGGGGTTTGACCATATTTTGCTTGTGAGAGTGGTTTTAGTCAACGGGTCTACAACATTCAGATCCGTATGTACTTCGCAAATCTCTAGGTCATATTGTAAATGTTGCTTCCATGCTCCACTTGGAGCTATTCCAAATGGTTGCTCCACTATACGTATCCGGTTTGCTACTCAGAGTCATTCGGATAGGTGTTAAAGCTTGCATCGACGTAACCCTTTACGCCGAACTCTTTATCACCTCCGTAATCGAGAAACATGTCCTTATTACTCCAAGGACAATTTACCGCCATCTGGTGATCCACTCCTTGATCACCTCTGTACCCTCTTGCCAGACATGTGGCAAGGCACACATCAGGTGCGGTACACAGCATAGCATACTATGGAGCCTACGTCTAAGCATAGGGGACGGCCTTCGTCCTTTCTCTCTATTATGTCGTGGTCGAGCTTTAAGTCTTAACTTCATACCTTACAACTCAAGCAAGAACTCCTTCATTGACTGATCCATCTTGAACACCTTTAAGATCATGTCAAGGTATGTGCTCATTTGAAAGTACCATTAAGCGTCTTGATCTATCCTTATAGATCTTGATGCTCAAAGTTCAAGAAGCTTAATCCAGGTTTTCCCTTGAAAAACACTTTCAAATAACCCTATATGCTTTCCAGAAATTCTACATCATTTCTGATCAACAATATGTCAACAACATATACTCATCAGAAATTCTATAGTGCTCCCACTCACTTCTTTGGAAATACAAGTTTCTCATAAACTTTGTATAAACCCAAAATCTTTGATCATCTCATCAAAGCGCACATTCCAACTCCGAGATGCTTACTCCAGTCCTTTAGAAGGATTGCTGGAGCTTTGCATACTTTTCAGCGTCTTTCAGGATTGTCAAAACCTTCTGGTTGTATCACATACAACCTTTCCTCAAGAAAAACATCGAGGAAACAATGTTTTGACATCCTATCTGCAAGATTTCATAAATAATGCAGTAACTGCTAATATAATTCCAACAGACTCTTAGCATCGCTACGAGTGAGAAAGTCTCATCGTAGTCAACTCCTTGAACTTGTCGGAAAATATCTTAACGACAAGTCAAGCTTTCTTAATGGTGACAGTTACCATCATTGTCCGTCTTCCTTCTAAAATCCATCTGTACTCAACAGCCTTACAACCATCGGGTAGTTCTTCCAAAGTCTATACACTTTGTTTTCATACATGGATCCTCTCTCGGATTTTATGGCCTCGAGCCATTTGCCGGAATCCGGGCCCACCATCGCTTCTCCATAGCTCGTAGGTTCATTGTTGTCTAGCAACATGACCTCCTAAGACAGGATTATGTACCACTCTGAAGCAGTACGCATCCTTGTCGACCTACGAGGTTTGGTAGTGACTTGATCCGAAGTTTCATGATCATTATCATAAGCTTCCACTTCAATTGGTATAGGTACCACAGGAACAACTTCCTGTGCCCTGCTACACACTAGTTGAAGTGACGGTTCAATAACCTCATCAAGTCTCCACTATCCTCCCACTCAATTCTTTCGAGAGAAACTTTTCCTCGAGAAAGGACCCGGTTTTAGCAACAATTCCTTTTGCTTCCGGATCTGAGACAGGAGGTATACCCAACTGTTTTGGGTGTCCTATGAAGATGTATTTATCCGCTTTGGGTTCGAGCTTATCAGCCTGAAAACTTTTCACATAAGCGTCGCAGCCCCAAACTTTTAAGAAACGACAACTTAGGTTTCTCCAAACCATAGTTCAAACGGTGTCTTCTCAACGGAATTACGTGGTGCCCTATTAAAGTGAGTGCGGTTGTCTCTAATGCCTAACCCATGAACGATAGTGGTAATTCGATAAGAGACATCATGGTACGCACCATATCCAATAGGGTGCAACTATGATGTTCGGACACACCATCACACTATGGTGTTCCAGGCGGTATTAATTGTGAAACAATTTCCACAATGTCTTAATTGCGTGCCAAAGCTCGTAACTCAGATACTCATCTCTATGATCATATCATAGACATTTTATCCTCTTGTCATGATGATCTTCAACTTTACTCTGAAATTACTTGAACCATTCAATAATTCAGACTTGTGTTTCATCAAGTAAATATACTCAGTATCTACTCAAATCATCCGTGAAGTAAGAACATAACGATATCCATTGCGTGCCTCAGCACTCATTGGACTACACACATCAAAATGTATTACTTCCAACAAGTTGCTTTCTTGTTCCATTTTACTAAAAACAAGGCTTTCAGTCATCTTGCCCATGTGGTATGATTTGCATGTCTCAAGTGATTCAAAATCAAGTGAGTCCAAACGGTCCATTTGCATGGAGTTTCTTCATGCATATACACCAATATACATGGTTCGCATGTCTCAAACTTTTCAAAAACGAGTGAGCCCAAAGATCCATCAACATGGAGCTTCTTCGTGCGTTTTATACCAATATGACTTACATGGCAGTGCCACAAGTAGGTGGTACTATCATTACTATCTTATATCTTTTGGCATGAACATGTGTATCACTACGATCGGGATTCAATAAACCATTCACTTTAGGTGCAAGACCATTGAAGGTATTATTCAAATAAACAGAGTAACCATTATTCTCCTTAAATGAATAGCCGTGTTGCGATAAACATAATCCAATCATGTCTATGCTCAGCGGAAACACCAAATAACAATTATTTAGGTTTAACACCAATCTCGATGGTAGAGGGAGCGTGCGATGCTTGATCACATCAGCCTTGGAAACACTTCCAACACATATCGTCAGCTCCCCTTTAGCTAGTCTCCGTTTATTCCGTAGCTTTTATTTCGAGTTACTAACACTTAGCAACCGAACCGGTATCTAATACCCTAGTGCTACTAGGAGTACTAGTAAAGTACACATTAAGATAATGTATATCCAATATACTTTTATCGACCTTGCTAGCCTTCTCATCTACCAAGTATCTAGGGTAATTCTGCTCCAGTGACTGTTCCCCTTATTACAGAAGCACTTAGTCTCGGGTATGGGTTCAACCTTGGGTTTCTTCACTAGAGCAGCAGCCGATTTGCCGTTTCATGAAGTATCCCTTCTTGCCCTTGCCCTTCTTGAAACTAGTGGTTTCACTAACCATCAACAATTGATGCTCCTTCTTGATTTCTACTTTCGCGGTGTCAAACATCGCGAATATTTCAAGGATCGTCATATCTATCCCTGATATGTTATAGTTCTTCACGAAGCTCTAGTAGCTTGGTGGCAATGACTTTGGAGAAACATCACTATCTCATCTGGAAGATCAACTCCCACTTGATTCAAGTGATTGTTGTCCTCAGACAATCTGAGCACAAGCTCAACGATTGAGCTTTTCTCCCTTAGTTGCAGGCTAAGAAACTCGCGGGAGGTCTTATACCTCTTGACGTGGGCACGAGCCTGAAATCCCAATTTCAGCCCTCGAAACATCTCATATGTTTCGCGACATTTCGAAATCGTCTTCGGTGCCTCAACTCTAAACCGTTTAACATTACTGAACTATCACGTAGTTATCAAAACGTGCATGTCAGATGTTCGCAACATCCACAGATGACGTTCGAGGTTCAGCACACCGGGCGGTGCATTAAGGACATAAGCCTTCTATGAAGCAATGAGGACAATCCTCAGTTTACGGACCTAGTCTGCATAATTGCTACTATCAACTTTCAACTAATTTTTCTCTAGGAACATATCTAAACAGTAGAACTGAAGCGCGAGCTATGACATAATTTGCAAAAACCTTTTGACTATGTTCAGGATAATTAAGTTCATCTTATGAACTCCCACTCAGATAGACATCCCTATAGTCATCTAAGTGATTACATGATCCGAGTCAACTAGGCCGTGTCCGATCATCACGTAAGACGTACTAGTCAACGTCGGTGAACATCTTCATGTTGATCGTATCTTCTATACGACTCATGCTCGACCTTTCGGTCTTTCGTGTTCCGAGGCCATGTCTGTACATGCTAGGCTCGTCAAGTCAACCTAAGTGTTTCGCGTGTGTAAATCTGGCTTACACCCGTTGTATGTGAACGTTAGAATCTATCACACCCGATCATCACGTGGTGCTTCGAAACAACGAACTTTCGCAATGGTGCACAGTTAGGGGGAACACTTTTTTAAAAAAATTTAATGAGGGGTCATCTTATTTACTACCGTCGTTCTAAGCAAATAAGATGCATAAACATGATAAACATCGCATGCAATCAAAAAGTGACATGATATGGCCAATATCATTTTGCTCCTTTTGATCTCCATCTTCGGGGCTCCATGATCATCATCGTCACCGGCATGACACCATGATCTCCATCATCATGATCTCCATCATCGTGTCTCCATGAAGTTGTCTCGCCAACTATTACTTCTACTACTATGGCTAACGGTTTAGCAATAAAGTAAAGTAATTACATGGCGTTGTTCATTGACACGCAGGTCATACAATAAATTAAGACAACTCCTATGGCTCCTGCCGGTTGTCATACTCATCGACATGCAAGTCGTGATTCCTATTACAAGAACATGATCAATCTCATACATCACATATATCATTCATCACATTCTCTTGGCCATATCACATCACATAGCATACCCTGCAAAAACAAGTTAGACATCCTCTAATTGTTGTTTGCATGTTTTACGTGGCTGCTATGGGTTTCTAGCAAGAATGTTTCTTACCTACGCAAAAACCACAACGTGATATGTCAATTGCTATTTACCCTTCATAAGGACCCTTTTCATCGAATCTGATCCGACTAAAGTGGGAGAGACTGGCACCCGCTAGCCACCTTATGCAACAAGTGCAGGTCAGTCGGTGGAACCTCTCTCACGTAAGAGTATGTGTAAGGTCGATCCGGGCCGCTTTGTAACACCCCGGATGTAACTTTCCATCTTTGTAACTCCAACTCTTGCCATTTTTGGCTATGTGATATGATATTCCCTCCGTGGTTGGGTTTTGTCTTTTGTTTTGCATTTTATTCATGTCATGCATATCATATCATGTCATCATGTGCATCTCATTTGCATACGTGTTCGTCTCATACATCCGAGCATTTTCCCCGTTGTCCGTTTCGCAATCCGACACTCCCACATGCACCGGCGCACCCCTCTTGTCTCTTTTCGTGTGCGGGTGTTAAACGTTCTCGGAATGGACCGAGCCTTGCCAAGTGGCCCTGGTATAGCACCGGTAGACCACCTGTCAAGTTTCGGGTCATTTGGAGCTCATTTGGTACTCCAACGGTTAACCGTACTCCCGCAAAGGCCTCTGTTAAGTTGCAGCCCAACACCCCTCCAAAACAGCCCAATAACCCATCTAACTCCCATCCATGCTCTCGGTCGTTCGATCACGATCGTGTGGGCGAAAACTACACCTCATTTGGACACTCCTAGCTCCCTCTACCTATAAATATGTGCACTCCCCCGAAATCCCGGATCAAATCCCCCCTAACCCTAGCAGATTCGTCCCCGCCGCCACTGGACACGTTCGGCCGCAGCCGGACACGTCCGGGTCGCCCCGCCGCCGCCACGTGGCACGCCGCCACTC
>NC_041385.1:722864006-722873678 GCF_002162155.2 Triticum dicoccoides
GGTGGCCGGATCCGCCGCCACCCGAGTCCTCCTCCTCCGGCAACCGCCACCGCCGGGGCCTCCCGCTCCGGCCTCCCGGATCCCGCCGCCGCCGGCGCCCCCAGCAGCCGCCCCGACCGCCTCCGTCTCCGGCCGCCGTCGCCTCCGACTCCGGCGACCTCGACCTCGGCATCCGAGCGATCCGGCCAGATCCGATCGATCCGGTTGACCTCTTCCCCCACCCCCCGTTTTCGACTGTCTTTTTCTGCTGTTAAAAATCATTGCATCTTCATCGCATCACATCTTCGCACCCGTAGCTCTGTTTCGTGCGTGTAATATGTCAAATTGTTCGTCTCGAAGAGTACATCATTTAATTCCATTGCATCATTTGCATTTGAGGTCATCTTGATGCCCGAAATGCTGTTGGAAGAGGGCTTCATATTGTTAGTTTCAGAATCTTATCAGCACGAGCTCTTTTGTCATTTTTGCCATGATTAATGTGTGCATCCTATGAGGTTGATCCCTAAATGTGTTTTGAACTAGGCTATGTCTTCTTTACAGAGGTGCTTACCATGTATTTTGTGATAAATGTGGTGACTAGCACAAGCATGCAAACTAGGCTTCGTGATAATGCTGATTTTAGTTCCTGTTCTGCTGTAATTTTGATGCCATGTAAACATGTTGCTACAGAGAGATCCATGCATATTTTGAGATACTTCAGTAAGGGTGTTTTGAAAACATTGTTTTTCTCTATCCATCCATGGTCCTGGTTGCAATTATGGAGTAGTCTAGCATGCCATTTTCGTGCTCTACTTTTGCTTCAAAATGTTTCCTGGCAGATTGTTTACATGTTATTCAATTTGGCCGAGGTTGTCGTAGTTGATCCGGATATGCCATGATGTTGTTTTTGCCATGTATAGCTTATATGTCATGTCTTCTTGATGGATGTATGCTTAGTTTATCATGAGATGCTCTGTAGTGAGTGCATCGAGCTCACGAAGGTGCCTTCATAATTATTTCAATGCCATGCTTTGTTTGCTGAAATCTGTTAATGAAACTTGCTATGTTTACGTGGGTGCCATCATATTTTCTAGTCCTTTTTAGCTTATGGTCAGTAAGAGACTTTTGATCGATGCTTTGAGTAGATTCATGCCATGCCTTAGTTTGCTATTATAAGTTCCTGTAGCATGTTGATAACCTGCTCTGAACATTGCTTCGTGCTACTGTTTATGCCATGTCCAGCCTGATAATTTTTTTGCAGTATCTCCATGCTTGTTTGAACCTGTTATGATGTGAATTAGCCGTAGCTCAGTGTTCCTCTTTTGTAAAGCATCTCCTGTAGATCACTGCCATATGCTTTGTTTTCATGTTGGGGTGCTGTAGCATAGTTTATTGTTGCATGCTAAGTAGCATCGTGCTGTTAATCGCAGCTTTGTGTCATTCTTGTCTTGCTTGTCATTTGCAAACCGTGCATCCGTTTCCGGTGATCTTTATATCGATTTCAACCGAAATCATCTCATCTTTCCAGCGGCATACTTGGTTTGCCAAGTTGATGCCTTGTTCATCCTTTTTCCTCCCGAAGCACGCATATACATTGCATATCACATCTCGCATATCATGACATGTATTGCATCATGTTGCTTGTGCATTGCACCGTGATTTATTGGGGTTCCTTTGCTTGTGTTCTTGCTTTGGGTAGAGCCGGGAGACGAGTACGTGCACGAGGAACCTGTTGAGTACGCTTACGAGGATCCAGCCTTCGACAACTCTGAGAACCTTGCAGGCAAGATGATCATACCTTCGAAATCATTACTATCTTTGCTTGCTAGTACTCGCTCTATCGCTATGTTAGCTCTACCTGCCATTGTTTACCATGCCTACCTATTGCCATGTTAAACCTCTAACCAACCTGTCCTAGCAACCGTTGATTGGCTATGTCATCGCTTTTGCTCAGCCCCTCTTATAGCATTGTTAGTTGCAGGTGAAGCCGAAGTTTGTTCCAGGTCGGAACGTGGTTATTTTGGGATATCACAATATCTCATGTTTAATTTAATGCACCTTATATACTTGGTAAAGGGTGGAAGGCTCGGCCTTATGCCTGGTGACTTGTTCCACTCTTGCCGCCCTAGTTTCCGTCATACCGGTGTTATGTTCCTTGATTTTGCGTTCCTTACACGGTTGGGTGATTTATGGGACCCCCTTAATAGTTCGCTTTGAATAAAACTCCTCCAGCAAGGCCCAAACTTGGTTTTACCATTTGCCACCTAAGCCCTTTTCCCTTGGGTTTTCGCGAGCCCAAGGGTCATCTTTATTTAACCCCCCCGGGCCAGTGCTCCTCCGAGTGTTGGTCCAAACTAGAGCACCGTGCGGGACCATTCCTTGGCAACTTGGATTCGTCGATTCCTGTACGCTTCGCTTATCCGGTGTGCCCTGAGAACGAGATATGTGCAGCTCCTATTGGGATTTGTCGGCACTTCGGGCGGCTTTGCTGGTCTTGTTTTACCATTGTCGAAATGTTTTGTGAACCGGGATTCTGAGACTGATCGGGTCTTCCCGGGAGAAGGTCTATTCCTTCGTTGACCGTGAGAGCTTGTGATGGGCTAAGTTGGGACACCCCTGCAGGGTATATAATCTTTCGAAAGCCGTGCCCGCGGTTATGAGGCAGATGGGAATTTGTTAATGTCCGGTTGTAGATAACTTGACACCTGACTTCATTAAATTGCATCAACCGCGTGTGTAGCCGTGATGGTCTCTTCTCGGCGGAGTCCAGGAAGTGAACACGGTTTGAGTTATGCTTGACGTAAGTAGTTTCAGGATCACTTCTTGATCGCTTCTAGCTTCTCGACCGACGCGTTGCTTCTCTTCTCGCTCTCACTTGCGTATGTTAGCCACCATATTTGCTTAGTGCTTGCTGCAGCTCCACCATATTACCCTTTGCCTACCTATGAGCTTAAATAGTCTTGATCTCGCGGGTGTGAGATTGCTGAGTCCTCGTGACTCACAGATTCTACCAAAACAGATGCAGGTGCCGAGGATACCAGCACAGATGGCGCAACTGAGCTGAAGTGGGAATTTGATGAGGCCCTTGGTCGTTACTATGTATCGTTTCCAGATGATCAGTAGAGGAGCCCAGTCGGGACGATCGGGGATCTAGCATTTGGGGTTGTCTTCTTTTCATTTGAACTTGACCGTAGCCGGTCTATGAGTGTATTTGAATGATGTATGATCTAAATTATGTATTGTGTGAAGTGGCGATTGTAGGCCAACTCTCTTTATCCCATTCTTGTTCATTACATGGGATTGTGTGAAGATGACCCTTCTTGTGACAAAACCACCATGCGGTTATGCCTCTAAGTCGTGCTTCGACACGTGGGAGATATAGCCGCATCGTGGGTGTTACAAGTTGGTAATCAGAGCCATCCCCGACTTAGGAGCCCCATGCTTGATTGTTTGCTGGCGATGTTGAGTCTAGAAAAAAAATGTTTTGAGTCTTAGGATTGTATATATCGGAGAGTAGGATTCTTTTTACTCCTCAGTCCCTTCGTCGCTCTGGTGAGGTCTCCTGACGTAGATGTTTTGACTATCCTCTTCTCAAATTTTTCACTTAATTTTTTTTTAGGATCACGCGGGTATCTTGGAATCGTTCTGATAGTTTTGTGACGAGAACATTGTTCTTGGTGCCTCCTGACATTTAGGGGTTGTGGCAGTGTCCCGGGGAGTTGAGCTCCGAGCTGTTGTCGTCACAATTTTATCATTGCAGTTCTGGAATACCTGAGTTTTGCCGACATCGAAAATCTCTTTTATGCAGTTGTTGGTGAGATAACCCCGATAACCCAGTACTGGGGCGAGCTCGGGAGTATTGCCATAACTCGTATAACGGATGCTTTACGAAGGTTGAGGTACACGATTTCTGAAGGTTTCTTGGTTATGTGTTGACGGATGGATACAGCTGGATGTAGGGATTGTTAGTTTGGGTGAGATATTGTGCTTCCCCTGTATCCCCAACACCAGATTGCATAACCAGAAAATTTCGGGAGTTTATAGGTGGGATTCAAGTAGCTCTAGCATTTCTTCCCGCAGATATTTGGTTCGTGATTGGGTAATCCTTACCACGTATTTGTTCCAGTCGTACCTTGTTTATTTCATTCATCAATCTCTATTCAAGTGGCTTCTCACCTTTATGGACGTGTGATGTTTACTTTGGAATTCATTCGTTCATCTTTGTTCGAATGTTTATTGTGAAGACTATATGTTGCAATTTCTATCCGTTGATTCAACTTGTCTATCTGTCTATCAAGATGCTAACGGATGTCAACCTCTTCAGGATGGCTCCGCCAACGCGTCTGAATCCGGATCGCAATGATGGGAGTCAGGCGAACCCTCCACCTCCACCTCCGCCTCCGGAGGCATGGCAAGCTTTGATGGCAGCCTCTAACGCCCATGCTCAAATGATGATCCAGCTCATGCAAGAGCGCAACCAAGGCCAAGGCAACCAAGGGAATCAAGGTCAAGGGCAGTTCAATCATCAGCCTCAGTTTCCAACCCTCAACCAATTCCTTGCAAATCAGCCGAAATCTTTCAGCTACTGTGCCGAAGCAACAGACGCCGATGATTGGCTCGTGGATATCAACAAGCATTTTGAATGCAGCAATGTCAGGCCTGAGGACTATGTCAAGTTCGCTTCTTTTCAGCTCAAGGATCAGGCAGCGGATTGGTTCCAGCAATACAAGGATTCCAGAGGTGGTCGAGTGATTACTTGGACTGATTTCTGTCGGGACTTCAAAGCTCACCACATTCCTACCAGTGTTGTTGAGACCAAGCGTGAGGAGTTCCGCAATCTCAAGCAAGGCAACATGTCAGTGTACGAATACAACAAGCAGTTTCAGAAACTTGCTCGTTTTGCTAAGCAAGATGTTCCGGATGAGAAGAGTATGATCTATCAGTTCAGAGGTGGCCTTAGAGAGGATCTGCAGTTAGCTCTCGTTCTTGTTGAGCCTACTTAGTTTGATCAATTATACAATATGGCACTCAAGCAAGAAGGTGCTCAGCTCAAGTGTGAGGCTTCTAAGAAGAGAATCAGAGATGCAGTGCAATCTTCTTCTTCCTCACAAGTGGCAGCTAAGCAGCAGAAGTTTTATCTTCCTCCTCCTCCGTTTCGTCAGCCTTACCAACAGAAGAACTCAGGTGCTCGTGGATCTTCCCACCCACCCAACCCAAGCTATCAGAACAAGTCTCAGCCTCAAGCTTCAAAGTCGAATGCTCCTTATCATCGTCCGCTCTCAGAAGTGACTTGCAACAAGTGCCAGCAGAAAGGCCACTACGCGAACAAATGTTTGAATCAAAGGCGCCTTCCTTCTCCTCCTCCTGTGAGATCTTCAAGCAATGCAGTGGTCAAGCATAATCCAAAGCATGCTAAGGTGAACATGATGAATGCAACTCAGGCAGAGGATTCTTCTGATGTGATCATCGGTAATCTTCCAGTTAATGATATTCCTGCAAAAGTCTTATTTGATACTGGTGCATCGCATTGTTTCATGTCAAGATCGTTCTTTGCTAAGAATGATTTTACTTGGTCTTACCTGGATAAACCTTTGGGCGTTGTTTCTCCGGGGAAGTCAATGAGGGCCAACTCGGTAGTTCATGATGTCTCTATCAAGATGGGCGACTATAAATTTCTGTCTTCTCCAGTTGTTCTTGGCGATTCTGATATTGATCTAATTCTCGGGATGGACTGGCTTTCTAAGCACAAGGCTCAGCTTGATTGTGCTGCCAGGCAGATTCAATTGACTCACCCTTCTGAGGATGTTATCATCTATGCCGCTCGTGATGAAACCATTCGGTTGTTTTTCTCTCAATGAGAAGGGCGAATTGGATGCTATTTCTCAAATTCCAGTCGTTTGTGAGTACCAAGATGTCTTTCCAGAAGAGCTTCCGGGTATGCCTCCTCATCGACCAGTCGAGTTCTTTATTGATCTTGAACCTGGTACAGAACCCGTTTGCAAGCGTCCATACAAGCTTGGACCCAAGGAGCTGAAGGAATTGAAGAAGCAGCTCGATGAACAAGAGCATCTGGGTTTGATCAGACCGAGTTCTTCCCCATGGGGTTGTGGAGTTCTTTTTGTCCAGAAGAAGGATGGCATGGACTGACTTTGTGTCGATTACCGTCCATTGAACAAGAAGACAATCAAGAACAAGTATCCACTTCCCAACATCAATGAGCTTTTCGAGCAACTCAAAGGTGCTAAAGTCTTCTCCAAGCTTGACCTTCGTATGGGTTATCATCAGATTCGCATTCGTGAACAAGATATTCCCAAGACAGCATTCAGAACAAGCTATGGTTCTTATGAATATACTGTCATCTCTTTCGGCCTTGTCAATGCTCCTCCAACATTCTCTCGCATGATGAACTTTATCTTCAACCCCTACACCAATGAATTTGTTCTGGTGTATCTCGATGATATTTTGGTCTTCTCCAAGAATAAGAAGGATCATGCCAAACATTTGCGATTGGTGCTCGACAAGCTCAGAGAGCATCAATTCTATGCGAAGTTTTCCAAATGTGAGTTCTGGCTTGATGAAGTTCTTTACCTTGGCCATATCATCTCTGCCAAGGGCATTGCTGTTAATCCCGCAAAGGTGTCTGCAGTTGTGAATTGGGAACCTCCTCAGAATGTCAAACAGCTCCGCAGTTTTCTTGGTCTTGCAAGCTATTGCCGAAGATTCGCTGAGAACTTCTCTAAGATTTCAAAGCCTCTTTCCAACCTCCTCCAGAAGCATGTCAAGTATGTCTGGACGCCTGAGTGCGATGTTGCTTTCAACACCCTCAAAGAGAAGCTAGTCACAGCTCCTGTTTTGACTCCTCCTGATGAATCCAAGCCATTCGAAGTTTTCTGTGATGCTTCCCTTCAAGGTCTCGGTGCTGTGTTGATGCAAGAGAAGAAAGTTGTGGCCTATACCTCTCGTTAGTTGAAGCCCAACGAAAAGAACTACCCCACTCACGATCTTGAGTTGGCGGCAGTTGTCCATGCATTGATAACATGGAGACATCTCTTATTGGGAAGGCAAGTGGACATTTTCACCGATCACAAGAGCCTCAAGTATATCTTCACTCAACCCAACCTTAACCTCAGGCAAACTCGATGGGTTGAAATGATTCAGGAGTACAATCCGAGTATCGAATATACTCCTGGCAAGGCGAATGTGATTGCAGATGCTCTAAGCAGAAAGGCTTATTGCAACAGTCTAATTCTCAAGCCGTTTCAACCGGATCTTTGTGAGGCTTTCCGCAAGCAGAATCTTCAAGTTGTTCCTCAAGGCTTTCTTGCCAACCTCATAGTCTCTCCTACTTTGGAAGATCAAATTCGTGAGGCACAACTCCTGGATACTATGGTGAAGAAGGTGAAACGTGGTATTGACAAGGGCTTTCCCAAATACAAGTGCTATCGCTTGGATGACAAAGATACTCTTTTCTTCGAGGATCGAATTGTGGTTCCAAAAGGTGATCTGAGAAAAGTCATCATGAATGAGGCACACAATTCCCTCCTATCCATTCATCCTAGAAGTACAAAGATGTACCATGACCTCAAGCAGTCATATTGGTGGACTCGAATGAAGCGAGAGATTGCTCAATTCGTGAATGAATGTGATGTCTGCAGAAGAGTGAAAGCAGAACACCAACGACCAGCTGGTCTCCTCCAACCTCTTGCTATTCCGGAATGGAAGTTTGACCATATCGAGATGGACTTTGTGACTGGTTTTCCTAAGTCCAAGCGTGGAAATGATGCTATCTTCGTTGTCATTGACAAGCTTACCAAAGTGGCTCATTTCCTTCCTATCAAAGAATCTATGACAACAGCTCAGCTGGCAGAGCTATACACCTCCAGAATTGTCTCCTTGCACGGCATTCCACAATTGATATCTTCAGATCATGGAAGCATCTTCACTTCTAAGTTCTGGGACTCCTTTCAGACGGCCATGGGCACCAACATTCGTTTCAGCACAGCTTTCCATCCTCAAACAAGTGGCCAAGTCGAGCGAGTCAATAAAATCCTTGAAGATATGCTCAGGGCTTGTGTCATCTCTTTCGGTATGAAGTGGGAAGATTGTCTTCCATATGCCGAGTTCTCCTACAACAACAGCTTCCAAGCGAATTCGGGCAAGGCCCCATTCAAAATTCTCTATGGCAGAAAGTGCCGTACTCCTCTCAACTGGTCTGAGACAGTTGAACGCCAACTTCTTGGCAATGACTTGATCACAGAAGCCGAAGAAATGTGCAAAGTCATTCGTGAGAATCTCAAAGCCGCGCAATCGCGACAAAAGAGTTACTATGACAGCAAGCATCGTGACTTGGTTTTTGAAATCGAAGACCATGTCTACCTCCGCGTCTCTCCAATGAAAGGCACTCGTCGCTTCGGTATCAAAGGGAAGCTTGCCCCTAGATACGTGGGTCCTTTCAAGATCATTGGAAAAAGAGGCGATCTCGCCTATCAACTTGAGCTTCCATCCAACTTTGCGAACGTGCACGATGTGTTTCACGTGTCACAGCTTCGCAAGTGCTTCAAGACTCCTGAGCGCACTATCAACTTCAAGGAAATCGACCTCCAAGAAGATCTCTCTTATCATGAGCACCCCGTTGCTATTCTTGGAGAAACCGAGCGCAAGACTCGCAACAAGTCAATCAAATTCCTGAAAGTGAAGTGGTCACACCATTCCGACCGAGAAGACACCTGGGAGCGCGAGGATCACCTCCGTTCTGAATATCCGGAGTTCTTTCAGTCCTAGATCTCGGGACGAGATCCTCTTGTAGTGGTGGAGTGTTGTAACACCCCGGATGTAACTTTCCATCTTTGTAACTCCAACTCTTGCCATTTTCGGCTATGTGATATGATATTCCCTCCGTGGTTGGGTTTTGTCTTTTGTTTTGCATTTTATTCATGTCATGCATATCATATCATGTCATCATGTGCATCTCATTTGCATACGTGTTCGTCTCATGCATCCGAGCATTTTCCCCGTTGTCCGTTTCGCAATCCAACACTCCCACATGCACCGGCGCACCCCTCTTGTCTCTTTTCGTGTGCGGGTGTTAAACGTTCTCGGAATGGACCGAGCCTTGCCAAGTGGCCCTGGTATAGCACCGGTAGACCACCTGTCAAGTTTCGAGTCATTTGGAGCTCGTTTGGTACTCCAACGGTTAACCGTACTCCCGCAAAGGCCTCTGTTAAGTTGCAGCCCAACACCCCTCCAAAACAGCCCAATAACCCATCTAACTCCCATCCATGCTCTCGGTCGTTCGATCATGATCGTGTGGGCGAAAACTACACCTCATTTGAACACTCCTAGCTCCCTCTACCTATAAATATGTGCACTCCCCCGAAATCCCGGATCAAATCCCCCCTAACCCTAGAAGATTCGTCCCCGCCGCCACCGGACACGTCCGGCCGTAGCCGGACACGTCCGGGTCGCCCCGCCGCCGCCACGTGGCACGCTGCCACTCGCCCGCGCCCTCCGTCGCCCGCGGCCCGCCAGGCCCGCCGCCGGCCCCCGCGGGGCCCGTCCTCCGCAGCCGCCGCCCGCCGCCGTCCCGTGCGCTCGGGGTCGCCCGCACCCCGCGCTGGCCGCCGCCCGCCGCCGCCGGTGGCCGGATCCGCCGCCGCCCGATTCCTCCTCCTCCGGCAACCGCCGGCGCCGGCG
>NC_041385.1:722874181-722876236 GCF_002162155.2 Triticum dicoccoides
GTCTTTTTCTGCTGTTGAAAATCATTGCATCTTCATCGCATCACATCTTCGCACCCGTAGCTCCGTTTCGTGCGTGTAATATGTCAAATTGTTCGTCTCGAAGAGTACATCATTTCACTCCATTGCATCATTTATATTTCAGGTCATCTTGATGCCCGAAATGCTGTTGGAAGAGGGATTCATATTGTTAGTTTCAGAATCTTATCAGCACGAGCTCTTTTGTCATTTTTGCCATGATTGATGTGTGCATCCTATGAGGTTGATCCCTAAATGTGTTTTGAACTAGGCTATGTCTTCTTCACAGAGGTGCTTACCATGAATTTTTGTGATAAATGTGGTGACTAGCACAAGCATGCAAACTAGGCTTCGTGATAATGCTGATTTTAGTTCATGTTCTGCTGTAATTTTGATGCCATGTGAACATGTTGCTACAGAGAGATCCATGCATATTTTGAGATACTTCAGTAAGGGTGTTTTGAAAACATTGTTTTTCTCTATCCATCCATGGTCCTGGTTGCAATTATGGAGTAGTCTAGCATGTCATTTTCGTGCTCTACTTTTGCTTCAAAATGTTTCCTGGCAGATTGTTTACATGTTATTCAATTTGGCCGAGGTTGTCGTAGTTGATCCGGATATGCCATGATGTTGTTTCTTGCCATGTATAGCTTCTATGTCATGTCTTCTTGATGGATGTATGCTTAGTTTATCATGAGATGCTCTGTAGTGAGTGCATCGAGCTCACGAAGGTGCCTTCATAATTATTTCAATGCCATGCTTTGTTTGCTGAAATCTGTTAACGAAACTTGCTATGTTTACGTGGGTGCCATCATATTTTCTAGTCCTTTTTGGCTTATGGTCAGTAAGAGAATTTTGATCTATGCTTTGAGTAGATTCATGCCATGCCTTAGTTTGCTATTATAAGTTCCTGTAGCATGTTGATAACCTGCTCTGAACATTGCTTCATGCTGCTGTTTATGCCATGTCCAGCCTGATAATTTTTTTTGCACTATCTCCATGCTTGTTTGAACCTGTTATGATGTGAATTAGCCGTAGCTCAGTGTTCCTCTTTTGTAAAGCATCTCCTGTAGATCACTACCATATGCTTTGTTTTCATGTTGGGGTGTTGTAGCATAGTTTATTGTTGCATGCTAAATAGCATCGTGCTGTTAATCGCAGCTTTATGTCATTCTTGTCTTGCTTGTCATTTGCAAACCGTGCATCCGTTTCCGGTGATCTTTATATCGATTTCAACCAAAATCATCTCATCTTTCCAGCGGCATACTTGGTTTGCCAAGTTGATGCCTTGTTCATCCTTTTTCCTCCCGAAGCACGCATATGCATTGCATATCACATCTCGCATATCATGACATGTATTGCATCATGTTGCTTGTGCATTGCACCGTGATTTATTGTGGTTCCTTTGCTTGTGTTCTTGCTTTGGGTAGAGCCGGGAGACGAGTACGTGCACGAGGAACCTGTTGAGTATGCTTACGAGGATCCAGCCTTCGACAACTCTGAGAACCTTGCAGGCAAGATGATCATACCTTCGAAATCATTACTATCTTTGCTTGCTAGTACTCGCTCTATCGCTATGTTAGCTCTACCTGCCATTGTTTACCATGCCTACCTATTGCCATGTTAAACTTCTAACCAACCTTTCCTAGCAACCGTTGATTGGCTATGTCACCGCTTTTGCTCAGCCCCTCTTATAGCATTGTTAGTTGCAGGTGAAGCCGAAGTTTGTTCGAGGTCGGAACATGGTTATTTTGGGATATCACAATATCTCCTATTTGATTTAATGCACCTTATATACTTGGTAAAGGGTGGAAGGCTCGGCCTTATGCCTGGTGACTTGTTCCACTCTTGCCGCCCTAGTTTCCGTCATACCGGTGTTATGTTCCTTGATTTTGCGTTCCTTACACAGTTGGGTGATTTATGGGACCCCCTTAACAGTTCGCTTTGAATAAAACTCCTCCAGCAAGACCCAAACTTGGTTTCACCATTTGCCACCTAAGCCCTTTTCCCTTGGGTTTTCGCGAGCCCAAGGGTCATCTT
>NC_041385.1:722876494-722888863 GCF_002162155.2 Triticum dicoccoides
TTGGATTCATCGGTTCTTGTACGCTTCGCTTATCCGGTGTGCCCTGAGAACGAGATATGTGCAGCTCCTATCGGGATTTGTCAGCACTTCGGGCGGCTTTGCTGGTCTTGTTTTACCATTCTCGAAATGTTTTGCGAACCGGGATTCCAAGACTGATCGGGTCTTCCCGGGAGAAGGTCTATTCCTTTGTTGACCGTGAGAGCTTGTGATGGGCTGAGTTAGGACACCCCTGCAGGGTATATAATCTTTCGAAAGCCGTGCCCGCGGTTATGAGGCAGATGGGAATTTGTTAATGTCCGATTGTAGATAACTTGACACCTGACTTCATTAAAATGCATCAACCGCGTGTGTAGCCATGATGGTCTCTTCTCGGCGGAGTCCGGGAAGTGAACACGGTTTGAGTTATGCTTGACGTAAGTAGTTTCAGGATCACTTCTTGATCGCTTCTAGCTTCTCGACCGACGCGTTGCTTCTCTTCTCGCTCTCACTTGCGTATGTTAGCCACCATATTTGCTTAGTGCTTGCTGCAGCTCCACCATATTACCCTTTGCCTACCTATGAGCTTAAATAGTCTTGATCTCGCGGGTGTGAGATTGCTGAGTCCTCGTGACTCACAGATTCTACCAAAACAGATGCAGGTGCCGAGGATACCAGCACAGATGGCGCAACTGAGCTGAAGTGGGAATTTGATGAGGCCCTTGGTCGTTACTATGTATCGTTTCCAGATGATCAGTAGAGGAGCCCAGTCGGGACGATCGGGGATCTAGCATTTGGGGTTGTCTTCTTTTCATTTGAACTTGACCGTAGCCGGTCTATGAGTGTATTTGAATGATGTATGATCTAAATTATGTATTGTGTGAAGTGGCGATTGTAAGCCAACTCTCTTTATCCCATTCTTGTTCATTACATGGGATTGTGTGAAGATGACCCTTCTTGCGACAAAACCACCATGCGGTTATGCCTCTAAGTCGTGCTTCGACACGTGGGAGATATAGTCGCATCGTGGGTGTTACACGCTTCATCCCACGATGCCGCCGAATCAAGATAGGACTAGTAACGGTAAGCATATTGATGCGGAGCATCCCACGTTCATCCCCATGTACACTCCGACTACTCTCCAAAACCCAAGTGGACATATGACGAGACCTCGAACATACGCCATTGGACACAAGGTGAACTCGCTCCTCTCCGAACCATCACTTTCTACATGCGAGATATGGCTACTACCTCCAACGTGTGTTCTATGCATGATCAGGTACTTGGAGGAAAGCCACGAAGCCACCACATCCAACGGAACAGCTAGCAAGGACGCCAAGTACAAGGACCCAGAGAAGACGCGGCGCGAAGCTACAGCCACCGGACGACCGGTCCAGCCCGGACGTCCGGCCCCTGAGGACCCGAGCCGAATCCACGGACGACCGGAGCCACCGGACGTCCGATGACTCTCCAGTGCCCGGACGACCGACGCCGACCGGACGTCCGACACCACCTGTCTAGAGCCAAATCGCCGGACGTCCGACATGCACCGAACGACCGGACCCTCGCGAGCCACCGGACGTCCGGTACCTGTCGGACGTCCGACGCCTGTGCGCTGCCATGTGTTGGGCCGCAGCCCATGTACCCCTTCACTTACCCCTTCGTGGCCCTAGACTATATATACTCCTCCACCTCCTCCTAATTAGATTTAGCATAGGTTTTAGCTCATATTTTGTGTGAGAGCCTTGCTCATCCACTTGGCTACTTCTCCTCGGAGCTCAGGACCTCTTCGAGAAGATCCCCCAAGCGGATTCAAGACCCCTTTTTAGGGAAGACCATCAAGGCCTCCGTAAGGAGAAGAACCGTTCCTTTGTATCCTTACCTTTGTTGATTGTGGATCTTATGTTACTCTATGTTGTCGGTGATCTAGCACTTGTGTGATTGATTCTATGTCGGTTTAGTGATTCTTCCTCTCGTTTTCCCCGTGTTTCCCCATTGTGCTTCCGTGTGTTCTTCGTGATTCTCCCGTAGGATCCCTCCAAACGTGAAAGATCGTCCACATAGGGTTCCGCCCTACATCATCTTGGTATCATGAGCCATGTTGATCACGTTTTTGGAGCCCCTACCCCTCTTTTTCTAGCTTGATTTTGTTGATTTCATCCTAAATCCGAAAATCCCCACCAAAAATAGCCCCCAATTTTTTTTGTGATTTGTTGGTTTGATGATCTTTTGTTGATTTTGATCCATGGATTTGCTTGGTTTCAAGTGGATCTAGCTTTTCCCCAAGTTTCCACATCTTTCATCCACGAAATCCCGCGAATTTTGACCCCGAAATCTCCATTTTCCGCCCAAAATCGCGTCCCGGAACTCAATTTTCGCGTTGACCCCAACCCACCGGACGACCGGACGTTTACGGACGACCGGACGTTTACGGACGTCCGGACCCCCACGAAGCACCGGACGTCCGACCTTTTCCGGACGACCGGAACCCCTAACCCAAACCAAATTTACGGATTTCCGACCTTCCCGGACGTCCGACGCCCTGGACATCCGTCCATTTACGGACGTCCGTAACCTGTAGATTTTGACTTCGGCTGATTCTTGTTTCGGCCATATTGACGTTCTTTAGCTCGTTTTGAAGCTATTGACATCCCCCATCCCACAAAAATACCACCAACACCATTTGACTCCATCAAATTTTCGAAAATTTGGCAAGTTTGCCTAGGCCTTCCACCATATCATCCGCATATCCACCACCGACTTCCGCAACCTAACCCATTTTGCTTGCCATAGCATTAGTGGTTGCTTGAGTAGTGATTCGGCTACTTAGGGACGATTGCTTCTTCATCAACCACCACCACCACTTCTGCATAGGCGTGCCCACCATACACTTCCGCCACCCCCAAGTTAACCCAATAGTTGTGTGAGCTTGTTTGAGTTGTGGCTTGTGTCTCCTAAGGTGTTTCGGCTACTTACGGACGGCAACTTCAACTCCGACACGTGTATAGCTCATCATTCCACTTCCGCATTGCCTAGTGCAAAACCACCACCGCTTTCCGCTACCACCATTTGACATTTGTCATTTGAGATTTTGAGTTTGCGGTTTTTCCGTTTCCTAAGGTGTTTCGGCTACTTAGGGACGAGTCTCCATCATCTTGGTATCTACATCAAGAACACCGCCACTCATCATCGCAAAGGACGGTAACCTCGACGACACCATTGTATATTCCCCTTGCCATTGCATTGTTAACCCCTAGCCCATTTTGCGTTACTTGCCTATCGAGACTAGCCATTTGAGTATTGCCGGCCATGTTACTTGTGCACATTAGTGATCTACACCATCCATTGCATACACACCATATCATATTGGTATCATATATTGTGTCACAAGTTTGTTCCCACATATACACAATTGCTATCTTGGTTTGTGCATTGTGCAAAAGTGGCCATAGAAAAAAAAGGAATAAAGCTTTTAAGCAAAAAAAAAAGAGAGAGCAAAGAGCTTGTAAGCAATAGTCATAGCATCAAAATATATCATATGGTATCATACTTGATCATCTTGGATCATTGTGTGAGAAACACTGGGAACCATACATACATAGCATACTTGGGATAGAAGTTTATCCATTTTGCATCTTATAGGTTGTGCACAAGTGTCGTATCCGCCTAGCGAGCAATCGTGCTAGCGTCTCTCTTGAGTTGTGCAACATGAGCATTTTCCGTGGACTCCACATTTTGTGCTCATTCCTTGGTTGCACGACCCCATTTATCTATTCGTGTGTGCGTTTCCGTGTACATTTCATTGCTATTGGTCCATTTGTTTCCCTTGCGAATTTGTGAATCTCTTTCAACATTATTGACTCTTGCTAACATTTTGCATTAAATTTTTATGCCACTATCCTCACCGAGCTCCACCATAAGCTTTACTTGTGTAGGTGTGAGAACCGACAAGGATTCGTACCAATAGTTCTATTTCATTGTCCGCATTTGAGTGAACTTGATTCATTGTCAACATCGGTCAAGGTACATTGGTATAAGTTCTTCTCTTTCTCCCACTCATATTTGCTCGAGTCTTGTGATGGATAGGCAAGGCATTTCATCTCCGGTCTATGACAACAACGACGGTGTGCACAACTACATCACCAAAGCGTCTATCTTCGATCTACAACGACAAGTGCAAGGCGCACAATCAAGATTGCGAGAGCGCATCGAGAACATCTCCATCGACATTCGTCACTCCGAAGAAACTAGAAGGGACTACATAGACAACAAGCTTGTCGCACATAAAGAGGAGCAAGATGCAAGGATGGAGGAGATTCGGACCTTGCTCAAGTCTACTTCCCCTTCATCATCTTCAAGGCGGCGACATTCAAGCCACAAGTCTTCGGAGCGCAAACAAGATGCAAGCGCAAGTCGTCCAAGTCAACATCTACATGGCGACCACCATCACGTTCGTGATCAACATCGTCCTGAAGGGCAAGTCACCTCCAAGAATCATGTGCACGACGACGACGAACGCCTACGAGCTCAAGCACGACAACGACGTCATCATCATGAAGATGCTCCACAAGCGCAAAGGCACAAGTCCCAACAAGCCCTACTTCACGCCAAGTCCAAGCTTCATAAGCACAAGAGAAGACCGCGAGACGACCACCACCAAGACGGCGCTACGACTACATCAACCACTTCGGCATCTTCGCCAAGTTCTATCAAGGCATCTTCGCCTTTGGACGTACGGCATCTTCGCCTACTTCCCACGTGTACGCCTACATCGACTTCATCAAGTCCAAGGCGACCACCTACAAGTGAGGGTGACACTTCCATCTTCAGAAGCCTCCCAAGGAAGATGGCCGAGCATGGGAAACTCCCTTCGGTCATGGAGACGAGCTACGAGGTGCCACATCTTATGGGCCTCCAACAACAAGACAGCGACAAGAAGGTCGAGCAAGGGCCATCCCCTTCGACCACGGCGACGAGCGTGAACCTCTTCAACAACATGAAGATGGCGCCCATATTGGACTCCTACTCCGAGTCAAGCTACGCGACCGCGCATGGAGACATTTGCACTTACATCCCTCCGACACCCACATATGTCGAGATGCCCCAAGTTCCATGTGATGAGAGCCACCACCACATGAGTGACATGAGTGACTCCACCATATATGACATTGAGAGCATTTCCTATGAGAGGATGAGTGTGACCACCACTAGCCCCACACATGAGAGCATGCCACACATCCTATGTGAGGTTGAGCACCATTTGAGTGACTCCACCAACCATATGAGTGAGAGCATCCTTGAGGGAGTGAGTGAGCCGCAACACTTAGAGAGTGAGGTAGTTGAGACGGCATGTGAGGCCATTATGATTTCTAACGACTTAACCTCTACTCCTATTGTGTTTTCTTCTATGGTGCTAGGTCTCCTACATGACGACATGCCTATCCTCGACGAGTCCATCCCTCCAATGGGAAAACCGATGGCCATTGTGGACGATCATGCACCCCCCACATGGTTCCATCAAGATGAAGATGACAACGAGACGATCTTTAACACCTCACCTACAACACATGAGCGATGCTCCAAAGGTAACATAGGTGATGGTGCTTCTCTTGTCCCACTAGTGGACTCTCTTGACAATGATTGCTCCCATGATGTTGACCCACCTATTCCCATGCTTCATGCTAGTGAAACTTCTCCATGCCTTGACTTACCTATTTATGATGAATATGATGATGAGCATGTTGAGTTGCCTAGTTGTGATGCTATGCTTCATAGGATATCATGTGAAAATTCTATTGGTCACTTCATGTTTGACAATCCATTGAACTTGTCATATGCTATGAGTGAGATCTCCCATATTGCATCATTACAATCTCAACATAGTAACTATGCATGCCCCATTAAAATAAATCCTATTTGCACTTATGGCATAGATGACGAGATGATGGTCATTGGCTTTTGTTTTTCATGTGATGATATTGCCATGCTTCCTTTACATGATTTGCGCAATTCATCTACTATTCCATGCCATGATCACATTGTTCCGAATATGCATTGTTTTGGATGTTGTCAATATTCTCCATGTGATGTTGCTACTCTTGCTCATGAGGAGACCCCCATAGTTTCCTCATACATATTAGGAGATCTTGATGCATTCCATACTTTGCATGATTCCCATGATAGTGTACACCATATGCATTCCATGAATAACAATGCTCTAGATATTTCTCATGATGCATTACATCCTTTGAGTCTCCATTATGCCATACATAATAACAAACCTATCATGATGGATGACATGTTTCTATATCACGCATCTCATTTCTTTGAGCATTGGCTATTTTGTGCTAACCGACACATGCATGTGCGCATCATGATGGATGATGTGTACATATACCATGCACACACAATTTTTCCTTTGTCTTTGTTTTGTGTAGGTACTTATGAACACTCATCAACCTCACAATCCCATGAGTTGACGAAACGAGCTCTTGAAAGCAATGATGATTTGGGATCCTGTGGACTATCCTTACCACCGTTCCCTTCGCGCAAGGACTACGCGCATCTCTTCTACTTGGCTCTCACACGACTATGGGCTATATACCATTTGTCCCCTTATGCTCATTTTACCGTGTTCACTTTGCATGTTAAACTTGCTTCTATGCCTTTGCCATGCAATTGTGACCCTTGCTTGCATCTACCCATGATTCATCATTATGATACTTCTATGTGTATTTGCATGCTTGGTGGAGATCCTTGTTGCTATTGCCATGTTTATCATGTGCCCCATGTTATTGATGCTTGTTGTGTTGGGAGAGTCATGATGCCCCATTGCTATTTACATATGGTCTCTCGCCAATACATTGATGACACTTTACTCATATCTTGCTTTCATGCTTGTGCTATGTCAAGTCCATTACTCATGCCCACTATTTGCACACATGACATGCTTGCCATGATTCCTTCTAGTACGTTGCATCTTTGCACTACTAGCTTGCTTGACTTGATTGCTATGATTGCTTGCTTGGTTGCATCACCCATGTTCCACTATCACTTGCTTTCTTGGGTTGATGACATATATGCTCATGCCTCTCACTTGATTTGTCATGATCAATGTCTCTTGTCTCCATTAGTTGCATCTCTCATATCACCTTGTATTGAGTGCAACCATACTATGCTTATTGAACCTAGAGACTTTGAAACCTTACTTGTGATGCATGCTTGTTTGATTGAGCCTATTGCATTTGGTTATTCTCGCATCATATGCCTCCATACTATGCAATACTCCCTTGTCATTTCTTATGATGAGCATGATACATACACTTGTTGGGTATCTTACCACATGAATGATCGGTTTTGCCATTTCACTAACCTCATTTGTTTTTCCAAGTGTTTGTCATGTTCTTTCATTTTGAAGGATTTACAAGGCGGTACCACCACGAGACATATTGATTATGTGAAGGCATACAAGATGCGCGACTCCATCATCCTTGAGAAACTCCTAAAGGTGACCTCCTTCTCTTTGAGTCATCCTCAAATACGCATATTGGATGGGTCACTCTTTCATTGTTGTTTTCTTCTTCTTGTCTACATGATACATCTCGTGAATGGAGGAGCAACATTGGAGATTGGCTACATGGACCTTCACATTGAGGAGCGCTCGCACTTATTGGATGCACCTTCGAAACTCCACTCATGCCTCGACATCGAGCTATGTCCGTCTAAGACAACCGTTTCCATGGTGATGAGGATCACGATCCGAGGTCAGATCTTTCACAAGGGGGGGAGATGATGCGGAGCATCCCACGTTCATCCCCATGTACACTCCGACTACTCTCCAAACCCCAAGTGGACATATGACGAGACCTCGAACATACGCCATTAGACACAAGGTGAACTCGCTCCTCTCCGAACCATCACTTTCTACATGCGAGATATGGCTACTACCTCCAACGTGTGTTCTATGCATGATCAGGTACTTGGAGGAAAGCCACGAAGCCACCACATCCAACGGACAAGCTAGCGAGGACGCCAAGTACAAGGACCCAGAGAAGACGCGGCGCGAAGCTACAGCCACCGGACGACCGGCCCAGCCCGGACGTCCGGCCCCTGAGGACCCGAGCCGAATCCATGGACGACCGGAGCCACCGGACATCCAACGACTCTCCAGCGCCCGGACGGCCGACGCCGACCGGACGTCCGACACCACCTGTCCAGAGCCAAATCGCCGGACGTCCGACATGCACCGGACGACCGGACCCTCGCGAGCCACCGGACGTCCGGTACCTGTCGGACGTCCGACGCCTGTGCGCTGCCATGTGTTGGGCCGCAGCCCATGTACCCCTTCACTTACCCCTTCGTGGCCCTAGACTATATATACTCCTCCACCTCCTCCTAATTAGATTTAGCATAGGTTTTAGCTCATATTTTGTGTGAGAGCCTTGCTCATCCACTTGGCTACTTCTCCTCGGAGCTCAGGACCTCTTCGGAGAAGATCCCCCAAGCGGATTCAAGACCCCTTTTTAGGGAAGACCATCAAGGCCTCCGTAAGGAGAAGAACGGTTCCTTTGTATCCTTACCTTTGTTGATTGTGCATCTTATGTTACTCTATGTTGTTGGTGATCTAGCACTCGTGTGATTGATTCTATGTCGGTTTAGTGATTCTTCCTCTCGTTTTCCCCGTGTTTCCCTGCTGTGCTTCCGTGTGTTCTTCGTGATTCTCCCGTAGGATCCCTCCAAACGTGAAAGATCGTCCACATAGGGTTCCGCCCTACATCACATATTGAACAAAATCAACGCCCACAACAACTTGTGTTCTACTCGTGCATAGAAACTACGCATAAACCTGGCTCTGATACCACTATTGGGGAACGTAGCAGAAATTCAAAATTTTCTACGCATCACCAAGATCAACCCATGGAATAATCTAGCAATGAGGGGAAGGAGAGTGCATCTACATACCCTTGTAGATCGCTAAGCGGAAGCGTTCAAGTAACGGGGTTGATGGAGTCGTACTCGTCGTGATCCAAATCACCGATGATCCTAGTGCCGAACAAACGGCACCTCCGCGTTCAACACACATGCAGCCCGGTGACGTCTCCCATGCCTTGATCCAGCAAGGAGAGAGGGAGAGGTTGGACAAGACTCCGTCCAGTAGCAGCACGACGGCATGGTGGTGGTGGAGGAGCGTCGCAATCCTGCAGAGCTTCGCCAAGCACCGCGGGAGATGAGGAGGGAGAGAGGTAGGGATGCGCCAGGGAGAGGTCAAAACTCATGTGTTTGCAGCCCCAAAGACCTCAACTATATATAGGGGAGAGGGAGGGGGCTGCGCCCCCTCTAGGGTTCCCACCCCAAGGGGTGCGGCAGCCCCAAAATGTTGGAAATATGCCCTAGAGGCAATAATAAAAGGGTTATTGTTATATTTCCTTGTTCATGATAATTGTCTTTTATTCATGCTATAACTGTATTATCCGGAAATCGTAATACACGTGTGAATACATAGACCATAACATGTCCCTAGTGAGCCTCTAGTTGACTAGCTCGTTGGTCAACAGATAGTCATGGTTTCCTGACTATGGACATTAGATGTCATTGACAACGGGATCACATCATTAGGAGAATGATGTGATGGACAAGACCCAATCCTAAGCATAGCACAAGATCGTGTAGTTCGTTTTGCTAGAGCTTTTTCAATGTCAAGTATCTCTTCCTTAGACCATGAGATCGTGTAACTCCCGGATACCGTAAGAGTGCTTTGGGTGTACCAAACGTCACAACGTAACTGGGTGACTATAAAGGTGCACTACAGGTATCTCCGAAAGTGTTTGTTGGGTTGACACGGATCGAGACTGGGATTTGTCACTCCGTATGACGGAGAGGTATCTCTGGGCCCACTCGGTAATGCATCATCATAATGAGCTCAAAGTGACCAAGTGTTTGGTCACGGGATCATGCATTACAGTACGAGTAAAGTGACTTGCCGGTAACGAGACTGAACGAGGTATTGGGATACCGATGATCGAGTCTCGGGCAAGTAACATACCGATTGACAAAGGGAATTGTATACGGGGTTGTTCGAATCCTCGACATCGTGGTTCATCCGATGAGATCATCGAGGAGCATGTGGGAGCCAACATGGGTATCCAGATCCCGCTGTTGGTTATTGCCCGAGAGCCGTCTCGGTCATGTCTACGTGTCTCCCGAACCCGTAGGGTCTACACACTTAAGGTTCGGTGACGCTAGGGTTGTATGAATATGAGTATGCAGCATACCGAATGTTGTTCAGAGTCCCAGATGAGATCCCGGACGTCATGAGGAGTTCCGGAATGGTCCGGAGGTGAAGAATTATATATAGGAAGTGATATTTCGGCCATCGGGAAAGTTTCGGGGTCACCTGGTATTGTACCGGGACCACCGGAAGGGTCCCGGGGGTCCACCGGATGGGGCCACCCATCCCGGAGGGCCCCAAGGGCCGAAGTGGGGAGGGGAACCAGCCCATAGTGGGCTGGTGCGCCCCCCTTGGCCCACCCCCTGCGCCTAGGGTTGAAACCCTAGGGGGGGGCGCCCCACGTGGCTTGGGGGGTACTCCACCCCCTTGGCCGCCGCCCCCCTTGGGAGATTGGATCCCCCAGGGCCGGCGCCCCCTCCTGGTGGCCTATATAAAGGGAGGGGGAGGGGTCAGCCGCACCTTGAAGTTCTGGCGCCTCCCTCCCCCTGCTACACCTCTTCCTCCTCCGTCACGTGCTTGGCGAAGCCCTGCCGGAGTGCTGCTGTTCCACCACCACCATGCCGTTGTGCTGCTGCTGGAGCCATCATCATCAACCTCTCCTTCCCCCTTGCTGGATCAAGAAGGAGGAGACGTCATTCGCTCCGTACGTGTGTTGAACGCAGAGGTGTCGTCCGTTCGGCGCTAGGATCTCTGGTGATAGGATCACGACGAGAACGACTACTTCAACCCCGTTCTTTTGAACGCTTCCGCTCGCGATCTACAAAGTGGTATGTAGATACATCTCCCATGACTCGTTGCTTAGATGAACTCATAGATGGATCTTGGTGAAACCGTAGGAAATTTTTTAATTTTCTGCAACGTTACCCAACACAAAAACCATCTAGGGTGGCGGCCAAGGGGGGGAGAGGGGGAAACTTGCCCCCCAAGTAAGGTGGAGGCGCCCCCTTCCCAAACCCTAGACGCCTTGGGCCCTAGTGGGGGGCGCACCAGCCCACCTGGGGCTGGTCCCCTCCCACACTTGGCCCATGCTGCCCTCTGGGGCCGGTGGCCCCACTTGGTGGACCCCCGGGACCCTCCCGGTGGTCCCGGTACATTACCGATAGCACCCGAAACTTTTCCGGTGACAAAAACAGGACTTCCCATATATAAATCTTTACCTCCAGACCATTCCGGAACTCCTGGTGACATCCGAGATCTCATCCAGGACTCCGAACAATATTCGGTAACCACATACAAACATTCCCTATAACCCTAGCGTCATCGAACCTTAAGTGTGTAGACCCTACGGGTTCGGGAGACACGTAGACATGACCGAGACAACTCTCCGGGCAATAACCAACAGCGGGATCTGGATACCCATGTTGGCTCCCACATGTTCCACGATGATCTCATCGGATGAACCACGATGTCGAGGATTCAATCAATCCCGTATTCAATTCCCTTTGTCTAGCGGTATAGTACTTGCCCGAGATTCGATCGTCGGTATCCCGATACCTTGTTCAATCTCGTTACCGGCAAGTCTCTTTACTCGTTCCATAACACATCATCCCGTGATCAACCCCTTGGTCACATTGTGCACATTTTGATGATGTCCTACCGAGTGGGCCCAGAGATACCTCTCCGTCACACGGAGTGACAAATCCCAGTCTCGATTCGTGCCAACCCAACAGACACTTTCGGAGATACCCATAGTGCACCTTTATAGCCACCCAGTTACGTTGTGACATTTGGTACACCCAAAGCATTCCTACGGTATCCGGGAGTTGCACAATCTCATGGTCTAAGGAAATGATACTTGACATTAGAAAAGCTTTAGCATATGAACTACACGATCTTTGTGCTAGGCTTAGGATTGGGTCTTGTCCATCACATCATTCTCTTAATGATGTGATCCCGTTATCAACAACATCCAATGTCCATGGTCAGGAAACCGTAACCATCTATTGATCAACGAGCTAGTCAGCTAGAGGCTTACTAGGGACATGGTGTTGTCTATGTACCCACAGATGTATCTGAGTTTCCTATCAATACAATTATAGCATGGATAATAAACGATTATCATGAACAAGGAAATATAATAATAATAATAACTAATTTATTATTGCCTCTAGAGCATATATCCAACAGGTCCTGCATCCACCCCCACCGCTCACTGTTCATCCACC
>NC_041385.1:722889109-723081653 GCF_002162155.2 Triticum dicoccoides
CCCCCCCGCCGCAACGCTCACTGTTCATCCAATCGATCGGCTTCAGTTAGCAACAGTAGCGAAGGAATCGCTCGATCGAGTTCAGTTAACAGCCATCGATCGATTGCTTGGGTTCAGTAACGTGTAGCCTGCAGTGCAATCGCTCAGGTTCAGTTAGAGCCCAACGCCTCGCTCGGGTTCAGTTAGAGCCAACGCCTCGCACACACGCGCGTACATGTACAAGAGAAACGCGCATCGCTCGGCCCCCGACCTCCCACCGTAACCGGGAACTCCCCGAAATTTTCCTCGCCCTTGCTTCTACCACATTTTTTTCCATCATGGACGGCCCAAAGAATGTCATGCAGCTGCGTCTCCGGCCCGCCCAGGATGAAAAGCCCATTTTCTGTCATGATTTTTTGTCATAGAAGTAGGAGCCCACCACATCTATGATGATACCAGGTTTTGTCACAATTATCATCATAGAAGTGTCATATGCATGACAGAAAAAAATTTTGTTCGACCCAAAATGTCACGGATGTGTCTTTTTTTGTAGTGATCAACCGCGTTGATATAACGCTACCGCTTTCGGTCTACGAGGGTACGTGGACACACTCTCCCCGGTCGTTTCTATGCATCACCTAGATAGATCTTGCATGATCGTAGGATTTTTTTTAAAATTACTGCATTCCCCAACAATCACAACATTCTCCAATGATGTGATACCGTTCATCAAATGACAACACATGTCTATGGTCAGGAAACTTAATCATCTATGATTAACGAGCTAGTCAAGTAGAGGCATACTAGGGACACTTTGTTTTGTCTATGTATTCACACATGTACTAAGTTTCCGGTTAATACAATTTTAGCATGAATAATAAACATTTATCATGATATAAGGAAATATAAATAACAACTTTATTATTGCCTCTAGGGTATATTTCCTTCAGAGAGTAGTTAGCAGATTCTTTAGAGAGACGCCTACAAGAAGGAAAATGACACAGGTGGCGATGTCATCGCCGGCTTCAACCCATCAAAGACGCAAGCTTTCCCCTAATATCACACATGATGTCTAACCAAACCTCCAAGAAGGGTCAAGCCATGTTCATTATCACCATGGCAACCTCAATCCAAACAGTGAGGAAGCACTTTTCAACGATGTTCAATTTATGGAACATTCTCTTTTGTGTTTGATGTTACCATCGTGTTCTTAAACGTATCAAAATTGAATTTGTAACATATAGAGTAAAAAAGCCGTGAAGATCATTGCATCATTTCAAACTCTCAGTTAGTTTAAGACTCCCATGACGTGGCACATGTACTCGGTTCTTGGAGATGCCTCTAAGAAAGAAAATGATGTCCCTGGGCGTTGTTTTCGCCGACCTCAAACCCCTTTGAAGACACCATTTTTTCCAGAACCACACACGATGTCCCACCAAACCTTGGGGAGGATCCGGACACTCCAACTGCAATCAGGATGGTGTTCCAACTTAGAGGAAGCATTCTTCGACGTTGTATTCTGTGTTAATGTCGTTATCTCTTTATTTTTGAGTGAAGGCCATCATGGTGATACATCCATTTTGCATCATGTTTTTCTACTGTTATTTATGATGTTTTTATGCATAATAATGCTTTTTGGAGTAATTCTAATGCCTTTTCTCTCATAATATGCAAGGTACACACAAAGAGGGAGAATTCTAGCAGCTGGAAATCTAGACCTGGAAAAGCTATGTCAGGCCACCTATTCTACAAAACTCCAAACAAGCTGAAACTTTACGGAGATTTTTTATGGAATATTTGAAGAATACTGTAGCAAATAAATACCAGAGGGGGCCCACCAGGTGGGCACAACCCACCTGGGCGCACCAGGGAGCCCAGGTGCGCCCTGGTGGGTTGTGCTCACCCAGGCCCACCTCCAGTGCCCATCTTCTGGTATATAAGTCATTTTGACCTAGAAAAAAATAAAGAGAGGACTTTCGGGACGGAGCGCCGCTGTCTCGAGGCGGAACTTGGGCAGGAGCACTTTTGCCCTTCGGTGGAGCGATTCCGCCGGGGGAACTTCCCTCCCGGAGGGGGAAATCATCATCATCATCATCACCAACAACTCTCCCAGCTTGGGAAGGGCAATCTCCGTCAACATCTTCAAGAGCACCATCTCCAAACCCTAGCTCATCTCTTGTGTTCAATCTTTGTACCGGAGCTATAGATTGGTGCTTGTGGGTGACTAGTAGTGTTGATTACATCTTGTAGTTTATTACTATATGATTTATTTGGTGGAAGATTATATGTTCAGATCCAATATGCTATTTAGTACCCCTCTGATCTTGAGCATGATTATCATTTATGAGTAGTTACTTTTGTTCTTGAGGTCATGGGAGAAATCATGTTGCAAGTAATCATGTGAACTTGATATGTGTTCGATATTTCGATAGTATGTATGTTGTGATTCCCTTAGTGGTGTCATGTGAACGTCGACTACATGACACTTCACCATATTTGGGCATAAGGGAATGCATTGTGGAGTAGTTATTAGATGATGGGTTGTGAGAGTGACAGAAGCTTAAACCCTAGTTTATGTGCTATTCCGTAAGGGACCGATTGGATCCAAAAGTTTAATGCTATGGTTAAAATTTATTCTTAATATTTTTCTCGTAGTTGTGGATGCTTGCAAGGGGGTTAATCATAAGTAGGAGGTTTGTTCAAGTAAGAACAACACCTAAGCACCGGTCCACCCACATATCAAATTATCAAAGTAGCGAACACAAATCGAACCAACATGATGAAAGTGACTAGATGAAATTCCCGTGTATCCTCAAAAACGCTTTGCTTACTATAAGAGATAGTTTTGGCGTGTCCTTTGCCTCAAAAGGATTGGGTTACCTTGCTGCACTTTTGTTACTATAATCGTTACTTGCTCGTTACAAATTATCTTACTATCAAACTACTCTGTTACTTACAATTTCAGCACTGGCAGACATTACCTTGCTGAAAATCACTTGTCATTTCCTTCTGCTCCTCGTTGGGTTCGACACTCTTACTCTTTAAAAGGAGCTACAATTGACCCCCTATACTTGTGGGTCATCACACGACTAGCTTTATTGCAAATTAAACTGGTAATACATCATCCACAAGTCTCGACACAAGACAAACCGGGGGTTCGTCCATCCAACTACTAGAAATCTTATTACAAAACTATGTTTAGCTAGCACATGCGTTGCATCGTTACAAGAATGAAAGCAATGATTAAAAGTGACCTTCCCAATAGACGTAGCCACATCCACACACTCCGCAAAAATCACCACCGCAGCATCCCACCATCTTGTTTGACCGTTGCAGTAATTAATCACAGTTAAAGAATCGGACTCCGCTTCAACTCGAGAAAACCCCAAGGCATTAGCAAATGATTTTCCATCACGCATTGCCACTGCTTCTGAAGTTACTAGATCTGCTGCAAACAGAATGAATCTGCACTGGGCTGCAACAAAATTTCCTTTACAATATCTAGTAACAGCTAACGTAGGTCCAGTTCCCTTGTCCAGGTGAAAAGAAGCATCCACATTCACGTTCACGAACTTGGGGTCTGGTTTTCTCCATGTATGCTCATGTACCTCATGTATTTTCTTATTCATCTGGTGGTAGTTGTTAGAAATTGCTAAGACGGAAAGTGGCCATCTCCTAGGTGGAGGTGGTGATCCACCATGAGTGAACTCTCGCCGAACCCACCACAAGTACCAGGATCCAACAGCTACGACCTGTTTAACATCAAGGCAAGGTTTCAGAGGTAGCGACCTGGCCTCCGCCAATAGAAGATATTCTAAGATAATCGAGCCTGAATGGTCAATTTTCTTTGCTTCTTCAATGATATCAAGAATTCCCAATCTATGCCATAAATCTTGAGCATGTGTACAGTCAAACAGTAGATAGCGCACATCTTCAGCAACCTGATGACAGATCGGACAAGAGCTATTCGAGCCTACATGTCTGTTTTTGTGAACATTGATTTCAACGGGATAATTCCATGAAGGGTCCGCCAGCAGAAAATCTGTATCTTACATGGAACCTGCAGTTTCCAAACATTACTCCATATTTCTGGTGAATTAGAACCAGAAGGGCGTGTCAATAGATTTGCCTGTGCACGGTAAGTTTGAATCCATTGGATGCGATATGCCATCCGTACTGAGAACATCCCTCTCCGATCTGGGTTCCAGGCAATAAAAACCTCAAATGCCCCATGGTTCAAAGGGATTTGAATAATCCTTCTAACATCAACAAGATTAAATATAGACCGGATTAGGGGTTCATCCCATACTCCAGTATATGGATCGATGAGATCGCTGAATGTCGTGAGGATGGACTGTCCTCTACTGAAGATTACCATCCTATTAGGGCTTGAAGATACCCAAGGATCACTCCAAATTTTCACTAGTTCCAATACGCCAGATATATCCCAATTTAAATGTTTCCAATCCCTTCATTATGCTCTGCCAGGTGAAAGATTCCCCACTTTTCAAAGTTGCTTGAAGTAAACTTCCATTAGGGAAGTATTTTGCTTTCAACACTCGGGCACATAGAGATTCTGGGTTGGTAATGAGACGCCAACATTGTTTCGAGAGCATAGCCAAATTGAAAGAATAGAGATCTGTAAAACCCATTCCTCCTTCATTTTTCGGGTAGCATAGTTTCCACCAAGTGTACCAATGCTTTTTTTTATGATCCTCATCATCGCCCCACCAGAATTGGGCTATCAAGTCTGTGATCTCCTTGCAAATGCCCTTGGGTAAACTGAATACTGACATGGCAAAAACATGGATTGCTTTGGCAACAGATTTAATAAGTATTTCCTTGCCACTGGTAGATAGTTGTTTCTCCATCCATCCTTTCAACCTTTCTTTAATTCTTTCACATAAGTGCCTAAAACAGTCACTCCTATCTGCTCCCACCATTGCAGGCAGGCCAAGATATTAAATGTACTAACATTGAATTGATAACAAGAGTAGAGTCAAAACAAAAACATCTAGATGAATGTGCCGTTCAAACTCTCAGTTGGTTTAACCCTCTGGCGACGTGGCACGCGGACTCGGATCTACCTGTCGAGAATGTCTCTGGTATTGGTAGACTTCTCCACCGATCCCATGCATTCCTTTCCCCTTCCTCTTCCATCTACAACATTGGCAACATGGGAGGATCCAGTGGCGCTCCATCGCCGATTTCCATCTACAACGCCTTGGGGACAAGCCGCTGCTCAAGGAGGGGCGAATGTCACGCCTGCCAGGTGGGCTCCACCTGCAGACAAGCAAGAGGGCATGAGCGGGCCTGCCGGCACCACTGATGGGCCTGAAGGGCGAGGGCCAGGCCAGTGTCGGGCCAAGGAGTGAGTGCGTGTGTGGGTTGAGTATGGCCTGCGTGCGTGACTAGTTAAGGGGGTGTTTGTTTCCAGGGACTTTTTGGTGTAACTTTTTGGTGTAGAGACTAGAAAAAGTCCCTAGCAAACCAAACATGGTGGGACTTTTTGCTAAAAGTCCTTAGAAACACCTTCTTGAAAGTCTTTTTAAAAAAGTCCTAGGGACTAGAAAAAGTCCTCGGACTAGAGAAACAAGCACCACGGGTGCGAGACTGAGAGTTTGGGGTTGTTATCGAATAGCACTTGCTGTAACGAACCGAGAGCGAGGCTGATCCTCCCCTCCTTCTATCCTCACCAACCCCCTCTGCTTCCTTTACCTCCTTCCTCCCCAGATCTGATCCAGAAGAGAGAATTGTGTAGCCGCCAGATCTGATCCAGAAGAGAGAATTGTGTAGCCGCCGCGCCGCCGGCGGCTCCCCACGCGCGTTCGCCGCCATAGGCATACCCGATCTACCTCACCGCGCGCCAGCCCCCAATTTCGGACATTCGAGGTACGAGCATTTCGTCGTTCCATCCCAGCGATTAGTCAAACCCCACCGAGCTCCACGGATTTCCGGTGAGTTCCAGATCCGCCCCCTGAGTTGCAGGGCCTGATCGTTGGGCCCTTGGAGAAATCACTTGACGTTGCGGGTCTCGGATGCGGCCATGAGTTTGCCGGGGAAGAAGGCCGCGGCCGGGGCCGGGGGAATCCGGCGCTGGCTCTCCACCGCCGTGCTGTCGGCGCTGGCGCTGGTGCTGATCCTGGTGGTGATTTCGCTCTCGGTGGGCTCGCCCCTGCCCGGGGCGTCGCTCCCTGAATACCCAGCTGTCAGAGCTAGTCACCCAAAGGGGAACGCTACCGCCGATGAGGGGAGCAAGAATGATATTGCCACTGGTGTTCCATTACCAGGGAAAGAGTTGCAGGGTGGCCAGGAGCCCTTGGTTGAGCACAGCGCCCAAAATGCTACTCTCAACTCAAGCGAGGGGTCTCTGAATACAAGAGAGATTCATGACACAGTACCGGATCCAGTTTCTGTCGATAGCAAAATACAGGATCCAGTAGTAGCTATGGATGATACCACGCCAAAACGCAATGATTCTCAAAGGGCTGATCAAGGTGAGCTTTAGTTCATTCCCCTGTTTGACTTGTGCACAACATCTTACAGACATGAATGAAATGTTGTTTCCCGCTGCACTATACTGGTTTATTCATGATAAAGGCGTAGCTGGGATACGATGAATTGACCTGTTTTATTGTGCAGGTACCTGTGATCTTTATCATGGGGAGTGGGTTTTCGATTCATCTGGGGCGTCGTACACAAACAACTCTTGCCCTGTCATCACACGGATGCAGAATTGCCAGGGAAATGGGCGACCGGACAAGGATTATGAGAGTTGGAGATGGAAACCTCAACAGTGCACCCTCCCACGCTTTGATGGAATTAAGTTCTTGGAGTTAATGAGAGGCAAGACTCTTGCCTTTGTTGGGGACTCGGTTGCTCGAAATCACATGGAATCTCTCCTTTGCATTCTGTGGCAGGTGAGATACTTCACTGATACTATTAATGATTTATGTTCTCACTGTAATTTGCCTAAGTAGACGGTAGCTTGCCAATTATACTATCCATGACCAATTTTATTGACATGTATTATTTTTGCTGAAAACTGATTAAGTCGCTACAAGATCTAAGACCTTTTGATGAATGATGATTTATTTATTTTTGACCGAGCGATGGTCCGAGTTAAGGTGTTATTTGGACTTATGTGTGGACAATGGCAAATTTTGTTTCTGGTTTTATGATGCTTGCTTGTAGTAACATAACATTATTTACAAGTTCCTTCTTAAAAATAAAGTGTGAAAACTCACCATATGTACATGGTTCCTGTAAACTGGTGAAAATTATCAATCTCGTAGAAGATTTATTGTCAGTTTGATTGCTATCCTGATATTGCAAGTGCCTTGCCTTATTCTGGACAAGTTACTGGGTTACTGCTGTTGTCTGCTGTCTACCATAGGAACCAACACCATAGGAACCAATGCCGTCATCTTGCACATCTTATACCATGTCTAGCCTCGAGAGAATGTGGTTTAGAGTTTAGATATTGCTGTCAGATATTTTCTTTTCCTGATATCACGTGGAAGCATTTGGGATGAAATTGTAATATCAGCTCATGCGCCTATCAAAGCAGAATAGCTGCTGATGAGCATTAGAGAGCGTTATAATTTCCTGATGTAGAAGCAAAGCTAGTTGCTTTTCATCGTGCCTTTATTGAAAGGCAACTTCACTATACTTTTTTTTTTGGAAAAGGAGGTTAAACCCCCGGCCTCTGCAACTTCACTATACTGATTGTTGATTTTAGCGGTTGATAATGGATCCTTACATAATTTATGCAGAGGCAGTTTTCTGAGATAAGATTGTTGCTCGAAAGTGTGTACTTTGTCAAGTTATGAGGCCCCTCACATCTTGTGAATTCTTCTCTTAGGAATTAGGAAGTACTCCCTCTGTAAACTAAGATAGTGATCTAAAAAGTCTTATATTAGTTTACAGAGGGAGTATATCTCTAAGATCAAAGCATAATTCTGAGTTTCTGACGCTTTATTGCTTCCCTTTGGTTTCATCATTATGTGTGACCTGTCTGTGTACTATAATGGAACACATCTGAAGGGTTTTCTTCCCTTTACTTGCTGGAGTGTTCAGATCAACCTAGTCAACTTAGTGATCCTGTACTTGTAGCTCATTTCATAGAGCAACATATTATTTGATTTTTTATCTTGACATCAAAGTTATGTTCTCCTTTTGACAGGTAGAAACCCCAGTAGACCGTGGCAGCCGCAGGATGAACAGGTGGATCTTCAGGTCAACCAAAACGACTATTGTCCGCATCTGGTCTGCTTGGTTAGTGCACAACTCAATTGAAGCTGTGGGGTTTGCTCCTAAGGGTCTTGATAAGGTTTTCCTGGATGTAGCAGATGAGAAGTTCATGCAATTTATCGCCTCTTTTGATGTGCTTGTCCTGTCATCTGGACACTGGTTCGCCAAACGGTCAGCCTATATCCAGAATGGCAATGCTGTTGGAGGGCAGCTCTGGTGGCCTCAACAAGCTGGAAAGATGCAGATAAACAACGTTGACGCATTTGGTGTGTCAGTTGAGACTTGCCTGACTGCTGTGGCGACCCACCCAAATTTCACAGGGATAGCTGTTCTGCGCACATACTCTCCAGATCATTATGAAGGCGGGGCATGGAACACTGGTGGGTCATGCACCGGGAAGGTTAAGCCCTTGGATGTGGTGGTGAGGAACGGATACACGGATGCAATGTATGGGAAACAAGTTGCAGGCTTCAGAAAGGCAGTGCAGAATTCTGGGAAACATGGCTCCAAGTTGAAATTGATGGACATCACTGAGCCCTTTGCGTTGAGAGCTGACGGGCATCCTGGTCCATACAGAAGTCCCGACCCAAACAAGAAGACTCAAAGAGGACCAGATGGGAAGCCTCCACCCCAGGATTGTCTGCACTGGTGCATGCCAGGACCTATAGATACATGGAACGAGATGCTGTTTGAGACCATACGAAGCCAACTAGAGGGAGACAGCAGCAGCTGAAGAAAAACACTTGGTCGCTACTTGCCAATTTGCCGTTATGTGGTATGTCCTGCAATGCTGCTAAACGTCAGTGTATATCAGAGTGCTTATGATGTTGTTGTACCACGGATAGGAAGAACTATAGCAAACCTGTAGGAGTATATGACCACAGTTGAGATAGGGAATGGGAGATGTCTTTTAGCACCTAACACCAATCCCTTGGCAAGAGGGATGGAAATGCACCTGTATCTGGAGATATTCGCTGCATTTTTTGCCCGACACACGAAAGATTTTTATTGCCAATATTTGTGGAACAGGACACCCGATGGCTCGAACTGATGTGTAAGTGCTCTGTCTGAGTGTGTTTGCAAGCCGCTGGGATGAAACTGCGGTATCTGTAACTGCACCGAATACTGTTTTTTTTTCTTGCCACCATTGTGATGTGATCGTATGTAGATCTAGATTATAGAAAGTGCACACATGGTTTTTGGTCTAGCTTAGGCATGTCTCCAGTCTATGATGATCCTGCACTGTTGTTAAGAAACGGTCTATCAAACACGTGCTGGTCCTACTTCCTTGAGAAGCATTTTATTACCACTGTCAGCTTTGGTTTGGTTACTCAACACTGAAGCTGTGCAGTATGCATGCCATTTGTTTACTGCTAGCAGCAAGGTTGTGTAGCTAGGCTAGGCCTTTGTTAAACAAACCTTTATAGAATTGAAGGGAACATATAAAACCAAAGGTCGAATTGTGTCAAGTGTCTGATGGAAATGGCCTTTCTTTTTCGCGGGAACGATGGAAGTGACCTACCTAACCTTAAGATTTGACACCAGATGCCTTCCTGCTGTAAACGGATATTCTTTCTGCGTTCGAAATTCTTCTGGTGCCTTGTCAATTACTCCAGCAACATCAGGTCACCCTCCAGTAACAAACAATTGCAAACATGATGTGGTCAGTTGTTCTGTATTCCAGTTGATATCTCCAGCAACATCAGGTCACCCTCCCATCCCATTTACAGCCTGATGTATATATATATTCTACTCTCACCGGTCTTGACATGAAAGCTCTTGACATTTCCTTTAGCCCAAGGCCAACCCTCTTTCTTGATTAATGAGAAAGGCCAACCCTTTGCTTTGCCTCTTTTAAATTATTTTTTTTTGAGCTTTTGCCTCTTTTAATTAGGAAAACATGAAAGCTGCAGGCTTTCCTCTTTTCATCCATCCATTCATTAAAGAGAGAGAACGGAAAGGAAATACGGCTCCAAGCAAATTATATTCCCATCAAGACCCCAGGAGAGGACACTCGACTAAACAATGTGCTTGATTTGATTGAGCCGCGGCCCTTTCTCAAGTCAGTAACGTCAATCTGTTCCCTGGTGTGGAGGGAGAGATAACATTGTTAATCCCCGGTGGTCATTGCTTGATCTCATCTGTTAGGTTGTGTGCTTTGCTTTGGAATATGCCACTTGGCCCCTGCCCTCCCATGTTATGTTACTCATCGCTTTCTCAAAGATTTCGATAACATAACATATCATATCACGCACATCGGCACGATATAGGACACCTGGCACCGTGGCATAATCTTTTCTTCGTCCTTTTGTTTTCTTGTCATTCTTTTCAATTTGCATCGGCGACATTTCTGCTTCATTTTCTTTCTCATGAAGGAGATCGGTTCGCACAATCAACAGGTTGCTGTCTGCTCCTCCTTTGGGCAACCATGCGAGCCACGCGTTATTAGTCTAAGACCTGCTCTAATCAGTGAGGCTATAATTGTTAACGAACTTATTACTGATAATGAACTGCTACTTGGAATGGAATAATCAAATAAGCAGCCATTGCGGGCAAGCACGTGCCTTGAAAATCAGCAGAGTGCAGCCCATGTATATACGCTACGCCAACCAAATATGGTATTATTAATTTCTTATACAGAGAAATCTTTCAGCAAACCCCAAGTGGACATTGTAAAGAGACCAAATGTGCAGACTGCTTCAAGGAAACTATATCACGAAGTTGCTGTCAGGAATATAATCTGTTGGGGGATGGTTGGAAAAGGTAAAGAAAGACAACGAAAACTTCAACGCGGATTAAATTCAAAACTTATAGGGCCTCTTTTCCTTCAAACCCTGCAATAATAGGATTGCAATCCCATTTTCCCTCGTATCTTACTGCAATAATCTGTCGGTAGTGTTAGGCCACTAGATAGTATGTGACTCATGAGTAATTTCCAATGGAGCCAAAACAGTAGGCTATAAAGAGTCTACAAGGTCAATGTGACTCCAAAGAAAATATGTAAAGGTGTAAAACACGACTAAGATCGAAAGGTTTTTGCGCATTTTACACTGAATAGATTACAATGAGTGTTGGTAGCACATCATGATCTGAGTTACATTAGATGAAAGATATTATGATCTGAGTTACATCAGATGAAAGTAAAGAACATAGGGGATACTGCCTGAAGAAGTCTTTTATGGACTAAAGTAATCAAATGTTGTTTTGGGTTAAAGAAAATGAGAGGACAATTGTGTTTGTATAAAGTTATAGAATGGGAATTTCATTTCCTATATCTTGTACATGCGGATAACATTCTGCTTGTTAGTAGTGATGTTAATTCGACTGCAGGAGGAAAAGAAGTTCTAGTCCTCAAAGTTCAAAAGAATGTCTCTCGTTATAAGGATCGAGATTCACCGAGAAAAGAATAAAAGGGGTATTAGGAGTGTCGCATGGGCATGCTAAGGGAAGTTTCTAAAGTATGCATGCGAGAAAACCTACACCTGTTCTTATAGTAAAGGGCAATGATTTTGGGAACTTTAGTGTTCCAAAAGTCAATACGAAATGGACCAAATGAATATGGTACCATATGCTTCAGCTGTTGAAAGCTTGATGAATGCAAAAGTATAACATTACCGTGACACAGTTCACGTAACCGGGTTGTTTTGGTAATGTCCAGTCCAGATATAGATCACTGGAATGGAGTCGAGGATATCGGCCTCATGCTGAAAGAAATAAGTGCTCTCAAAAGATTGTGAGTACAAAGACAGGACTCGTGAAATATACAGCGAAATCCACAATTGTCGTTGACTTTCACACTTGGAGTTTTTGTGTGGAAAAACTCTAAGGAATGAATCTATTATCATTAATATGATGTAAAGATAATGTACAACATGATATGAGGTTGAGGGACAGGCAAAAAAAAGGTTAAAGAAACATGTACCAGGAATTGATAGTGGTTGACAACAGCGATAACCATTTTAAGTTTTTCGCTCTTATGACAACGAGTCAAGTGTTGATGCCAAACACACTGACACAGAGTTATGCATTGTAAAGGAGAAAGTCCGGAATTATGTAGAAATGCTTGAAGCATAAAAGCAACAGACAAGTGTTTTGCAGATCTGCTTATTAAAAGCTTACCGCCCAGTGTGTTAGGAGAACACACAGTCGACATGGGTTTTATGGTATAATCTAAGATTTCCGGACAATAAAAGGGCCCAAGGTTAAAGAAACTGTTTCAAAACAGAGGTGTGTGTTGTAGGTGTTGATTCTATCGGGATAGACCGTGATGATGAGACATGCTCTACATGCAAATCTGTGATGGAACGAGTACTTTGAAAAGAGTTATTTCAAAGTATAAAGTTAAAAGTATATGATGAGATCAAGGGGGAGAATGTTAGATTGATCTCTCCACCAATGGGCCCAACGGCTCATTGGGCCCTTGACCCACGCCCTGATCGGGGGCTTCCAGCCCAAGCAAGGCTGGTGGACCCCTGTCGCGCAGTGCTATAAAGAGGAGGTGGGGACCAGGGGCACAGAGTACGAGGTTCGTCGCCGCCACTGTTCCCCACTTCTAACCCTAATCCGATCCAGAGGGAGGCACTGAAGCGACGGGAAGCGCCACCAGCCACTCCACCACAGCCACTGCCTCATCACCGCCGTCACCACATCACCATGACCTCCGGCTCAAGCTCGTCAGGTCAAGGAGAGGTAATACTCTACGCCCCACTACCGAAAATCACTGACCCATACGATCTAGTGGCCTAACAGGTAGTTCGTTCCCGTAGCTCTGTGTAGTTGTGTTTTTCTGTTTGAGAAGTTAGATGTGCGTCGTCGCAGCTCTTGCGGCGTAGCTGGTCTTACGTGTGCTCTTTAATCTGTAATAACTGGCACTGGTTCCTGGACATCTTGGTTTCGTTTTTGAATGAAATGGAACAGGGGCGTTTTTGCCCTCTTCCACTAAAAAAATAATAGGAGTACTTTGTAAGTTCTGTTACATCACAAGTGAAACAATTTATTTTTCAAGAGAATTTGAGTTAATGAATTCTTTCTTCAATATTTTGTATGAATCGTTCCCTAGAACAAATAAATAGAATTCGGCCCTATAAATCAAACAGGCTATTAGAATTATTTTAGGGATTATGATTCTGCAAAGTCCTTGTGAAAAAATGCCCCTAACTAATTATGTTCTTTTAAAGAATTGCATGGTAAATTGCCTAGCTTAGACCCTGTTACTTGGTCACATGGCTTGCTTGATAAGTGCTTTATCTCCACTGGAGCTTTGCTGTGCTATCCTCTGCCGCATGTGGGCAATCTGGACCATCTGAAATAAAAGAGGCCATGGGGAGACAGCCATGAACATCTCACAAGCATGCAGATGGGCATTGGGTATGGCATCTGATGTGATCCAAACATCAATTTCTGATGCAAAAGAGAAAGAAGCAACTGGAATCATTAAATGGAAACGCCCCCCTTAGGTTTTGGTGAATGTTGATGCATTTTTCAACCTGGATACTCAACAAGGAGCCACACGGATCATTCGCGACGACCAGGGTCGAGTTATTGCAGCAAGGAGCAAATGGTATGAGCCCTCCCTAGTGTCATGATTGTTGAAGCTCTTGCTTGCCGGGACAGAGCAGATTTGGCGCACAACATGAACATGTCGAAGGTGGTAATGAAAACTGATAGCCTTGAGTTGATTAATTTGTGGAGTAGTCGTTAATAGATCATGTATCCTCCCCGCTGTTGGATCAAATCCAAGACCTTACTAGGGAGTGCATTTCTTTTGAGTTTAATCATGTACTCCCTCCGTCCGAAATTACTTGTCGCGAAAATGGATAAAAATGGATATATGTAGAACTAAAATACGTCTAGATACATTCATTCCTCCGACAAGTATTTCCGGACGGAAAGAGTATGAAGAAAGGTCAATATGTGGAAATCTAACTCTGATCCCAAGTTCAGACGCTCCCTTTATGAACAGTATATTCGAATTAAACAGCTGACACATTCAGAAAAAAATCTTTAAAAAATACACATCGAAGATAAAAAACTCTTCTAGCTGATTGCAACTTCTCGTGCTCAGATGACATCCAAGGAGCTCGATACAAAAAATAAAATAAAATATTGGCTCGAATCTTTGTTGCAACTCTGTACATTTTGGAGCTCTGATTTTAGGTTTTTTGGGTTGAGCTCCTCCGGTGTCATCTCCATGCGGAAATTGCCAGCGCCTAGAAGAATCTCGTCTTTGATGTGCATTTTTTTTTAGATTTTTCTGAATTTACTGGTTCACAAGATGCACTCGAGCACAAAAATGCACCTTTTTTTTCTCGTGTTAAAAAAAAAGCCACTCTCAGCCAATATGGCTGCTCACTACACAACCAAAATTGTCTCAAAACTGAATGTTGTGAGTACTTGGGTGTATCAGGTTCCTACAATCCTGCATGCCTGTATGTACTCCCTCCGTTCCTAAATGTAGGTCTTTCTAGAGATTTCAACAAGTGACTACATACGGAGTAAAATAAGTGAATCTACACTCTAAAATATGTCTATATACATCCGTATGTGGTGGTTCATTTGAAATATCTAAAAAGACTTATATTTAGGAACGGAGGGAGTATCCAACATGATTCCCATGCTGACAGTGAGTAATACATGGATGTTTGTTTCTCAAAAATAACATAAATCAAAATATGTGATCCTAATGCAAATCTTGTTTAAAATTTCCGGGAAATACATAAACTAGGCATAACGACCGTCCATTAGCCTAACCTCTGAACCAAGCATTTTCAGTTCTCATTTGAGCTTGGATGAACAGTAAATTCCGAAAAAATGAAGGAAAAAAGTTGAAAATTTCTAATTTTTTTGGTGCAAACTTGGATAAATGTTCTCAGTGTTTGCAAAATTTCAATGAAAAAAAACACTCCAAAATGCTTTCGAAAATAGCATCTTTGGAGTGTCGGTTTTTTTATCACGACTTCCATGAATGTTATTTCGGGATAAAAATTTGCAAGCACGGAGAACATTTGTCAAAGTTAGCACAAAATGAATTCAGATTTTTTTTTAATTTACTGTTGATCAGGGAGCATGTGAGCTCGGTACTGGATACTCCACGTCCGCTAGCTCCCACCATTTCATTGTGTCACGTCAAGGTGGCGCTCTCATCATGTCTATCATTGCACATGTGTCGTGTCCTCGTGTGGGTCAGTCTTGTCCAAACGCGTGATCCGTGCTCTCCAGATACTATATCCCGACATCGCCGATTGACACATACTAGGCCGGTGGTACGCGTGACTCGTGCCCCCGCCCACGCAAATTTGAGCGAAATCCACGAGCAACACTGCTGGTAACCTGAGAAAGAAAAACGGAAGTAAAAAATCAAAACCACCAACCGAGAAGACACGAGTAGAGCCGAGACGATCGCAGTTGCACCACACGTGGCCAGCCCACACCGACGTGTGGTGGTACCGCTCGAAAGCGAGGGGATCACACACACACACACACGAAGGTAGATCGATCGATTAGAAATCAGATACATGCATGGCATGGACCATTAGCAAGTGCAACGCCGCTAAGCTTCGCTGTCTCGCCAATGGACTGGAGCCTCGTCAGCTCGCCTGGATGTGCCGGCCGCGGCCTCGCTCGATCGGAGACGTTCGACGGAATCAGTTGCGGGCCCCGCGAGCGGCGCATGGGCGAAGAAGCTAGGCGACGCGCGCTCGAGTGGACAGGTCTCGTCGCTGGCCCCACTACCCCGTTATTCATCTAACCATGGACCACACCCGGCATTATTTCCTCCGGCCCCAACTCCATCACCTTTTCCTTATCCTCTCCGATTTCTAACTACTGTTTGATCATCTACCGAAATGGCAATCCCGTTGTTTCCTTGGTGCTACGGGCATGCAATTACTTTTTGGTGCTCCTACAGTGGTTGCTGCCAGCCCACCCTACTTGGACGTGTGGTGCTCGGGAAGTTTCTTCTATAAATAAATGCCAATGAGAGTTAGCTTTTGAGTTGGTCTCATTTTTTTTTACTTTTTGGTGCTCCTACAGTCTTGTTTAAGCCTGAAAAATGTACACAAGAGAGAGAGAGAGAGAGAGGAGGAGGGTTGAGGGCAGTGTTTCATCAGGATCCTTGCGGCGACAAAATATCATACGAAAGATCACACCCAGAATTCCACCTCGCCTGATTCGTTTAGGATAATACTAAACATATGTTGCTTGCTTGGTTGATCCTTATATTACTAGTACTACGATCTCGTCGCCGACAACCACCGCAGATTGATAAAAGTAATGCCGTAATTCGACCCATGCTAATCCGCCTACACCCGCCCGCCCGCCCGCCGCGTCCACCATTTCATGGCTCCTTTTCATCTCTCTTTAAATTTTATTTTGTTACTATTAAATCTTATGCGCACGCCTTTATGTTTCCAGCTCACCAAGATCCATAGTTTAATCGTGCCATGGCTGCTTGAAAGGTTGACGGTTTCGATCATGCATGTGGATGGTGGATGGACCAACAATTTGCTCCTTTCATAGTCTAGGTAGACCAAAAATGTTTGTACAAAAACGAATTCGAGGCACGCTCCAACTCATCGATCATCTCTCTACATCTACTTATCAGACTATGACATCTTCCAGAGACGCGCGCGGAGAATTAGCGGTGCCGAGGAGCTTTTACTTGATCCTCGCCGCCGGCGCGGCCGTCTGGGACGGGAAGAACCCGACGGCGCGGCACTTGATGATGTCCATCCCGGGGCCGCCGGGCGCCGGCATTGCGCCGGACGCCGATGATGAGGAGGACGGCGACCGCTTGTAGGGCCCCAGCCACTTGGCGAGCATGTACCGGCTCTTGCGCCACGGCGGCACGTGCAGGCCGTGCGCCCGGAGCGACCGGCGCGCGGCGTCGGCGGCCACGCGCACGGCGCGCCCCACGGCCTCCTCCCGCGCGACCACCGCCTTGGCCGGCACCGCGGCCACGACGACCGCGTACTCCGCCGTCGCGCGCGCCACCTCCAGCCCCGCCCGGAAGTCCGCGTCCACAATGTACCTCGCCGCCTTCCCCGCGGCCGGCACGACCACGTCGATGTACTCGTACGTCCCGGCCGTCAGGTTGCCGCACGTCTCCCAGCGCGACCTGCACACGCCGGCGTCGTACCCAGCGGCACGCAGCCGCCGCATCACCGCGCGCCGGAACGCCGCGCCGTGCCCCCGCAGCGGCGCCTCCGCGTCCAGCGCCGCGGACACGGCGGCCGCCAGCCTGATCCGGAAGGGGTCCTCCGCGGCCGGCGGGTCGAGCAGCTCCCGCACGGACGCGGCCGCCTCCGCGGCGCCGTCCGCGTCGTCGGAGTCGTACCCGTCACGTCCTTTCGGGGCCGGCCCGGCCGCGTCGTCCCCGTTGCCGGCGGCGTCCGTCTCGAGGAAGGCCTGGACGAGGTCGGAGAGGCAGGCGGAGGCGTCGTGGTCGCTGCCGCTGCTGGTGCCACCCCCGTCCCCGCGGAGGCGCGCGCGCACGGCGTCGTCCAGGCGGATGTACACGGCCATGCCTGTCCTCTGTCGCCGCCGGCGAGCGAGCGAGAGCGCGCTCTCGGCTTTGTGTGGGTGCGCGTTGTGGTTTGAGCTTAGAGGTTGCGGTGTGCGGTGCCGGGAGGACAGAGGTTGACGCTGGCGGGCCGCGGCTTTATAGGGTGGTTGGCGGAAGGGTTTATTCGGCGGATTAAACTTTGCGTGCTTGCGTTAGTAGGTGACGCTTGGATTGATTACCATTGTTGTCTTCTGGGCGCCGCGGGCTGCGAGAGAATTGAGCCCTGGAATATGCCCCTCCGGTCCGGTGCTACGAGGTTGTGGGGGCAGCTTTAGGTGCCCAAAATAGTCACGTACTCACGTCCAAAGCTAAGCTAAGCTAAGCTAATTTAATCGTGCCTTGCCACGCCCGCGCACTGGATTAACCAGCTCCACGTTTGTTTGTGGGTTGATTGACCGATGGCTGACAATGTTAAGGAGAAACGTTTACTAGTAGCTCATCTCATGTTCCAGCCCCATCCATGCTCTGGACATGCCAGAGCCGTGGCCTCATGATATCATAAACACGTGGATCCGATCGAGCCAACGAACGCGACGTCTACGTTTTCGTTTACTTCGGCGTTGAAAACATGGTACTGCTGCGATAACGATCGAGGAAACGCTAGTCGTGATAGCAGTGGGGGTAATTTGCATCGGATTATCAGTAGTACCGCGTCTCTTCTAGAAGAGCGTTTAAAAGTTTTTTAGGTGACCCTCCTTGACCGCGAACGGGTTCACGGGGTGGCACTATCGCATGGCATATTCGCTGGCCGATTAGGCGGAACGTCTCCTCGTTGAAACTTTCATTCACGAGTGAGTGCCCTGTGCTGTGCGCGTCCTGAAAAGAATTGGAGTTGGGGAGGGGCATCAACGTAGCAGGCAGCAGGGAGGCAGGAGGATATACCCGAGGCGAGGGGCGGGGCCATGGCGCCCCCCGTTCCTGTTCCGCTTCCGGATATGGATATGCCGCGGCATCTATCCTCCCTCTCGCCGCACTGTCGCCGGGTCCGGACGGCCCTACGGCGGGAGGACGGGCGTTCGAGTCTCATTGGGCCAGGTCAGCACGTGCGGATGCGTGCCAGGTGCGTGGCCCCGGACGGGCTTTGGCCCTTGGCGGTGGCGTGGGGACGTGCCCGCGTGCGCGCGCGGCCGCGGGGCGTCGCTGCTGGCCGTGCGACGGGACGGAAAGGGACGCCCCTCTGTCTATCTCTCCGCGTCGAGTCGAGTCTTCCCGGCCCGGTCCCGCCGATGTGGCTGTACGTAGTACGTCTTATCTTACTTGCCTACGAGGTAAGGTACGTACGAGACATGTGCACATGCATGTTTTGCAGTGTTTCTTGCGGGACGGGTTGGGAAAACCAGGTTCAGGTACTGCTCCTCCGGAGCAAAGGTCTGACTTTGTATATGCTCAACTGGTTAGATCAACTGGGCGACGAGGCTCGGAGAAGTCGAGCGCACATGTCCGGCTCGCCTGCTTTTCTCCCTCTTTTTGAAATAGTGACGGACGACTTGGCGTTGGCGGGCGGCAGCTTCTGGGACGGGCTCAGAAGCCAGGGCAACCAAGCATGCAAAACGGTTCTTTTTCTTTTACGTCGAGAGCAAGGGGCGCACGGGCGAAGGACTCTGGCGGACGCGTGAAGTACGTCAAGAGGCGCGAATGGCAGATACCCGTCCCACAGCGTTCATCGGCCATCGGTGGTAGCAGCGGGGCGGCCCGTGCGAGAGAGAACGCCCGGCGCACGACGAGAACCGGTCGAGCACGTAGCCAGGGAGCGGTTAAGCGGCGTCGGTGACCCATGCGGACGGCGAATGATTACTACAGTACTACCAGTTGCCGTCGTAGGGTCTACTCAACAACAAGAAAAAAAAGGTTGCGTCGTAGGACAGGGAGCCTACGTGCTCGGCCACCGGTTTGCTAGCTGCCGCCGTGGTTTGCCTCCCGAACAAACCCCAGCTCGGCAGCTCCCAAAGGCCACTGGGTGCGAGAGCCAAATGAAACCTACTTCTTGGCAGCCTGGTAGGAGTATCCGTTTCCACAAGCTAATCCGCATTTTCCATACATGGTACTAGTAGTACTGTATTTTGTAAGAAGTAACCTGGCAGTATATATTATTAATCATTAAACTAACAAGATGCTATAATTGTGTTATTTCGCAAGAGGTTTTAGCTTTTCACTACTTTATACCTCGGAATCTCTAGAAATGTTTCTTGTATGGTTTGTCTAATGGGAGTGGCTATCCCCGCAAAGAAAAAAAGGGAGTGGCTAGGTCTCAATCAACTGAGATTTAACCAAGTCTCGGTCAAGTGACATAACACGCAAAAGAGAAAAAGAAAAAACTAAAAGGAAAATTTTGGGATCCTAACATAAGATCTCACGGATATACTGAGACTTAGCAAGACTGTTGTCTAATTCGTAGGATTGAGTTGTAAACAAAATGTTCTAAAATGTTACTTCCTCCATTCATAAATATAAAATGTTTTGCTTTTTTTGTGCAACAAATGTAAATAGACGCATGTTAGTGTGTTTCTTCACTCATTCCAGTCAATATTTAGTCCATATTGAAATATTCGAAATATCTTATATTTGTGAATGAATGGAGTATTTGTGTTGCATTTCGTTTTCAAAGAAATGCTAGCATACATTCAAACCTCTTGGGAAAAAAAATTCTAAATTCTCCCGTGGCGCAATGAAACAAAACAAGGGCCTGCAAGATTCTAAATGACATAACAATTCAATCAACTATTTTTTTCTTTCTTTTGTTACTGCGGTTTGGAGTCATGCAATGCAAAACAAAGAGGCCCTAACCACCACTCTCTTTAAAACTAGGGCATGGTTGGTTGGCTATTAATTTGTGATAGCCTTCCACACTTATGGGCTCAAATTCTTAGCCACACTTTAGCTTGCATAAGGGAATCTTGATATGTGAGGCTTCTCACAGAAATTACCCCGTCTTAGTATCCCATGCATGGATCCCCTTCCATGGTTGCATTGAAATCCGTGCTACTTTTTATCTGTTTTTAGAACTTGTCTTTGTTTCAAAGTGTTCCAATAGCCTTTTCTCCCGTTCCAAAGTGTAGCATAATGTCTAATTGTGTATCATCAGCTAACATGATCTAGAACTGGTTCATTTTTTTCGTTGCTACACAATGAACAAAATAATTGAACGAGACAATTTGAAACGAAACAATTTTGACCGCAAAAAAAGACACAAAAATCAAAGTAATCACGGACGGTGGATCCATGCACGGGATATCTTGTGCATAGTAGATAAACCAGTCTCTTTGTTTTAGGGGTGGCCACTGACCAAAACCAAACATCAACCTATTTTTTTCTCAAAGTAACCTGGTTAAACTTGCGCGTAGCAAACTGTGGCTAGGAACCAAACCCTAAACCTTGAGTAAGTGGTTGCATTCTCATATTTTCAATTTACGAAACTCCAAAATTACTGTCGAACCATTTCCTTGTAGAACTTTGTTCATGATTGGACTATGACATAATTTATGGACAGAATGCTTACGTTTTTGGATTTGGCGTGTGCAAGCGTGCAAAGTATGAGAGCAATGCGTTGAGCACCTGGCCAGAGATTTGGCCCCGCCAAGCTAGCAATGCATTGTGCATCTGGACGGAGATTTGGACCAAGTGCGATATGACGAACATAGACGCAGGAATGCATCGGGGCGTAGCGCCTCTTGCTCGGACAACCAACCACCAGTCACCCGTGCATGTCTTTAGGGTACAACCATCGCATTTTTGTTAGCGAGCGTCGTACCCCTCACGCATCTGGATGGAGAACTGGACTGTATCCCTTGAACGGCGGTGATGTTGACGCTGTCTCACGTCCGTGAGCTGAGTAATTTGCACGAGCATCGCATGCCATGCAATTTTTTCCAAGTAGAGTTTTTTCTTTTTCTTTTGGTCAGGTGACTAGAAGCTGCGATGTGATATTTTCGGAGGACGAGGTGGAAAACACACATTAGCATATTATACGTGCACGTGGCATGCATGGCGATCAGTACTCTATTTCTAGGCATCCATCCCATCCCGATTAAGTAAAGCTTCTTTCCCTCTCCCCAGTTGAGCCATAGAAGACTCGCAAGTTGCAGCTAGTCGTAACCTAAAGTATGTTATCTGACGATCCGTGCCCGAAACGGATAGATCCGTCGAGACCTAGTTTTGCCGTGTTTGATGGCCTGCCACTCTGTCACGTGACCCCACTCGCCCCATTCCGCTCCATGTTCTCTGTAGCTCGCATAGTCGCGTAGGGGTGCACAAGATCTTTGCACCGACATAAACAGCTAGCTGCTCGGTATAGATAGTCACCTGACCTCTATCTATCCCGCCCCTGCCCCGCGCGGTCGCGAAGGGCCCTTCCGATCCATGCAGCTATATCGGCTGTAGCATTTGACGGGCGTGGGTGTGATATGCAGCAGTATATGCTTCTCTGACACGTTAATATTGTGGCCTTATCCAGAGGCATGCAGCAAGCTGTCCGCGTAGTATACATGCAAGTGGATCACGCAGATCGATCGACGTGTACAGGGGTCCAAGTTATGCCGTGATTACACCCATCGATTCGAATCTTTCTGGGCGTAGGCCGTAATCGCCCTGGTTTTACGGCGCTCCAGCTGCGTTTGCCTCTCGCTTCGATGGGACGGAAAGGGAGTTTGCTGCCCTTTGGCTCTCTGGGCTCTGGCAAGTCTTCCCAGCCGCCGGATCCCATTCCCACCGCCGCAGCGGACATGTGCACGTATCCTAATTGCTATACTTCTGTCTCGATTTTATGTTTAACAGATCGTGACTCCAGAGCAGAGGTCAGACTCGTGAACTCTCATTTTTCCTCCTCTCCTCAATAAACGGCCTGAGCCGACTTGGAGGACACGTTAAGGACCGAGCTTGTCCCGCTCCCTCGCTCGGTCGAAGAGCTCTCAAGGAAATCATCGGAAGTGCTGTAGCAAACAACAAGAACAATCCTCCTTTTCTTCTTCTCCTCCTATTGATGCAACCTTATGCAAGGAGAGGGGACGCTGGTCAAAGTGTTATCCTATTATAAAGATTGGATTGGTTATGATGCGATCGAATTTGTCTTGTACTTCAAGTTGGTCTCTTGTAATGCGATATATACTTGTTCTCGAGTCTCAATAAACACACGCGAAACTTCATAGTTTTCGATATCTTCCATGGTATCAAGCCTTTTGGTTTTTTGCTTCCGAGATTTCATAAGAAGGACTAGCAAAAAGGCCCGTGTGTTGCAACGGAAGAAAAAAAATACCACACACTTTTAATTTACAAAAGATGGTCTATAATATGAGAACTTGTAGCTATGGCCCAAACAAAGATGGTCTTAACCTATAAAAGGGCAGTTTAAAATTCTACAGGTGTTCTATTTCAACACGGCTTGTATGTAGATTTAATTCGTACAAAGAAACGGGCAAGCAATCATGCATTTATTCATGTCATTTTCAGAATGGGGTGTTGTTATGAGTGAGTAAAGAAAAACGACAAAAACAAACGATGACACATTAACACACTACGGAGACACGTGTGCATCAATGCTAGTTTTTAGTTTAAGAATCACCAACTTAGGCTAACTCTTGAACACTTTTTTTCACATGCATATTTATTAAATACATGAAGAATTGTTAAAAAGGTTGTTAAAAAGATGCATGATTTTTTAATCATGTAAAGAGATTTTTTGGTCCGAAAAAACATTTTTGTATGGTGTCCTATGGACACAGGTAGTTGCGCCCCTATTTCATCACTATTTCTTGCCATACATGTCATAAGTATTGGTCACGGTTTCATCACTATTTATATCTTATCAAACTTATCTATTTTTTTCATGCACGCCTCCTTTTTACATTTTTCATGCATGTCCTCCCTTTTTTTCTTCTTATATATAGGAGAATATTGCAACATCTCATCTTTATCGGATCTCCTCTGCATTTTCTCTTTTATTTGTTTTATAGTGGACATCCCATATTTGTTGGGTCATTCTTTTATTTCGTGTCATGAATGTCCTTATTTATTGGGGTCTCTAGCAAATTTATCTTCAATTTCATGTCCAATCCAGATTTTATTTAGGTGTCCATCCACATTCTGAATCAGTACCAGTATGAAAAAAATATGGATATGCATTGTTGATTAATATTGCAGCCTAGATGGGATTTTTTTTAAATTGTTAACTGGTACAATAATATCATATTCAGATTCTACATATTTTTTGAATCAAATTCCATATATAACATGTTAAATTTGGAGTTACAGTTTAGAAGATATGAGTATTTTAAAAAAGATTTGATATGTACTACAGATTTAATGTCAGAAACATTAGGGGTTTTCTATAAAATAGCAAAACGGATTAAGAATATCTATTTCTTTTATTAGTAGTTATCGATAAGTAGAGAAGAAGAGCACGACCACCGAAGGAAACCAGAGTGCTCTTCCGCTTGTGCCGTTGGTGGCTGAGGCCTCTTGTGATGCATGTGGTCTGATCACTGAGGGAGTCCTGGATTAGGGGGTCCTCGGACAACCGGACTATATGTTGGAAATATGCCCTAGAGGCAATAATAAAATGGTTATTATTATATTTCCTTATTCATGATAATTGTCTATTGTTCATGCTATAATTGTATTGACTGGAAACCGTAATACATGTGTGAATACATAGACCACAACATGTCCCTAGTGAGCCTCTAGTTGACTAGCTCGTTGATCAACAGATGGTCATGGTTTCCTGGACATTGGATGTCATTGATAACGAGATCACATCATTAGGATAATGATGTGATGGACAAGACCCAATCCCAAGCATACCACAAGATCATGTAGTTCGTTTGCTAAAGCTTTTCTAATGTCAAGTATCATTTCCTTAGACCATGAGATCGTACAACTCCCGGATACCGTAGGAATGCTTTGGGTGTACCATACGTCACAACGTAACTGGGTGGCTATAAAGGTGCACTACAGGTATCTCCGAAAGTGTCTGTTGGGTTGGCACGAATCGAGACTGGGATTTGTCACTCCGTATGACGGAGAGGTATCTCTGGGCCCACTCGGTAACGCATCATCATAATGAGCTCAATGTGACTAAGTAGTTAGTCACGGGATCATGCATTACGGAACGAGTAAAGTGACCTGCCGGTAACGAGATTGAACAAGGTATCGGGATACCGACGATCGAATCTCGGGCAAGTAACATACCGATTGACAAAGGGAATTGTATACGGGATTGCTTGAGTCCTCGACATCGTGGTTCATCCGATGAGATCATCGTGGAACATGTGGGAGCCAACATGGGTATTCATATCCTGTTGTTGGTTATTGGCCAGAGAGTTGTCTCGGTCATGTGTGCATGATTCCCGAACCCGTAGGGTCTACACACTTAAGGTTCGATGACGCTAGGGTTATAGGGAAGATTTGTATGTGATTACCGAATGTTGTTTGGAGTCCCGGATGAGATCCCGGACGTCAGGAGGAGTTCTGGAATGGTCTGGGGGTGAAGATTTATATATGGGAAGTCATCATACGGTCACGGGAAATATTTGGGGGTATACCGGTATTGTACCGGGACCACCGGAGGGGTTCCAGGGGTCCACCGGGAGGGTCCACCTACCCGAAGGGCCTTATGGGCTGTAGGTGGAAGGGAACCAACCCCTAAGTGGGTTAGGCGCCATCCCCCACTAGGGCCCATGCGCCTAGGGTTGGGGGGGACCCTAAAGGGGGCGCCCCCCCTAGCTTGGGGGGTGAGGGAGTCCTGGATAAGGGGGTATCCGGACAGCCAGACTATATACTTTGGCCGGACTATTGGACTATGAAGATACAAGATAGAAGACTTCATCCCGTGTCCGGATGGGATTCTCCTTGGCGTGGAAGGCAAGCTTAGCGACTCGGATGTAGATCTCCTTCTCTGTAAACCGACCCTGTGTAACCCTAGCCCCCTCCGGTGTCTATATAAACCGAAGGGCTTAGTCCGTAGGACAACAACAATCATACCATAGGCTAGCCTCTAGGGTTTAGCCTCTCTGATCTCGTGGTAGACCAACTCTTGTAATACTCATATCATCAAGATCAATCAAGCAGGAAGTAGGGTATTACCTCCATCGAGAGGGCCCGAACCTGGGTAAACATCATGTCCCCCGCCTCCTGTTACCATTAGTCTTAGGCGCACATTTCGGGACCCCCTACCCGAGATCCGCCGGTTTTGGCACCGACATTGGTGCTTTCATTGAGAGTTCCTCTGTGTCGTCGCTATAAGGCTCGATGGCTTCTCCAACCTTCAACAACGCCGTCCTGGGTGAGACTCTTCTTCCCGGACAGATCTTCGTGTTCAGCGGCTTAGCACTGCGGGCCAACTCGCTTGGCCATCTGGAGCAGATCGATAGCTATGCCCCTGGCCATCAAGTCTGGTTTGGAAACCTAAACTACACCGCTGACATCTGCTGAGACTTGATCTTCGACGGATTCGGGCCCGTGTCAGGAGCGCCAAACAATCATGACATGCATGACCGAGATCTGCAGTCGCGCAGTATTCGGAACATCGCACCTGCTATAGCTCCGGACTTCATTCCAGAGCAGGTCGTGCCCTCCGAGGATGGGTGGATGGACCCCGCCCCGAAGGCCGCACACTCATCGGCTTTGGAGCCGAACACAGATTCCTCTCCTAAGAAAATCTGTATTTCCGGACCCTCGGACTTGCCTCTGGCCGTATGTTCCGGACCGTGCGCATCCGTGCCCATCGAATCTAACTGGGCTCCAGCCATGAAGTCCGCCGCCGCGGATATCTTTCAGCACTCACCCTTCGGAGACGTGCTAGACTCATTAAGGTCTCTTTCTTTATCAGGAGACTCCTGGCCGAACTATGTCCGGCTCGAGTGGGAAGCTGGCGACGAAAAAATTCGAAACCCACCCACCACCCACTTAATAGCCACGGTCGATGACTTGACCGACGTGCTTAACCTCGATTCCGAAGACATCGACGGTATAGACGACGATGCGAGAGCGGAACAGGAACCACCGCCCACAGGGCGCTGGACTGCCACCTCTTCATATGATATATATATGGTGGATACTCCCAAAGAAACTAATGGCAATGAGGCGATGGGAGATAAACCCTCGGAGAAGAAAGCAAAACATGGGCGTCATCGGCGCCGCTACAAGCCCCGCCACAACCATACCGACACTGGAGAAGAAATCCCAGATGGTGCCGAAGAAGAATACGATCCTGATCAACCCACCTTCGAGCAAGCCGAACAGGAACACGGGCAGGCTAGCCCAGACAAACAGGCGACAGACGGATACTTAGAGGACGATAACTACATGCTTCCCTCCGAAGACAAGGTGAGCCTCGGCGACGACGAATTCGGCGTGCCAGAGGATCCCATAAAGCAGAAGCGCTTTGGGCGCCGGCTTATAGCCACTGCAAGAAGCCTGAAAAAGAAGCAGCAGCAGCTTCAAGCTGATAAGAATCTGCTCACAGACAGACGGACTAAGGCCCGGGAAGCCGAGAAATACAAACTCAAGCGCCGAACAAAATACTACCCAAAGCGCAGGCTATTACCTCAATTCAAGGAGGCGGCACTAAAAATCAAACGCAGGCCTACACCCAGCCGACAGCACACTGCGGCAAGGGGCTGCACGCAAGATCAGCATTACATACCAAACAACGACATAGCAAGCACCCTGGACGCATCAGCAGGTAAAGGCAGAGTCCACAAACCTTGATGCAACAAATATAAACGTTCCAAGACAAAGAATGGCGCCCAGGAAACGACGATCAACACAGGAGCCCGTAGTCCTCAACCCGTCGAGCGGGAAAAGAGACTTCAAAACTCAGGCCACTCCAGCCTGAACCGCATACTTGACCGCCCATGTCAAATTCATGGTACCCCAGGGGTGGCAGCCAACCATACCAATAGAGAATCCTGGGTCTTTAAACAAATCGGCAGGCCGACGCCAGAAGGAGCATAAAGAGGTCCCAGGGCAAGAAGCCCAGATTTTCAAGTCTAGGGATCGACCACTCGGGGATCAGACCCACCAAAAAACTCATTTTAAAGTGCTACAAATAGGCGTGAAGGCCACCTAGACCCCGCCACCCTGGAGATTATCTTCGGATCGCCAGAAAATTGCCATACCATCTTTCGGCCTTACACCCCTAGGCAGTAGCTACTCAGCACCGCCAGGATACACTACGACTCGATGCATCATCACCCAATACCCACGTGATTTAGTCACAATTGTGGGCAAGACCGAGCTTTGCCTCGGTACAGAAGAGTATTCGGCTACCTTATTAACAGAAGCAGCGAGCCACGCCTCCCTTTTATAACATGCACCGTACTCATACGCGTAGACGTATTACTTAAATCCAACATGTAGAGTCATTTGACGCTTATCTGCTACTATTTCTCAAACGACATTTTGTCATAACGGCATCCGAACACCGTGTTATGCCTTTAAACGCCAGGGGCTTGATTGCACCCATACTACGGCGACTAAAGTCCGAACACCTTCTCGGTCGTTCGACACCCCGAACTTATAACATTATATGCATTAGCTCCGAATCATGTCTTGGGTCATTGGTTGGGTTTGCCCGACTCCCATGTTTTGGTACCTTACGGCGACTAAAGTCCGAACACCTTCTCGGTCGTTCGGCTAAGGTAGCACTGGGAGAACTACTGCGATTGTATCTCGGTTCTGCCGGACGAACACCTCAGTAGAGAAAGCCGAAAACCGACTGTCATGATTAGGCGAGAGCTGATCAGCTGTTCGAGAGGTTGTAAAATCTTTAAGGATTTATTCCGCATAATGCCATAATAAAATGCAGCGTGTGAAGGATCGGTCCACCGATCAGGCGCTAATAGAGCCCCTCGTGCGGTCTTCGGAATACCAGGGGTTGCGCCTCCCATACTCGAATTCCTATGGCTAAGTGAGAGTAATAAAGCCCTATAGTCCGATCGCCTGGTTCGCTGTGCTGAACACCTCCTTCATGGACCCAAGAATGGGATAAAGAGTGTCCAGGTGTATCCCAAACACCCCCGTATTTCCTACATGGGGGCAGAAGCCGACGACTGGCAAACTCTCAAGACTAACATATTAAACGGCCGCGCAGGAATAAAAATTTACACATAACAGGCACATACATATTAGTGACTCTGTTTCACCTTACAAGGGATAACATAACTGCCTTCGGGGAAAAATAATGTCTTTTGCACATTGCTCAGCCACGAGGCGGGCCCCTTTCAGGACACCGCCATAATACAATTCGGGCTTGCGGTGCTCCTTCCTCTCTGGCGGCCCCTCGGCCATCAGCTTCTCAGCATCAAGCTTCCCCCAATGCACTTTCGCACGGGCGAACGCCATTCGCGCCCCTTCCATGCAAACCGACCGCTTGATGACGTCCAGCCGAGGACAGGAACCCACAATCCGCTTCACGAGCCCAAAGAAACTAGTCGGTATGGGCTCGGCGGGCCATAGGCGGATAACCAATCCTTCATGGCTAGTTCGGCCGACTAATGCAGTTCGACCAACTGTTTCAGCTGGTCGACAAACGACACCGGATAATTCGGCGCCAAATACTGTGACCAGACAAGCTTATCCGCAGTGTCCTTCTTCTCAGCTCGGCAGAATTGGGCAGCATCAGATATGCTGCGCGGCAGAGCCGTAAACGCCCCTGAAAAAATTCGGATTCAATGGGTCACCGTGAATCTCCCCTGCAAAGGCGCAAGGCGCTTCGAACAAAAAAAACCCTTACCAGCCGCAATCTTCCGCGCCTCCTGAATATCCTTCAGAGCAGCCTGGGCTTCCTCCCGAGCATTATTCGCGGACTCGAGAGTTTGGGCGAGTTCAGATTCTTTCAATGATAGACTCTGCTCCAAACTCTCGCTTTTCTTTACGGCTTCCTAAAGCTCTCGCTCAGCTTCCACGACCCTCGCCTCGTGCTTTTCACGGAGAGCCCGCTCCGCGGCCGCCTTCTTTTCGGCCAAGGCAACATCCCTCTTGAGCGCCTCAATTTCGGCATCTGCCCCTGGTGTCGGTGTCAAAACCGGCAGATCTCGGGTAGGGGGTCCCGATCTGTGCGTCTTAGGCTGATGGTATCAGGAAGCAGGGGACACAATGTTTACCCAGGTTCGGGCCCTCTCGATGGAGGTAAAACCCTACTTGCTGCTTGATTAATATTGATGATATGAGTAGTACAAGAGTAGATCTACCACGAGATCGTAGAGGCTAAACCCTAGAAGCTAGCCTATGATGATTATGATTGTAATTGTGATCGGCCTTCTAAGGACCATCCTCTCCGGTTTATATAGACACCGGAGAGGGATAGGGTTTACATGGAGTCGGTTACAAGGAAGGAAATACAATATCTGGATCGCCAAGCTTGTCTTCCACGCAAAGGAGAGTCCCATCCGGACACGGGACGGAGTCCTGAGTCTTGTATATTCACGCTCCAATAGTCTGGATGATGTATATAGTCCGGCTGTCCGGATACCCCCTAATCTAGGACTCCCTCAGTAGCCCCTGAACTAGGCTTCAATGACGATGAGTCTGGCGCGCAATCTTGTCTTCGACATTGCAAGGCGGGTTCCTTCTCCGAATACTCCAAAGTAATTATCGAACACGTAGACCGTGTCCGGATCTGCAAAATGATATCCACATACCACCGTAGAGAGAATGATATTTCACAAACGTAATCTGCTGACAATGTGACATGTTATTATGGTTGGGTCATTATGCGAACTGTTCTCCCACAACCAGTTGCAGCGCATATCGGGAAGCGGTTTCCTCTGCATGTTTTGCCATAGCAGAGATCGTGTCCCCTTATTATGGGATTCTCATCAATACGGGTATGGGTAATCCAACTGCACCGCTAATCGCGGCGAGTGGGAAACGAGCGGGTTCACCAGGCAAGTGGGGAGGCGCAAAAAGCTTTCATCGTCTCTATAAAGAGATAAGGTCTCTTCCTCTTTACCCACGCCTTCTCCTTCCGCTAGCCCATTCCCCTCTGTTCGAGCCCTAACGCCCAAGCATTCTTCTTTTCCATCGAAGAGAGGTTTTCCAAAGATGTCCAGATCCGGAGCAGGAGGCAGATGGATGGCCTCTACTTTCCAGGAGAGGGATATCAAGAGGCTCCGGGAGGCCGGGTACCTGGCCAAGAAGATCGGCCACCGTCTCCCACCGGCGGGGCAAGTCGTCCCTACTCTGGAGCCTCACGAGAGAGTCGTGTTTCTTCCCCATTTTGTTCGCGGGCTCGGGTTTCCCCTTCACCCATTTGTTCGCGGAGTCATGTATTACTATGGGATTGATTTCCACGATCTTTCCCCCAATTCTTTTCTCAATATCTCAACGTTCATCGTCGTGTGTGAGGCTTTTCTCCGGATTTCACCTCACTTCGGCCTGTGGCTGAAGATTTTCAATGTGAAGCCCAAGGTGGTTAGTGGCGAGCACGTAGAATGCGGCGGTGCCATGGTGAGCAAGATGCCCAAGGTCGTTTGGCCGACGGGTGCCTTCAACGACTCCGTCAAGGAGTGGCAGCAGCGGTGGTTCTATATCACCGAACCGCGCGGCAAAAACTGGGCTGCAGCTCTCGAGTTCAGATCCGGAGCCCTCCTACGGCTCACGTCCTAGCCCAAGAAGGGACCGAACTGGTCCTCGTCCGATGAGCTATTACTGCTCCAGACGCGCGTCCAGAGTGTGGTCGACAAGGACGTCAAGCTTGTCGACGTAGTCCAGGTGATGTTAGTTCGCCTGGTTCTCCCTTGCCAGCGTCGAGCCTGTAATCTATGGGAGTACGACCCAACCGAGCACCAAACCCTTCAGGAGCTTTATGATTCCTCCCACAAGGATATCTGGAAGGTGTTCTTTAAGTCCGGCAAATCATGGCTGGGCTCCGTCGAGGACCGTGGGTATCAATTATCCCATTCTGCGAGACCGGTAAGTTATAGCTACGCTCTGTCTATCCATGCTTCAGTTGGCATGCCTCGAGGGAGACATTTTTATCATGCCTTATCATGACCCCAGGGATGGATAAAAAAGGTGGAGCGGATGCAATGTCCGACCCCGCTATCGGAGGAACCGGCCGGACCTCTTCTGACAAAGATGCTGGTCCCCGTGCCTTACAAGGCGCCAAAGAAAGAGGCCTCCAAGAAGGTTAAAAAGACCCGGGGCAGCCTCCATCACCGCGAGGCTTCGGACGCAAAATCCGAAGACTCCAGCGATGATCCTTCTTCCGAAGACGAAGAGGAAGAAGCAGAGGAGGACGAGCCTCACTCTGGAGGTGGGAAGAAGAGGTCGGCTTCCTCGTCCCTGGAGGCCAAATTGCCCAAGAGGGGGAGAGGTTCCCACCTAGAGGCATCCACCACGGCTATCGATAAAAGCCCGGAGTGGGATCCCAGGGCCCAGCCCCTGGGAAAGTCGTAAGTATCCAACATCCGAACACGCATATGCGTCCAGGGTTGTTTCTGTGCAGTAGCTTTAACTGCCGCCATATGTCATACAGCCCAGAGAGGTCTCGCGCCGGACAGTCCTCATCGGAGGATTCGCTAAGCTCAGATGCTTTGGCGAGCGAGACGCCTCCAGAGGCCCCTTCCCTGAAGTCCATGCACGGCACTGAGGTGTTGTCTCAACGAGGCCCGGACTAGGGGAGGCATGTCTCTGGGGCCGGACACACGGGGTCGGCGGCCTCCCGGCGTGTCAACGGTGGGGGCGATCTCGGGTTCGGACCACAACCGGACAAGGTCCTAGAGACCTCTAAGGCTCCAGGATCGGGCGAGTAGCCACCTTCGACGGTGGGAGGTTTGCCTACTCCGCCGGCAACCTCCGTCCAATAAGAGCTGCGTGGCAGTCTATCGACAGCGTTAAAGAGTGCGTCTATCATTGATGAACATCGGACCCTCATGGGTGCGGTGATTGAAAAGATTCAGTCCGCCGAGAGCGGGTTGAATGAGTCCTGCCTTGGCCTTATAAAGGACTTTGAAGTATGTTTTCTAAGAAACCTTTGAGGAATCGTCATAGTATGAGTATTAGCCCCTGATACACTGTCCGGCGAAAGAGAGAAAGAGCCAGACAGGGGATCAAATCCTCTGCTTTTGCAGGAGCCTTTTTGAATGAGTATAACCCTTTATGTGAAAACAGGCGTCTGCAGAGAAGACGGCCGCTCATAGTGCGGAAGTGTCCGGACTGAAGCAGAGCCTGGAGCGGGCCGAAGAAGAACTTGGCCGTGTAAAGAAGCAATTGGAGGACAAGCAAGGTATGTTGAAACATTGTCTTGAATTCGGCACGAATGAGTAAGTGTGCCTAGTGAAAATTATTTGTATTGTATGCTCTAGGAGCGAGTGCCGAGTATGAGGCACTGAAGAAGGTTGTGGCTGATGCCAACGAGAAGGCTTCCGCCGAACAGGAGCTTCGTGAGAAACACGAGGCCAGGGTCATTGCAGCTGAGCGAGAGCTCCAGGAAGCTGTAAAGAAAAGCGAGGGCTTGGAGCAGAGTTTAGTAGGAAAAGAATCCGAACTCGCCCAAGCTCTCCAAGCCGCGGAAGATGCTTGGGAAGAAGCCCGAGGTGCTGTGCAGGACATCCAGGAGGCCCGGAAGGTTGCGGCTGGTAAGGCATGTTGTATTCATGGCCATTTGTACATGATAAAAGGAAGAACTCTAAGCGACGAGCTGAATTCTTGTTTTTCCAGGGGCGTTTGTGGATCTGCCTCGCAGTATATCAGATGTCGCCCAATTCTATCGGACCGAGGAGAATAAGTCTGCGGGGAGGGATTTCTGGTCGCAGTATTTGGCGCCGAACTATCCGGTGCCCTTTATCGATCAGCTGAAGCAGCTGGTTGAACTACACCAGGCGGCCGAACTAGCCATGAAGGACTTGGTTGTCCGGCTGTGGCCCGCGGAGCCAATTCCGAGCAGTTACTTCGGACTCGTGAAGTGGATTGTGGGCGCCTGTCCTCAGCTTGATGCTATTAAGCGATCAGTCTGTATAGAGGGTGCACGCATGGCGTTTGCCCGTGCGAAAGTGCATTGGGGGAAGCTTGATGTGGAGAAGTTGATGACTGAGGGGCCGCCAGAGGGTAAGGAGCACCGCAAGCCCGAGCTGTACTATGAAGGTGTACTGAAGGGAGCCTCCCTTGTGGCGGATAAGTGTACCAAAGATATTATATTTCCCTGAGGGTACTCATGCCGTTCTTTGTAATATGGGATAATGGCACTTTTATTATTTGTTGCCTATTTTGTTTGAACATTTGTTCTTCCTGTGCGGCTGTTTAGTGTATGTAAATCCTGAGAGTTGGCCAGTCGTCGGCTTCTGCCCCCACGAAAGAAATACGGGGGTGTTCGGGACATACCTGAACACGCTTTATCCCATGGCTGGGTCCTTTTAAGGAGGTGTTCCTCACCAAGAACCAGGCAATCGGACTATAGGGCTTTACCGCTCTCACTTAGCCATAGGAATTCGAGTATGGTACCGCACTAGGGGCTCTATTGTCGCCTGCTCGGAAGACCGATCCCTCGCACTCTGCATTTATAATGGCGTTATGCGGAATAAATCTTTAAGGATTTTACAACCTCTCGAACAGCTGACCAGCTCTCGCTGTATCATGACAGTCAGTTTTCGGCTTTCTCTACTAAGGTGCTCATCCGACAGAACCGGGACACAATCGCAGTAGTTCTCCCAGCGCTACCTTAGCCGATGGGGCGGAACGTAAGGTACCAAAACATGGGAGCCGGGCAAACCCTACCAATGACCCAAGACATGATTCGGAGCTGATGCATATAGTGCTATAAGTTCGGGGTGCCGAGCGACCGAAAAGGTGGTTGGACTTTTATTGCCGTACTGTGAAGCCCCTGGCATAATCGGGCATAACACAAGGCGTGGGTGCCGTTTTTGACAAAAAGGCGTCGTTGAGAAACGACATCCGGTAAGTGTTATTTAAATCTACGCATTGTAGTAGAATGATATGTCTATGCATATGAGTACGATTTATGCTTATGAAAAGAGGTGTTTTTGGCGGAATCTGTCATGGCTGGACTGGAGGGGGCTGTGAATGGATCTGAAGTGAATCCGGCCTGCCTTCTTTGGGGGGGGGGGGTTCACTTACGTGTTCCTGTCCTCGTGTGCCCGGGCCGTTTCCACGTCGCCAAGCCTGTTCTGCGTCAAAGTTAGTTTGTAAAGGCAAATACCTGAGGGCAGCTAAACATCCTCTTGTGGTTGGTCCGAGGGTTCCTGATCGGAGCCTGGTTAACCCGGCCGTTATACCGCGAAGTAGCGCAGACTCCCCAGTTGGTGTCCGGATAGTTGGCCGTCGTATCAAAATTTTGATAGGCATGCATGACTCGTTACTCCGGCAGCAGTATGATTTCCGCTCTAAGGGCGGGGTTCGGCCTTGCCCATAGGTGTGATTATGTCACACGGGGTTGGCCTAATTGTTTACCATGCAGAATCTAGTCAACGTGGTTCGTCCCGTTAACATATGGTAAATTACCATATGAGGGGAAGGTGCCGAAGAGTTATTCTTTGGCGTGGCATTTTTTGGTCATCCGAGGACAACCGTTAGAATGGTGGGCCAATAAAACTTTGGCTTTTGCACCTGGCATCTTTTAAAAGATGTTATTTGTGGCTTCATATCCGCGGGGGCTCTATGTGAGATGGAGCCCCCAGACTACTAGGTCTAGAGGTACTGCAATTAAATTGCTGTGGTTGATATTGTCCGAACAGTTGATGTGATCGGGGGAGATCAGCCGTACTTTTATGATCTGGAGGATCTTTTGACTTCGCCGTTGTTGGACTCCTCCCCTCCTTGTTTCCGACACACGACCGGCCGCTTTGTTTTGAGGATCCGACATTCTCTATTGGTGTGCTTGGCCGTCCTTTTAGGAGTACCATGAAGTTCACATGGTTGATCGAGTATGTTGCTCGGGCCGGATAGGCTTGAGCTGTTCTTTGTCCGCTGACCGGACTGGGAGTTGCCGGATTTGGCACCAACTTCCCTGACTTGACGTTTATGACAATTGCGCCGAGGCTTGAGGATGCCTCTTCGTGTATCCATCGTATTGTCTTGGACCGTTGCGGTGAGTTGACGTCGGGGTATGTGCCTTGGGTTCTCCTGGTAAGGTTGGGGTAGCGAATTATGCCGTGCGTGTCCTTTGTAGGGGCGGTCGAGTTTGTATTTCTCGGTGGCCAAGATCTTGGTCCATCTGTCCACGAGCAAATCTTGGTCAGCTTTAAGCTGCTGTTGCTTCCTTTTTAGGCTCCTCGCAGTGGCAATATTGTGGAGCATGAGTCCACGGGGTTCTCAGGCACGCCGAACTCATCGTTTCCGAGGCTAATCTCATCTTCGGAGGGGGGCATGTAGTTGTCCTCCTCCGGGTACCCGTCCATCGCCTGCTCATCTGGGCTGTCCTGCCCATCTTCCTGCTCGGCCTGCTCGAAGGCGGGTTGATCGGGGTTGTATTCATCTTCGGCACCGTCCAGATTGTTTTCGTCTCCGGTGCCGGTATTGTTGTGGCGGGACTTGGAGCGGCGCTGGCGACAACCATGCTTTGTCTTTCTCCCTGAGGGGTTATCCTCCGTTGCCTCATCGCCATTGGTTTCTTTCTGAGTGTCCACCATATATATATATATATATCATATGAGGAGGTGGCTATTCATCGCCCTTTGAGCGGTGGTTCCTGTTCTTCTCCTGCATCGTCGTCCATGCTGTCGATGTCTTCGGAGTCGAAGTCAAGCACGTCGGTTAGATCATCGATCGTGGCAATGAAGTGGGTGGTGGGTGGGCAGCGAATTCCTTTGTCGCCTGATTCCCACTCGAGCCAGACATAGTTCGGCCAAGAGTCTCCTAACAAAGAGAGAGACTTTAATGAATTCAGCATGTCGCCAAAGGGCAAGTGCTGGAAGATATCCGTAGCGGTAAACTCCATTACCAGAGCCAAACCAGGCTCGGCGAGTTCGGGGGCGCGCAGACTGAAACCTACAACCGGATACGAGTCCGGGGGTCCGGAGTCACAGGCTTCCTTAGAAGTGAGGCCTGTGTTCGACTCTACTATCGATGAATGTGCGGCCGGCGGGGCGGGGTCCATCCACCCGTCCTTGGGCCATGCAGTCTGCTCCGGATTTAGGTCCGGGGCTGCTGCAGGGGTGATATCCCGAGCATTGTCCGACAGCAGGTCTAAGCCGTGCTCAGCGCGACTGTCCAGCGCTCGTGGCGCAGGCCCGATTCCGTCGAAGATCAAGTCTCCGCGAATATCGGCCGTGTAGTTCAGGTTTCCGAACCTGACCTGGTGGCCAGGGGCGTAGCTGTCGATCTGCTCCAGTTGGCCAAGCGAATTGGCCTGCAGCACGAAGCCGCCGAACACAAAAATCTGTCCGAGGAGAAAAGTCTCACCATGGACCGTGTTGTTGACGATTGAAGGTGCCATCAAGCCTTGCAGCGGCGACACAGAGGAACTCCCAATGAAAGCACCAACGTCGGTGTCAAAACCAGCGGATCTCGGGTAGGGGGTCCCGATCTGTGTGTCTTAGGCTGATGGTAACAGGAAGCAGGGGACACAATGTTTACCCAGGTTCGGGCCCTCTCGATGGAGGTAAAACCCTACTTCCTGCTTGATTAATATTGATGATATGAGTAGTACAAGAGTAGATCTACCACGAGACCGTAGAGGCTAAACCCTAGAAGCTAGCCTATGATGATTATGATTGTAATTGTGATCGACCTTCTAAGGACACGGAGAGGGCTAGGGTTTACATGGGGTCGGTTACAAGGAAGGAAATACAATATCCGGATCGCCAAGCTTGTCTTCCACGCAAAGGAGAGTCCCATCTGGACATGGGACGGAGTCCCGAGTCTTGTATCTTCACGCTCCAATAGTCCGGACGATGTATATAGTCCGGATGTCCGGATACCCCCGAATCCAGGACTCCCTCACCTGGAGTGCACGATATATATGCTTTAAGATAGACACAACTACTTACTTGTGCTAAAATTTACTAAAGGTTTCAAAACATACCTTGTTTATCCTCCAGCTGTTTCTTCACTCGGCCGAGTTCCTCCTCAGCCCGCTCCAGACTCTGTTTGAGTCCGGAAACCTTCCGCAGTACAAGTGGAGGCAGTCGTCGTAGACGCCTGATTCATAATTCAGTAAATCTATGTCATTAGTTGAGTCTCCTGCGGACAGAGCTTCGATCCCCTGTCCGGTTCCTGTCCTCTCCGAACACTGCATCAGGAGCTGCTATCTATACTATGACAATCTCCTAACAAACATACCTCCAAGCCTTTTATAAGGCTGATGCAGGATTCATTCAGTCCGCTCTCGGCGGCCTGAATCTTTTTTATCACCACGCCCATAAGGGCATGGTGTTCATCAATGATGGACGCACTCTCCAGTGCTATCAATAGTCCGCCTGACACCTTTGGCTGGACGGAGGTCGTAGGTGGAGCAGGATCGCCCCCTCCAGTCAAGAGGGGCTGCCTGCCTGACCCCAGAGCCTTAAGGGTCTCCGGGACCATGTCCGGCTGTGGGCCGAATTCACGGTTGGCCCCGCCGTCGACGTTCATGGGGATCACCGCTCCCGCATGTCCGGCCCTCGAGGTACGCCCTCCCTGGCTCAGGTCCTTCTGGGATGACACCTCGGTGTCACAACCAGGCTTTGGGGAAGGGGCCCTGGGAGGTGTCTCGCTCTCCAAGGCATCAGAGCTCAACGAGTCCTCCGAGGAGGCCTGTTGAGCAGGAGATCCTGCCGGACTACAAAAAGCACGATGCAAATCAAAATACTACACTTTAGTAAAGAATGGGGACGCGTGAATGTGTTCGGATTTCACGCACTTATAAGTTTACCAGGGGCTGGGCCCTGGAATCCCATTCCGGGCTGCTATCGGTAGCCGTGGTGGATGCCTCGGGGATGGATGTTCTTCCCCTCTTAGGTGGATCTGCCTCTAAGGATGAAGAGGCCGTCCTTTTCTTCCCCCCCCCTCGTAGGGGACTCGGGCTCTTTTTCCTCCTCAACCTCTCCCTCCTCCTCGCCTCTTCCTCCTCCTCGTCGGAGGAGGGATGGTCACTAGAATCTTCGGACTCCGTGTCTGAAGTGCCACGACGACGGAGACCACCCCTGGTCTCCTTGGCCTTTTTGTCAGCCTCCTTCTTCGGCGCCTTGTAAGGCGCTGGGACCAGCATCTTCATCAGAAGAGGTCCCGCCGGTTCTTCTGGCAGCGGGGCCAGACAATGGATCCGCTCCTCCTTCTTCGTCCATCCCTGAGGTGATCGTGGAAAAGCACGCTAAACAACATCTCCCTTGGGACATATCAATAAAATATATGGATAGCCAAGGCATAATGACGATTTACCGGACTGGCGGGGTGGGACAATTGGTAACCGTGGTCCGCGGCAGAGTCCAGCCATGGTTTGCCGGACTTGAAGAGCACCATCCAGATGTCCTTGTGCGAGGAGCCGAAAATCTCCCATAGGGTCTGGTGCTCGGCCGGGTCATACTCCCACAAATCACTGCCTTTGTGCTGACAAGGAAGGATCAGGCGAACCAGCATCACCTGGACCACGTCAACAAGCCTAATGGCCTTGTACTCCATACCTTTGACGCGCGCCTGGATCACTAACAGTTCGCCGGACGATGACCAGTTCACGCCCTTCTTGGTCCAGGACGTGAGCCGCAAAGGGGCTCCAGATCGGAATTTAGGAGCAGCGGCCCACTTTTTGCGGCGCGGCTCAGTAATATAGAACCACTGTTGCTGCCACTCCTTGACGGAGTCATTGAAAGTACCCGTCGGACATGTGACCTTGGGCATCTTGCTCACCATGGCACCTCTGCACTCGGCATGTTCACCATTCACAACTTTGGGCTTCGCATTGAAGATCTTGAGCCAAAGCCCGAAGTGCGGCGAGATGCGGAGAAAGGCCTCGCACACGACAATAGATGTCGAAATGTTAAAGAAAGAATTGGGGGGTATATCATGAAAATCAATCCCATAGCAGCACATGATTCCGCGAACAAAAGGGTGAAGGGGAAACCCACGGCCGCGGACGAAATGGGGGAGGAAAACGACTCTCTCACGGGGCTCTGGAGTAGGGACAATCTGTCCTGCTGTTGGAAGACGATGGCCAATTTTCTTGGCCAGATATCCAGCCGCCCGCAGCTTTTTAATATCCTTCTCCTGGACGGAGGAGGACATCCACTTGCCTCCTGCGCCAGATCCGGACATTCTCGGTGGACCTTTGTTGAAGGGGAAGATGAATGCTTGGGTGATAGGGCTCGGGCGAAAGGAGAGGGGCGAGCAGAGGGAGAAGAAGGTGTGGGTAGAAAGGATGAGGCCTTTCCCCTTTATAGAGGCGATGAAACTTTACGCCTCCCCGCTTGCCTATTGGAACCCGCTCGTTCCCCACTCACCGTAATTGATGGTACAGTTGGGTTACCCATGCCCGTATTGAAGAGGATCCCGTGTTAAGGGGACACGATCTCTACTTTGAAAAGACGTGCCAAAGAAACCTCCTCGCCATATGTGCGGAAGCAGGTTGTGAGAAACGGTTCGAATAAAAACTGGACCATGGCATGATGTCACTTTTCAAAGAGTTATCAGCAGATTAGATTCGTGGATTATTATTCTCTCTACGATGGAATATGGAATTTACCTTGTAGAGGCGGACACAATCTTTGTGTTCGGAGCTTATCTTGGAGTATTCGGAGATGGAACCCGCCTCGCAATGCCGAAGACAATCTACGCGCTGGACTCATCGTCATTGAAGCCTGGTTCAGGGGCTACTGAGGGAGTCCTGGATAAGGGGGTATCCAGACAGCCGGACTATATACTTTGGCCAGACTATTGGACTATGAAGATACAAGATAGAAGACTTCATCCCGTGTCCGGATGGGACTCTCCTTGGCGTGGAAGGCAAGCTTGGCGATTCGGATATAGATCTCCTTCTCTGTAAACCGACCCTGTGTAACCCTAGCCCCCTCTGGTGTCTATATAAACTAGAGGGCTTAGTCCGTAGGACAACAACAATCATATCATAGGCTAGCTTCTAGGTTTAGCCTCTCTGATCTCGTGGTAGATCAACTCTTGTAATACTCATATCATCAAGATCAATCAAGCAGGAAGTAGGGTATTACCTCCATCGAGAGGGCCCGAACCTGGGTAAACATCATGTCCCCGCCTCCTGTTACCATTACTCTTAGACGCACAATTCGGGACCCCCTACCCGAGATCCGCCGGTTTTGACACCGACAGGGGGCAAGCCCCCTCCCCCTTGGCCGCCCCCCTCTAGATCTCACCTAGAGGGACCGGGCCCCTTCCCCTTCTCCCTATAAATAGAGGGGTGGAGGGATGGCTGCAGCACCACATCCAAGGCGCAGCCCCTCCCCTCCCCAACACCTCTCCTCCTCCGCGTGAGCTTGACGAAGCCCTGCCGGAGAACTGCCACTTCATCACCACCACGCCGTCATGCTGCTGCTAGAGCCATCTTCCTCAACCTCTCCCTCCTCCTTGCTGGATCAAGGTGCGGGAGACGTCACCGGGCTGCACGTGTGTTGAACGTGGAGGTGCCGTTGTTCGGCGCTTAGATCGGAATCCACCGCGATCTGAATCGCTACGAGTACGACTCCTTCATCCGTGTTCTTGCAACGCTTCCGTCTCGCGATCTTCAAGGGTATGAAGATGCACCCCCTCTCTCTCCTTGCTAGTTACTTCATAGATTGATCTTGGTGATGCGTAGAATTTTTTTAATTTCTGAAACAATCCCCAACAGTGGTATTAGAGCTAGGTCTATGCATAGTTTCTATGCACGAGTAGAACACAAGTTTGTTGTGGGCGTCGATTTTGTCATTTTATTTGCCACTACTAGTCTTATCTTGTTTCGGCGGCATCGTGGGATGAAGCGGCCCGGACCGACCTTACACGTACGCTTACGTGAGACAGGTTCCACCGATTGACATGCACTAGTTGCATAAGGTGGCTAGCGGGTGTGTGTCTCTCCCACTTTAGTATTATCAGATTCGATGAAAAGGGTCCTTATGAAGGGTAAATAGCAATTGGCATATCATGTTGTGGTTTTTGGCGTAGGTAAGAAACGTTCTTGCTAGAAACCTATTGCAGCCACATAAAAAACTTGCAACAACAATTAGAGGACGTCTAACTTGTTCTTGCAACATATGCAGTGTGATGTGATATGGCCAAAAGGATGTGATGAATGATATATATGTGATGTATGAGATTGATCATGTTCTTGTAATAGGAATCACGACTTGCATGTCGATGAGTATGACAACCGGCAGGAGCCATAGGAGTTGTCTTAATTTATTGTATGACCTGCGTGTCATTGAAGAATGCCATGTAATTACTTTACTTTATTGCTCAACCATTAGCCATAGTAGTAGAAGTAATAGTTGGCGATACAACTTCATGAAGACACGATGATGGAGATCATGATGATGGAGATCATGGTTGTTGGGGAACGTTGCATAAAATAAATTTTTTCCTACGTTCACCAAGATCAATCTATGAGTTCATCTAGCAACGAGAGAGAGGAGTGCATCTACATACCCCTGTAGATCGCAAGCGGAAGCGTTCAAGAGAACGGGGTTGAGGGAGTCGTACTCGTCGTGATCCAAATCACCGGAGATCCTAGCGCCGAACGGACGGCACCTCCGCGTTCAACACACGTACTGTCAGCGTGACATCTCCTCCTTCTTGATCCAGCAAGGGGGGAAGGAGAGGTTGATGAAGATCCAGCAGCACGACGGCGTGGTGGTGGATGCAGCAGGGTTCCGGCAGGGCTTCGCCAAGCGACTACGGGAGGAAGAGGTGTAGCAAAGGGGGGAGGGAGGCGCCAGATGTTAGGGTGCGGCTGCCCTCCCACCCCCCCTCTTTATATAGGGACCCCAGGGGGGGCGCCGGCCCTAGGAGATGGGATCTCCTAGGGGGGCGGCGGCCAAGGGGGAGACTTGCCCCCCAAGGCAAGTGGAGGCGGCCCCTCCCCTAGGGTTCCCAACCCTAGGCACAGAAGGGGGCCCAGGGTGGGGGGCGCACCAGCCCACCAGGGGCTAGTTCCCCTCCCACTTCAGCCCATGGGGCCCTCCGGGATGGGTGGCCCCACCCGGTGGACCCCCGGGACCCTTCCGGTGGTCCCGGTACAATACCGGTGAACCCCGAAACTTTCCCGATGGCCGAAAATCGACTTCCCATATATAATTCTTTACCTCTGGATCATTCCGGAACTCCTCGTTACGTCCGGGATCTCATCCGGGACTCCGAACAACTTTTGGTTTGCTGCATACTAATATCTTTACAACCCTAGCGTCACCGAACCTTAAGTGTGTAGACCCTACGGGTTCGAGAGATATGTAGACATGACCGAGACGGCTCTCCGGTCAATAACCAACAGCAGGATCTGGATACCCATGTTGGCTCCCACATACTCCTCGATGATCTCATCGGATGAACCACGATGTCGAGGATTTAAGCAACCTTGTATACAATTCCCTTTGTCAATCAGTACGTTACTTGCCCGAGATTCGATCGTCGGTATCCCAATACCTCGTTCAATCTCGTTACCGGCAAGTCACTTTACTCGTACCGTAATGCATGATCTCTTGACCAGATACTTGGTCACTTTGAGCTCATTATGATGATGTATTACCGAGTGGGCCCAGAGATACCTCTCCGTCATACGGAGTGACAAATCCCAGTCTCGATCCGTGTCAACCCAACAGACACTTTCGGAGATACCTGTAGTGCACCTTTATAGTCACCCAATTATGTTGTGATGTTTGGTACACCCAAAGCACTCCTACGGTATCCGGGAGTTACACGATCTCATGGTCTAAGGAAAAGATACTTGACATTGGAAAAGCACTAGCAAACGAACTACACGATCTTTGTGCTATGCTTAGGATTGGGTCTTGTCCATCACATCATTCTCCTAATGATGTGATCCCGTCATCAATGACATCCAATGTCCATAGTCAGGAAACCATGACTATCTGTTGATCAACGAGCTAGTCAACTAGAGGCTCAATAGGGGCATGTTGTGGTCTAAATATTCACACGTGTATTACGATTTCCGGATAATACAAGTATAGCCTGAATCAAAGACAATTATCATGAACAAGGAAATATAATAATAATCCTTTTATTATTGCCTCTAGGGCATATTTCCAACAGTCTCCCACTTGCACTAGACTCAATAATCTAGTTACATTGTGATGAATCGAACACCCATAGAGTTCTGGTGTTGATCATGTTTTGCTCGCGGAAGAGGTTTAGTCAACGGATCTGCGACATTCAGATCCGTATGTACTTTGCAAATATCTATGTCTCCATCTTGAACATTTTCACGGATGGAGTTGAAACGACGTGTGATGTGCCTGGTCTTCTTGTGAAACCTAGGCTCCTTGGCAAGGGCAATAGCTCCAGTGTTGTCACAGAAGAGAGTGATTGTCCCCGACGCATTGGGTATGACTCATAGGTCGGTGATGAACTCCTTCATCCATATTGCTTCATGCGCTACCTCCGAGGCTGCCAGGTACTCCGCTTCACATGTAGATCCCGCCACGACGCTCTGCTTGCAACTGCACCAGCTTACTGCTCCACGATTCAACATATACACGTATCCGGTTTGTGACTTAGAGTCATCCAGATCTGTGTCAAAGCTAGCATCAACGTAACCCTTTGCGACGAGCTCTTCATCACCTCCATAAACGAGAAACATGTCCTTTGTCCTTTTCAGGTACTTCAGGATATTCTTGACCGTTGTCCAGTGTTGTTCCTTGCCGGGATTACTTTGGTACCTTCCTACCAAACTTACGGCAAGGTTTACATCAGGTCTGGTACACAGCATGGCATACATAATAGATCCTATGGCTAAGGCATAGGGGATGACACTCATCTCTTCTTTATCTTCTGCCGTGGTCGGGCATTGAGCCGAGCTCAATCTCACACCTTGCAATACAGGCAAGAACCCTTTCTTGGACTGATCCATTTTGAACTTCTTCAATATCTTATCAAGGTATGTGCTTTGTGAAAGACCTATGAGGCATCTCGATCTATCCCTATAGATCTTGATGCCTAATATGTAAGCAGCTTCTCCAAGGTCCTTCATCGAAAAACACTTATTCAAGTAGGCCTTAATGCTGTCCAAAAGTTCTATATCATTTCCCATCAAAAGTATGTCATCTACATATATATGAGAAATGCTACAGAGCTCCCACTCACTTTCTTGTAAACACAAGCTTCTCCATAAGTCTGCATAAACCAAAACGCTTTGATCATCTCATCAAAGCGAATGTTGCAACTCCGAGATGCTTGCACCAGCCCATAAATGGATCGCTGGAGCTTGCATACCTAGTTAGCATTCTTAGGATCGACAAAACCTTCCGACTGCATCATATACAGTTCTTCCTTAAGATAGCCGTTAAGGAATGCCGTTTTGACGTCCATCTGCCATATCTCATAATCATAGTATGCGGCAATTGCTAACATGATTCAGACGGACTTCAGCTTCGCTACGGAGAGAAAGTCTCATCGTAGTCAACCCCTTGAACTTGCTGATAACCCTTAGCGACAAGTCGAGCTTTATAGATGGTAATATTACCATCCGCATCCGTCTTCTTCTTAAAGATCCATTTGTTTTCTATCGCTCGCCGATCATCGGGCAAGTCTGTCAAAGTCCATACTTTGTTTTCATACATGGATTCAAGCCATTTGTTGGAATCTGGGCCCGCCATCGCTTCTTCATAGTTCGAAGGTTCACCGTTGTCTAACAACATGATTTCCAGGACAGGGTTGCCATACCACTCTGGTGTGGTACGTGTCCTTGTGGACCTACGAAGTTCAGTAGCAACTTGATCTGAAGTACCTTGATCATCATCATCAATTTCCTCTCCTGTCGGTGCAGGCACCATAGGAACATTTTCCTGAGCTGCACTACTTTCCGGTTCAAGAGGTAGTACTTCATTGAGTTCTACTTTCCTCCCACTTGCTCCTTTCGAGAGAAACTCTTTTTCCAGAAAGGATCCATTCTTGGCAACAAAGATCTTGCCTTCGGATCTAAGGTAGAAGGTATACCCAATGGTTTCCTTAGGGTATCCTATGAAGACGCATTTTTCTGACTTGGGTTCGAGCTTTTCAGGTTGTAGTTTCTTGACATAAGCATCGCATCCCCAAACTTTTAGAAACGATAGCTTAGGTATCTTCCAAACCATAATTCATACGGTGTCGTCTCAACGGATTTAGACGGAGCCCTATTTAAAGTGAATGTAGTTGTCTCTAGAGCGTATCCCCAAAATGATAGCGGTAAATCGGTAAGAGACATCATAGATCGCACCATATCCAATAGAGTGCGATTACGACGTTCGGACACACCATTACACTGAGGAGTTCCAGGCGGCGTGAGTTGTGAAACGATTCCACATTTTCTTAAGTGTGTACCAAATTCGTGACTTAAATATTCTCCTCCACGATCTGATCGTAAGAACTTTATTTTTCGGTCACGTTGATTCTCTACTTCATTCTGAAATTCCTTGAACTTTTCAAAGGTCTCAGACTAGTGTTTCATCAAGTAGACATACCCATATCTACTTAAGTCATCAGTGAGAGTGAGAACATAACGATATCCTCCGCGAGCCTCAACGCTCATTGGACCACACACATTCGTATGTATGATTTCCAGTAAATTGGTTGGTCGCTCCATTGTTCCGAAGAACGGAGTCTTGGTCATTTTTCCCATGAGGCATGGTTCGCATGTGTCAAATGATTCATAATCGAGAGACTCTAAAAGTCCATCAGCATGGAGCTTCTTCATGCGCTTGACACCAATGTGACCATGGCGGCAGTGCCACAAGTATGTGGGACTATCGTTATCAACTTTACATCTTTTGGTATTCACACTATGAATATGTGTAACATTACGTTCGAGATTCATTAAGAATAAACCACTGACCATCAGGGCATGACCATAAAACATATCTCTCATATAAATAGAACAACCATTATTCTCGGATTTAAATGAGTAGCCATCTCACATTAAACGAGATCTAGATACAATGTTCATGCTCAAACTTGGTACTAAATAACAATTATTGAGGTTTAAAACTAATCCCGTGGGTAAATGTAGAGGTAGCGTGCCGACGGCGATCACATTGACCTTGGAACCATTACCGACGCGCATCGTCACCTCGTCCTTCGCCAGTCTCCGCTTATTCCGCAGCTCCTGCTGTGAGTTACAAATATGAGCAACGACACCGGTATCAAATACCCAGGAGTTACTACGAGTACTGGTAAGGTACACATCAATTACATGTATATCACATATACCTTTAGTGTTGCCGGCCTTCTTGTCCGCTAAGTATTTGGGGCAGCTCCGCTTCCAGTGATCCTCCCCTTTGAAATAAAAGCACTCAGTCTCAGGCTTGGGTCCATTCTTTGACTTCTTCCCGGCAATTGGCTTACCGGGCGCGGCAACATCTTTGCCGTCCTTCTTGAAGTTCTTCTTACCCTTCCCTTTCTTGAACTTGGTGGTTTTATTGACCATCAACACTTGATGTTCTTTCTTGATTTCTACCTCTGCCGACTTCAACATTGAAAATACTTCAGGAATGGTTTTCTCCATCCCCTGCATATTGTAGTTCATCACAAAGCTCTTGTAGCTCGGTGGGAGCGACTGAAGGATTCTGTCAATGACCGCCTCGTCCGGGAGGTTAATGTCCTGCTGGGATAGGCGGGTGTGCAACCCAGACATTTTGAGTATGTGCTCACTGACAGAACTATTTTCCTCCATCTTACAACTATAAAACTTGTCGGAGACTTCATATCTCTCGACCCGAGCATGAGCTTGGAAAACCATTTTCAGCTCCTCGAACATCTCATATGCTCCATGTTGCTCAAAACGCTTTTGGAGCCCCGGTTCTAAGATGTAAAGCATGCCGCACTGAACGAGGGAGTAATCATCAGCACGTGACTGCCAAGCGTTCATAACGTCTTGGTTCTCTGGGATGGGTGCTTCACCTAGCGGTCCTTCTAGGACATATGCTTTCTTGGCAGCTATGAGGATGATCCTCAGGTTCCGGATCCAGTCCGTATAGTTGCTGCCATCATCTTTCAGCTTGGTTTTCTCTAAGAACGCGTTGAAGTTCATGTTGACATGAGCGTTGGCCATTTGATCTACAAGACATATTTTGCAAAGATTTTAGACTAAGTTCATGATAATTAAGTTCATCTAATCAAATTATTTAAAGAACTCCCACTCAGATTTGACATCCCTCCAGTCATCTAAGTGTTACATGATCCGAGTCGACTAGGCTGTGTCCGATCATCACGTGAGACGGACTAGTCATCATCGGTGAACATCTCCATGTTGATCGTATCTTCCATACGACTCATGTTTGACCTTTTGGTCTCTGTGTTCCGAGGCCATGTCTGTACATGCTAGGCTCGTCAAGTTAACCTAAGTGTTTTTGCATGTGTAAAACTGTCTTACACCCGTTGTATGTGAACGTAAGAATCTATCACACCCGATCATCATGTGGTGCTTCGAAACGACAAACTTTAGCAACGGCGCACAGTTAGGGGGAACACTTTCTTGAAATGGTTATGAGGGATCATCTTATTTACTACCGTCGTTCTAAGTAAACAAGATGCATAAACATAATAAACATCACATGCAATTATATAGTAGTGACATGATATGGCCAATATCATATAGCTCCTTTGATCTCCATCTTCGGGGCTCCATGATCATCTTCGTCACCGGCATGACACCATGATCTCCATCATCATGATCTCCATCATCGTGTCTCCATGAAGTTGCTCGCCAACTATTACTTCTACTACTATGGCTAACGGTTTAGCAATAAAGTAAAGTAATTACATGGCGTTAAATCATTAACACGCAGGTCATACAATAATTAAGACAACTCATATGGCTCCTGCCGGTTGTCATACTCATCGACATGCATGTCGTGATTCCTATTAAAAGAACATGATCTCATACATCACACTATATCATTCATCATTCATCACAACTTTTGGCCATATCACATCACAAAGAAATTGCTGCAAAAAACAAGTTAGACGTCCTCTAATTGTTGTTGCATCTTTTACGTGGCTACAATTGGGTTCTAGCAAGAATGTTTTCTTACCTACGAATAACCACAACGTGATTTGTCAACTTCTATTTACCCTTCATAAGGACCCTTTTCATCGAATCCACTCCAACTAAAGTGGGAGAGACAATCACCCGCTAGCCACCTTATGCAACTAGTGCATGTCAGTCGGTGGAACCTGTCTCACGTAAGCGTACGTGTAAGGTCGGTCCGGGCCGCTTCATCCCACAATACCGCTGAAGCAAAATAAGACTAGTAGTGGCAAGGAAGTTGACAACATCTACGCCCACAACAGATTTGTGTTCTACTCGTGCAATAGAGAACTACGCATAGACCTGGCTCATGATGCCACTGTTGGGGAATGTTGCATAAAATAAAAAATTTCCTACATTCACCAAGATCAATATATGAGTTCATCTAGCAACGAGAGAGAGGAGTGCATCTACATACCCTTGTAGATCACGAGCGGAAGTGTTCAAGAGAACGGGGTTGAGGGAGTCGTACTCGTCGTGATCCAAATCACCGGAGATCCTAGCGCCGAACGGACGGCACCTCCGCGTTCAACACACGTACGGTCAGCGTGACGTATCCTCCTTATTGATCCAGCAAGGGGGGAAGGAGAGGTTGACGAAGATCCAGCAGCACGACGGCGTGGTGGTGGATGCAGCAGGGTTCCGGCAGGGCTTCGCCAAGCGACTACGGGAGGAAGAGGTGTAGCAAAGGGGGGAGGGAGGCGCCAGATGTCAGGGTGCGGCTGCCGTCCCACCCCTCTCTTTATATAGGGACCCCAGGTGGGGCGCCGGCCCTAGGAGATGGGATCTCCTAGGGGGGGGGGGGCGGCCAAGGGGGGAGACTTGCCCCCAAGGCAAGTGGAGGTGCCCCCTCCCCTAGGGTTCCCAAACCTAGGCGTAGAGGAGGGCCCAGGGGGGGTGCACCAGCCCACCAAGGGCTGGTTCCCCTCTCACTTCAGCCCATGGGGCCCTCTAGGATGGGTGGCCCCACCCGATGGACCCCCGGGACCCTTCCGGTGGTCCCGGTACAATACCGGCGAACCCCGAAACTTTCCCGATGGCCGAGAATCGACTTCCCATATATAATTATTTACCTCCGGACCATTCCGGAACTCTTGGTGACGTCCGTGATCTCATCCGGGACTCCGAACAACTTTCGGTTTGCTGCATACTAATATCTTTACAACCCTAGCGTCACCGAACCTTAAGTTTGTAGACCCTACGGGTTCGGGGGATATGTAGACATGACCGAGACGGCTCTCCGGTCAATAACCAACAGCGGGATCTGGATACCCATGTTGGCTCCCACATACTCCTCAATGATCTCATCAGATGAACCACGATGTCGAGGATTTAAGCAACCCCGTATACAATTCCCTTTGTCAATCGGTACGTTACTTGCCCGAGATTCGATCGTCGGTATCCCGATACCTTGTTCAATCTCATTACCGGCAAGTCACTTTACTCATACCGTAATGCATGATCCCGTGACCAGACACTTGGTCACTTTGAGCTCATTATGATGATGCATTACCGAGTGGGCCCAGAGATACCTCTCCGTCATACGGAGTGACAAATCCCAGTCTCGATCCGTGTCAACCCAACAGACACTTTCGGAGATACCTGTAGTGCACCTTTATAGTCACCCAATTATGTTGTGATGTTTGGTACACCCAAAGCACTCCTACGGTATCCGGGAGTTACACGATCTCATGGTCTAAGGAAAAGATACTTGACATTGGAAAAGCACTAGCAAACGAACTACACGATCTTTGTGCTATGCTTAGGATTGGGTCTTGTCCATCACATCATTCTCCTAATGATGTGATCCCGTCATCAATGACATCCAATGTCCATAGTCAGGAAACCATGACTATCTGTTGATCAACGAGCTAGTCAACTAGAGGCTCAATAGGGGCATGTTGTGGTCTAAATATTCACACGTGTATTACGATTTCCGGATAACACAATTATAGCATGAATGAAAGACAATTATCATGAACAAGGAAATATAATAATAATCCTGTTATTATTGCCTCTAGGGTATATTTCCAACAATGGTGTCATGCGGTGACGATGAGGATCATGGTGCCCTGAAGATGGAGATCAAGAGGAGCAAAATGATATTGGCCATATCATGTCACTATTTGATTGCATGTGATGTTTATCATGTTTTACATATTATTTGCTTAGAACGACGGTAGCATAAATAAGATGATCCCTCATAAAATTTCAAGAAAGTGTTCCCCCTAACTGTGCACCGTTGCGAAGGTTCGTTGTTTTGAAGCACCACGTGATGATCGTGTGTGATAGATTCTAACATTCGAATACAACGGGTGTAAGCCAGATTTACACATGCAAAACACTTAGGTTGACTTGACGAGCCTAGCATGTACAGACATGGCCTCGGAACACAAGAGACCGAAAGGTCGAACATGAGTCGTATAGCAGATACGATCAACATGAAGATGTTCACCGATGATGACTAGTCCGTATCACGTGATGATCGGACACAACCTAGTTAACTCGGATCATGTATCACTTAGATGACTAGAGGGATGTCTATCTAAGTGGGAGTTCATTAAATAATTTGATTAGATGAACTTAATTATCCTGAACTTAGTCTAAAATCTTTGCAATATGTCTTGTAGATCAAATGGCCCACGCTAATGTTGCCCTCAACTTCAACGCGTTCCTAGATAAAACCAAGCTGAAAGACGATGGTAGCAACTATACGGACTGGTCTGGAAATTGAGGATCATCCTCATAGCTGCCAAGAAAGCATATGTCCTAGATGCACCGCTAGGTGAAGCACCCATATTTCCAGCAACTCAAGACGTTTTTTGAACGCCCAGCAGTCGCATAATGATGATTACTCCCTGGTTCAGTGTGGCATGCTTTACAGCTTAGAATCGGGCTCCAAAAGCGTTTTGAGCAGCACAGAGCATATGAGATGTTCCAAGAGCTGAAAATGGTTTTCCAAGCTCATGCCCGGGTCGAGAGATATGAAGTCTCCGACAAGTTCTACAGTTGTAAGATGGAGGAGAATAGTTCTGTCAGCGAGCGCATACTCAAAATATCTAGATTGCACAACCACTTGTCTCAGCTGGGAGTTAATCTCCCGGATGACTCGATCATTGAAAAAAATCCTACAGTCGCTCCCACCTAGATACAAGGGCTTTGTGATGAACTACAATATGCAGGGGATGGTGAAAACCATTCCTGAGGTATTTTCAATGCTGAAATCAGTGGAGGTGGAGATCAAAAAGGAACATCAAGTGTTGATGGTCAATAAAACCACTAGTTTCAAGAAAGGCAAGGGTAAGAAGAACTTCAATAAGGACGGCAAGGGAGTTGCCGCGCCCGGTAAGCCAGTTGCCGGGAAGAAGCCAAAGCATGGACCCAAACCTAAGACTAAGTGCTTTTATTGCAAGGGAAAAGGTCATTGGAAGCGGAACTGCCGCAAGTACTTAGCGGACAAGAAGGCCGACAACACCAAAGGTATATGTGATATACATGTTATTCATGTGTACCTTACCAGTACTCATAGTAGCTCCTGGTATTTTATACCGGTGCAGTTGCTCATATTTGATACTCAAAACAGGAGCTGCGGAATAAGCGGAGACTGGCGAAGGATGAGGTAATGATGCGCGCCGGGAATGGTTCCAAGGTCGATGTGATCGCTGTCGGCACGCTACCTCTACATTTACCTACGGGATTAGTTTTAAACCTCAATAATTGTTACTTAGTGCCAGCTTTGAGCATGAACATTGTATCTGGATCTCGTTTAATACGAGATGGCTACTCATTTAAATCCGAGAATAATGGTTGTTCTATTTATATGAGAGATATGTTTTATGGTCATGCCCCGCTGGTCAATGATTTATTCTTAATGAATCTCGAACATGATATTACACATATTCATAGTGTGAATACCAAAAGATGTAAGATTGATAATGATAGTCCCACATACCTGTGGTACTGCCGCCTTGGTCACATTGGTGTCAAATGCATGAAGAAGCTCCATGCAGATGGACTTTTGGAGTCTCTTGATTAAGAATCATTTGACACGTGCGAACCATGCCTCATGGGTAAAATTACCAAGACTCCGTTTTCCGGAACAATGGAGCGAGCAACCAACTTATTGGAAATCATACATACTGATGTATGCGGTCCAATGAGCATTGAGGCTCGCGGTGGCTATCTTTATGTTCTCACCCTCACTGATGACTTAAGTAGATATGGGTATGTCTACTTAATGAAACACAAGTCTGAGACCTTTGAAAAGTTCAAGTGGAGAATCAACGTGACAGAAAAATAAAGTTCTTACGATCAGATTGTGGGGGAGAATATTTGAGTCACGAATTTGGTACGCACTTAAGGAAATGTGAAATTGTTTCACAACTCACGCTGCCTGGAACACCTCAGCGTAATGGTGTGTCCAAACGTCGTAATCGCACTCTATTGGATATGGTGTGGTTTATGATGTCTCTTACCGATTTACCGCTATCATTTTGCGGATACGCTTTAGAGACAGCTACATTCACTTTAAATAGGGCACCGTCTAAATCTGTTGAGACGACACCGTATGAATTATGGTTTGGGAAGAAACATAAGCTATCGTTTCTAAAAGTTTGGGGATGCGATGCTTATGTCAAAAAACTTCAACCTGAAAAGCTCGATCCCAAGTCGGAAAAATGCGTCTTCATAGGATACCCTAAAGAAACCATTGGGTATACCTTGTACCTCAGATCCAAAGGCAAGATCTTTGTTACCAAGAACGGGTCCTTTCTAGATAAAGAGTTTCTCTCGAAAGAAGTAAGTGGGAGGAAAGTAGAAATTGATGAAGTACTGCCCCTTGAACCGGAAAGTAGCGCAGCTCAGGAAGATATTTCTGTGGTGCTCGCATGGCTCCCCGCCGCCGCCTCTCGTTGTGCACGACGAGGACCAGGTGGCAGAGGCCGCCTAGCAGCCGCCCTTCGGGAGAGCGAGGAGGAGGAGGTGGCTTACAAGGCGCGCATGATGGAGGCCATGGCGATGTCCGCGACCGGCGATTGCGTCGTGCCGCCGCTAGCCCCGCCGTCTCTAGCCAAGGCCGAGCCGGAGCCGACCCCATCGAGCGCTACTCCTGGACCGGAATGGTGCTCGAGTGGGTCAGCGCGCCACCGATCTGGATGGGGACGATGGAGGCGCAGGAGCGCGCCTACCTCGAGCAATGACGCCAGCAAAGGCTGGCCGGGGAGCGTTGCGAGGGCGAGTACCTTGAGCAGCTGGAGCGCGACGCCGAGGAGGAGCGCCGCAAGGCCGAGGAGGAGGCACACCGTGCCCATCCGGCGACCGTACGGCCTGCGGCGGACGACGTCGCCACAGCCTGGAATACGGCGCTCCCTTGGGCCGGCCCGATGCAGTCTGATCGACCTCACCGGCCCCAACAACGATGACGAGGACACATAAGACAGCGCGCCTCGTCATAGTTTAGGTTTAATTGATGTTTTACTTAATGTAAATGTGGGCACGTGGACTCTCACCGGCCTTTGTGTCCGGCATTAATGTTTAATTAATGTTTTTCTATTTTTGAAATATTTGTGTTCTATCTTTTTTGCGCGACCTAAAAATTGGGCCAAGTCAGTATTGGGCGCATGCACCAACCCAAACGCGAAAGCGGACATGGGTGTCGGCCAGGTCGACCCAAACGAACAAAACATAACAAAATCCCCGTCTGTTTGGATCGGCGCGTTGGAGTAGCTCTTAGCGAATTGTTGCGGGGTGTTTGTGATCCATCGGATGCATATGTTTGTCAGCGCAATGTACGTACAATCTAGTACTAGTACTAGGAATGCTACGCGGCAGAGACGTAGTACCCATACCGCCAGCAAGTTCCACTGAGCTAGTGAGCTAGCCCACTAGCCCAAGGGTCCTAGTTCCACTGAGCTAGTGAGCTAGCCCACTAGCCCAAGTGTTGAGCACGTTCGTGACCAACCTACGTCGACCATGGCCGGTAGCGGCACACGGTGACACGGACAACCCGGCGGGGCAAACGACGTACGGGACCCTAACACGTCGCGGGGAGTCGGAGAGGGACAAACGTACGACCCAAGGAGAGGGACAAACGTCGCGGGGAGTCACATTGTTGGTAGCCCGATGCCCTCACACAGTCGCACTCACGGGACAACGACGACCCGGTTCTTGGTACACCCACCCAGCCAGGCACGATCGTACCTGTGCCCACCGTTTTGCTCGCCGTTCCACGTACTCCGCCGCCGGTTTGCCGTCTGTGGTTTGTAATTTGTACCCCGGCTGGTCAGCCCGACCCCAGCACCGAACAGCCAAAGGCCAACCCATCCGGCCGCCCGTTGCGCCTAGGATCCAGCGCCAGCGATCAAGGGTACTACTACGTACGTACGTGCACGTCAGCATGTGTGCTCTGGACTTTGCTGGAAGTGGAAGGTGTCCACATATGGCGGGTCTGTTCGGCAACTCGCGCATGCACCATCGCTCGGGTTCAGTCGGAGTCGCCGATGCATTTAGCCAGCGTTGTCTCCCATCGGCGTGGCTCCGCTCCACAGGCAGTGCGCTGTGCATCTGGACGGCCAAGCGCGAGATGGACGAATGTAGACGTAGCCACGTAGTTGCATGCATGTACGATGGTGATAGCGTTGATTATCTCCTGAGTGGGCCACCAGAGGAAAAAAAAAAAGAAGAAGTGTGTGTGACATGTGGCGAGAGAAATTTTGCGGTGATCGATCGATGGCACGACAACCACCCCTCCCATTCACTGTCTCACCGACGGATGCTTTGCGACATGGACACTTCTGCAAGAATATTTCCAAAAAAGGTGACGCAGACAAGCCTAAATAATTCTCACGTGTACCACTCACTGCTAAGCTGGTGCCATTACCTCGCCTATGTACTGACTCTCATGGCAATTACCATGTGTTAGTTGCACCTTCGTGACTTCGTCTTCCTGGAGTTCTTTGCTAGCAAAAAATATTATTCTCCGTACAGCTTATACGAAATCTTTATGTACTCCCGTTTATTTTACTTGGTATTTACGCACCCCTTGATTTTACTTTTTTTATAAATGATGAATTTTATTGATTTAAAATGAAGCATCATGTGAATACAAACACGCATCTGGTCTCTACGTAGTTAGAATGCAACGCATCCTAAAAAATACGTCAAAAAAAGTAAAGTCATAGAAGACCATATACTCCCTCCGTCCATATACTCCCTCCGTCCAAAGTGAGGAAAAAACAAAATATCAAAACGAAAATCGACAAACTACAACAACGACCATATACTCCCTCCGTCCAAAAATACTTGTCATCAAAATGGATAAAAAGAGACGTATCTAGAATTAAAATACATCTAGATACATCCCCTTTTATTCAGTTTGATGACAAGTATTTCCGAACGGAGGGAGTACTACGGCAATCATCTCTTCACACCATAAGGACAACGAGATTCTTTGACAACAATGATTTCGGAAAGAAAGCGACACTCAAGAGTCGTGTCACGGGATCCAACAGGACAAATTATGGGGTTTCACCTTGTAGAACAAGTTCGAACATATCTAAACAATGCCTTCAACAAGGTAACAACATAAAAAAAGTCATTGTTAGGTATATAACTCAATCAGCTCCGATCTAGAGATTATAGCCCAAAGCTCGAGACTGGGTACTCAAGAAACACCACGAAACATGAGTCAAATATGTGTTGCTGCCATTATTTTTTCGCAATCCGAGTAGCTATATGTGTTGTCTTAGAAATCCTACTGTTGTCACTACACAACCATACCCTCCGCCTCAAGTAGTCGTCCATAGATTGCATCTCATTGTCGAAGGCAAACTGAGTGGAGTGAGGCGCCAAAACCCATAAAGAAGCCTTCCGGCTACATCCTGTGAAAGTGCGTTAAGTCGATTAGAGGGGGGGGGGTGAATAGGCGATTTTTACAAATTCATAACTGAGGAATAAGTGCTCAAGTATAAGCACAATAGAGTAACAGCATAGTCATCATGATGATATGAAAAATAAACACATAGCACAAGTAGCGTAAACACAGGATAAGCAGGCAGAAGACAGTGTGACTGAAGAAATTTGATTGAGGAAATAGAGAAAGTCTTCAGTCAAAGTCTTCAAACAGTAATGATCAGGTTCATCAACACATGAATGAAGAAATGAAAGGGTTGAGGAAATAGAACCAGTAGGTTTGGTGAAGACAATGATTTGGTAAACCAGTTTCAATTGCTGTGACAGTTGTACGTCTGGTTGAAGCGGCTGAGTATTTAAACTCGAGGACACATAGTCCCGGACACACAGTCCTCGCCGTATTCTCCTTGAGCTAAGATCACACAGACCTCGCCCAACACTCGTGGTAAGTCTTCACAGGTGACTTCCAAACCTTCACAGACTTGGTCACTCGGCAATCCACAATTTCTCTTGGATGCTCAGATCATGACGCCTAACCGTCTGGAGGATACGAAGTCCTCAAAGGTAACAAGCATCGGTTCCACACAGGAACAATCTCTTCAGTGATGTTCAATCACTTTGGGTTTGTAGGTGTTTGGATTTGAGTTTTGGCTTTTCCTCACTTGATGATTTTTGCTCAAAGTCCTCGGAGGATGGGATGCTCTCAATTGACAAGTGTCAGTTTCTCTCGGAGCAGCCAACCAGCTAGTGGTTGTAGGGGGCGGCTATTTATAGCCTAGGGAGCAGCCCGACATGATAAGACATAAATGCCCTTCAATGATATGACCGTTAGGTGGTAGGATATTTTGGACAGCTGGGGCTTAGCACAACAACGGTCAGATTTGAGGTTCGAATTCCTCAGGGCTATCATGTTCCTCACTGTGTAGGCAATCCGCACTGGCGAATTCCTAACTCCTTGGTTAGAACAAATTCCTCAGAGACCAGAAGATTTTCGTCTCTGTCACTGAAGAAATTGACTGAACTGATATGAGATTTTCAATGGCTTCACTCAAAAGGATTGTGCAGCATTGCATAGAATTGAAGAATCAGTTCTTCATTCCAATCACATATATCAGTGCAGAAGTTGAGCAGTCCAGCATCATGAAGAACATTGAGGACTGGTGTGAAGCACGACAACGATTCCATATACACATGAGGAATATGCTCATGGTCAAAAAATTGTCATTATCGAAAAGCAGTGAAGAATAGAAGTTTGCTTGACTGGCGGTCCAGAAGCGCTTCCTTCAAATACGAGTAGAGTCATATAGGTTGTATTCTGTGAAGAACACATGCTCGTGGAAGAAGTCGTCAGCTTTGAACTTCGGCATCTTTGAGAACAGATTCTTCGGCTTGGGCTGAGGTGCATCAGTCAATGTCTTCAAAGCCTCAGGAATTACAATCTCAGGAGCCGTGGGCTGAGGAATTTTAGTTTCTGCTTCTGTAGCAGCCTGGGTCTCCTTTTCTTCAGCAGCTTTATCATCAGCACTAGTGGCTCGAATTTCTTCAGACATGGTAAGAAGAGGTGCTTTAGGTTCATCAGAGCCCGTGTGAATTTCTTCAGTTTGGACTAGGGACTGAGGAATCTGTTGCAGTGGGGTGAACATGAGGGAATTGGGGTGATGACTTTCCCAATAGTCATCATTCAACACTGGAGTGGTGCACCCAATGTCCACGTCTTCTTCTTCTTCATCCATTTATTCAACGCATGCCTCTTCAGTCGTGAACTGAGGCATGGGCGATGGTAACAGAGGGGTTGAAGTGACATTATCCACTTCAATTTCTTCATCCATCTGCTCTCTTGAAGCAACAGAAGGATCTTCTTCATTTGATTCACTTGGAATCACATAATCTTCACCAAAAGGAATGATTTCCTTTGATGGCATGCTTGAAAGAGGAACAACATCAATTGGATTTGCAAATGAGCTGGTCAGAGTCTTCGCCTTCTAGGGAGCAGAAGACTCTGAGGAAGTAGATGCTTTTCTTTTCTTCAGAGCAGCTCACTGCGCAGCCTTGGTTTTCTTCACTTCTAATGCAGAAGGAAGAATAGGACTTGGTGTTGGCGTTGGTGCAGGAGGAGCAGAGGAAATTGGTGTAGTTTCTTCAGGCACAACTGATGTAGTTGTCCTGACTTGTTCAGTTTCTTTAGGTGCAGCGTCAGATGCTTCAGCTGGCCTATCTTGTACTTCAGGCGCAACACTAGAGGTTGCCCTGGCAATTTCTTCAGCGGCTGGAATAGCTTCATCAACCCTGTTGCTTTCAGTTTCATCAGCATCCTAATTTTCATCAGCGGTGCTGGCATGTTCTTCAGTTGGTTGTGCAGATGCTTCTGCTTGAGGAATTTCAATGTGCGTTGGAGCAGCAACATTGGAAGTAAATCCCCTCGCCATTCTAACGAATCTGACCTTGGCTGGAAGCCATTCTGCCTTGTAGGCGTCAAATTCATCACTGAGTTTCTGGATTTCAGATTGCAGAGCAATAAGTTCATCAGGTGATAGCTTGAGAACATTGTCCTTCAAAAAGCGTTGTTTCTTGTACTGGGCTTTCTTCACAGACCTGGCTTGCTCAAACTTCCATTTTTCTTTAGAAATGAAAGCCGTCAACATATGACTTTGACTAGGTGTGAGGTTTAATTCTGGCAAGGGAGTGTTTGGGTCCTTGTGCCAGAGGTCAATGAAGTCCAGGATCTTCTTCAGATCCAACATGAGGGGCACAACGGCCCTTTGTTGTCTGTCTCTGATGATTTCGGCTAATTCCTCATCATCAGCTTCGTCATCATCTGACGGTACTTGGAAGGCAACTTGCTTCTTGTGAGGACTTGGTCTAGTGCCTCGTCTAGTAGTGGCCTTGGTCTTCAGCAAAGTGGGGCATGTTGAAGACTGAGGAGGAGATGAAGAACTTGCAGATGCTCCTGAGGCAATTGAGATGCCTGCGGTCCTTTGGCAAGAGGCGAGATGCACAGGTGCCAAGGACTTTGCTTGAGGAGCTGAGGGTTTTGCAACCTGAGGAACTGGAGCAGCTTGAGGAACAGGCCGTGAGGGCACAAATGAGCTTGGCCGTGAGGGCATTGCTGAAGAATGTGGTTTCCGAGCAGGCTTCTTAGGCGTAGCCTTCTTACTAGTGGAGGCCTCAGCAGCGGCAGCAACTGAGTCTTTGTTGAATTTCCTCACTGCTTCTTTGGTCTATTTGGCCAACTTGGCTTGCCGCTTGGCCCATTCGTCAGCATAATCCTCACCGCGCTTGATGCTAGTGGGATCAGCAATTAGGCCAAGTGCAAATGGAGGTCTTGGTTAAGGAGGATTTAGAGCAAATTTCTTCATGTACTTTGGAGTAACATATCTATATTCCCTCCATTCGCGTGCCCATCTTCGCTCAATTTTCTGAATGTGCACCTTGTGCTCATTCTTCATTTCCTTTCCATGAGTTGCCTCATCTGGTGTGCAATACCCTGCATATATGTCATCAAGGATCTCAAAAGCAGTGTTGACTTACAGTTTCTTCCCTCCCTTCTGAGGTCTCTTGCCATCTGCAATTCTTCAGTTGAGGATTTTGAACTATTGAGTTCTCTGAAGAAGTATGCAACTTTTCTTCGAGGAACGCTGCAAATTAGTTAAGTTGATGAGAACCTAGTGATTCAGTAGCAGACATGTGTACCCGCGAACAGAGTATAGGTCAAAGAATTTGAATAGGTCATACACGTTCTCAGAAGTTTTTGCAAAAGGAACAAGTTTGAGGAATTTGACCAGATATGTCTTGAAGAATTTCACTAAGCGTTCTTTGACTTAGGTTCCAGAGTTGTATGGATGGTGAAATTCACACAATTGAGGAATCTTGAGGAAAAATGTCACTTAGAGAAATAGATCAAGAACAGATGATTGTGTGAGGTGTTTAGAGTGTGGAAGTTGAAGAATATACACCTTCTGAAGATTTTATGGAAATCATCAGAATCAACAAAGGCAGTAAAAGTAACTTTTAATTACCCTTGACGAAGAACACGACGAACTGAGAGTGTAGATTGGAAGTTCGTCAGTCCAGATCTTCCACGCCCTAACTTGGCAGAGGAAGACAACCATGATGGCGGTGGAGTGAAGATATCCACGGTCGGTGCGAGTACGACGTTGACGAGGTCGAGGCAGTGAAGCTCTTCCTCACCGGCAATGATGAAGGTAGCGGCGGCGCTAGGGCTTGAGAGCTCGAGCGAGGTTAGTGAGATCGAGCAGGGTAAATGTAGTCTGAGGAGGGTGAGGGGTATTTATAGCCGAGGTGGAAAGCCGCTCGCCCGAGGAAAATGGACAAACATGCCCCTGACCCTTCTCATCCTACCGACATGTGTCACCCACATATAGTGTGGTGGAGATCGTGTGAGAACGTGGGTGAATAATAAATCTTATTGTGGGATGTGGAACGGTTTGTGCGGCAAAGGCCAAAAATTCAAATAAGAAAATTTTAATGTTTCGTTTGCAAATTCTTCAGCTGACAAGGACACAGTGAAGATTTTGAACGGGTTTCAAATAGAATGCATATGAAGAATTTGTGAGAGACTGGGCTGAGTTTAGCATAGAGGGGAAAGGGTCCGATCACATTCACGTAGCAGAAAAGGCAACTTGAAGAATTAGCAATAAGTGAATGCTGTAGAAGACAATGCAAAGTTGAAGAAATTGAACAACTGAGGAATTTAAAAAATGAAGTAGAACTCAAATTTAAGATTTTGAACTTTGGTTGGTGGCGTAACCCACCGTATAAGAATGATGATTTCAGACACCGTGTACAATTGTCGTAGGGTTCTGAGAATCAAATTCTTCATTAATTTCGTCACACTTAGATGGTTAGTCTTCATTGATTGAATAAAAACGTTACTTCGTGTGTTGCACATCTAAGTCATCAAGTTTGCATAAGTGTTAGGATGTGTGTCCTTTTCAAAGAACATTCAAAGATTTTAAGATATTTAGCTCACACCGCAACTTGCTAAATCTCTTCTCATCCAAGGGCTTTGTGAAGATATCGGCTAGCTGGTCTTCAGTATTTGCATGGTCGATGGAGATGTCGCCCTTCAACACATGGTCACAAAGAAAATGATGACGAATCTGGATGTGCTTTGTCTTCGAGTGCTGAACTGGGTTGTGAGCAATCTTGATAGCACTCTCAGTGTCGCAGTACAGTGGCACATTCTTCACATTGATGCCATAGTCCTTGAGGGTTTGCTTCATCCATAGCAATTGAGCATAATAGGGTCCAGCAGCAATGTACTCAGCTTCAGCAGTAGAGAGTGATACGCAGTTCTGCTTCTTCAAGGACCAACATACCAAGTATCGTCCAAGGAAATGACATGTGCATGACATTGACTTGCGGTCCACCCGATCACCAGCATACTCAGAGTCAGAATATCCAATGAGATCGAAGGGAGAGCCCTTGGGATACCATAATCCAAGTGTTGGAGTGTGAGCTAGATATCTAAGAATATGCTTCACAGCCTTATGGTGTGATTCCTTCGGTGTAGCTTGAAATCGGGAACACATGCAAACACTAAGCATAATATCTGGCCTAGATGCACATAGGTACATTAAAGAGCCAATCATGGAGCAGTATACCTTTTGATTGAAGTTTTTACCATTTTCATCGGTGCATAGATGGCCATTTGTAGGCATAGGGATTTTTACGCCTTTGCAATCTTGCATGCCGAATTTCCTCAACACATCCTTGAGGTATTTATCCTGAGATATAAATATGCCATTGTGTTGTTGATGAATTTTAAGACGTAAGAAGAATTCCAACTCTCCCATCATAGGCATTTGATATTCCTCACTCATCATATAGGCAAATTCGTCACTGTAACATTGGTTAGTACAACCAAAGATAATATCATCAACATATATTTGGCACATGGATAATTCATCATCATATGCTTTGGTGAAAAGTGTCGGGTCAAGTGAACCGGGTTTGAAGCCTTTCTTCATGAGGAATTCCTTCAATGTGTCATAATACGCCCGAGGTGCTTGCTTGAGGCCATAGAGAGCCTTGTTGAGTCTATAGACGTGATCTGGAAATTTTGGATCCTCAAAACCAACATATACTTCTTCCTCAAGCTTACCATTGTGAAATGCACTTTTCACATCCATTTGATGTAAGATGATATTATGATGGTCAGCGTAAGCAAGCAATATGCGAATAGCTTCAAGTCTAGCAACATGTGCAAATGTTTCATCAAAATCAATTCCTTCAACCTGTGTGTAGCCTTGAGCTACGAGACGAGCCTTATTCCTCAACACAACGCCATTTTCATCTTGCTTGTTGCGGTAAATCCATTTGGTACCGATGATGTTGTGCTTGCGTGGGTCTGGTGGCTTGACAAGCTCCCACACATTGTTGAACTCAAATTGATGCAATTCATCTTGCATGGCTTGAATCCACTCAGATTCCATGAATGCTTCAACAGCTTTGGTGGGCTATGTGATAGAGACAAATACAAAATGCCCACAAAAGTTAGATAAGTGTGAAGCTTTTGAGTGCGTGAGAGGACCTGGTGCATTGATGTCGTCAATGATTTTCTCGATCTGCACTTCGTTTGCAACGCGAGGATGTGCAGGTTGACGACTTTGCTTAGGCCCAGCAATTTCTTCAGGACATTTTCTTCAGCAGCACCAGTGTGATTTTCTTCATGATCCGGAATGACTTCTCCAGCAGATTCTTCGGTAGGGATGATATCCTCAGTAGCTTTGAGCTTGATGGATTCCTCAAGTGACATTTCATCTAGCACAGGAGGTAGGTGCTCTCTTTGCGAGCCATTAGTTTCATCAAACAGCACATCTACAGTTTCAACAATCTTGTGATGAATGATGTTGAAGACTCTGTATGTGTGCGAGTCCTTTCCGTAACCAAGCATAAAAACCTCATGTGCTTTCGGTGCAAATTTAGAGTGATGGTGAGGATCTCTAATCCAGCATTTAGCACCGAAGACTTTGAAATAACTTACATTGGGTTTCTTGTCAGTGGGGAGTTCATATGAGGTCTTTTTGAAGAATTTGTGAAGATATAACCTATTGATGATGTGGCATGCAGTATCGATAGCTTCAGGCCAAAAGCGCTGTGGTGTCTTGTATTCATCAAGCATGGTGCGAGCCATTTCAACAAGGGTTCTGTTCTTGCGCTCCACGACGCCATTCTTCTAAGGAGTATAGGGAGCAGATAACTCGTGAGTAATACCAAGTATATCAAGATATTCATCGAGACCAGTGTTCTTGAACTCAGTTCCATTATCACTCCTGATATGCTTGATCTTCACACCAAAGTTAGTAGAAGCTCTTGAGGAAAATTGTCTGAAGACTTCCTGCACTTCATTTTTGTAAGTGATAATATGCACCCATGTGTAAAGATAATAATCATCAACTATGAAAAAGGCATATAATGATGCAGAACTAGAGAACATGGCATAATGAGTAGGGCCAAAGAGATCCATATGAAGTGATTCAATAGGACGAGAAGTGGTCATGATAGTTGCTACGTCTTGAGCTTGCGTTGGTTTTCCTTGAAGAGGAAAGGGTGATGCAGCATAGTAGCGTAAGTATTTCCCTCAGTTTTTGAGAACCAAGGTATCAATCCAGTAGGAGGCTCCTCACAAGTCCCACGAACCTACACAAACAAACAAAGAACTCGCAACCAACACAATAAAGGGGTTGTCAATCCCTTCACGGCCACTTGCGAAACTGAGATCTGATAGAGATAATATGATAAGATAAATATATTTTTGGTATTTTATAATATAGATGCAGAAAATAAAGATGCAAATAAAAGTAGATTGGAAACTTATATGATAAAAGATAGACCCGGGGGCCATAGGTTTCACTAGAGGCTTCTCTCAAGATAGCATAAGTATTACGGTGGGTGAACAAATTACTGTCGAGCAATTGATAGAAAAGCGAATAATTATGAGATTATCTAGGCATGATCATGTATATAGGCATCACGTCCGCAACAAGTAGACTGACTGCTGCCTGCATCTACTACTATTACTCCACACATCGACCGCTATCCAGCATGCATCTAGAGTATTAAGTTCATAAGAACAGAGTAACGCATTAAGAAAGATGACATGATGTAGAGGGATAAACTCAAGCAATATGATATAAACCTCATCTTTTTATCCTCGATGGCAACAATACAATACGTGTCTTTCAACCCTTTCTATCACTGGGTAAGAACACCGCAAGACTGAACCCAAAGCTAAGCACTTCTCCCATGGCAAGAAAGATCAATCTAGTAGGCCAAACCAAGCCGATAATTCGAAGAGACTTGCAAAGATAACTCAATCATACATAAAATAATTCAGAGAAGATTCAAATATTATTCATAGATAAACTTGATCATAAACCCACAATTCATCGGATCTCGACAAACACACCGCAAAAAGAGATTACATCGAATAGATCTCCATAAGAGAGCGGGAGAACATTGTATTGAGATCCAAAAAGAGAGAAGAATCCATCTAGCTAATAACTATGGACCCGAAGGTTTGTGGTAAACTACTCACAATTCATTGGAGGGGCTATGGTGTTGATGTAGAAGCCCTCCATGGTGGATTCCCCCTCCGGCAGAACACCGGCGATGGCTCCAAGATGGGATCTCGCGGATACAGAAGGTTACGGTGGTGGAAATATTTCTTTGGTGGCTCCCTGGATGTTTTTGGGGTATGTAGGCTTATATAGGAGGAAGAAGTACGTCGGTGGCCGCCCGAGGGGCCCACGAGACAGGGGGCGCGCCCTATAGGGGTGGGCGCGCCCCCACCCTCGTGGCTGCCTCGGCTGCTTCTTGACTTGCACTCCAAGTCCTCCGGATCACGTTTGTTCCAAAAATCACGCTCCCGAAGGTTTCATTCCGTTTGGTCTGCGTTTGATATTCCTTTTCTTCGAAATACTGAAATAGGCAAAAAAAACCCAGCAATACGGGCTGGGCCTCCGGTTAGTAGGTTAGTCCCAAAAATGATATAAATGTGTAAAATAAAGCCCATAGACAACCAAAACAGGTAATATAATAGCATAGAACAATCAAAAATCATAGATACGTTGAAGACATATCAAGCATCCCCAAGCTTAATTCTTGCTCGTCCTCGAGTAGGTACATGATAAAAACAGAATTTTTGATGTGGAATGCTACCTAGCATAATTCTCAATGTATTTTCTCTTTATTGTGGCATGAATGTTCAGATCCAAGTGATTCAAAATAAAAGTTCATATTGACAAAAGAAATAGCAATACTTCAAGCATACTAATAAAAGCAATCATGTCTTCTAAAAATAACATGGCTAAAGAAAGTTTATCCCTACAAAATCATGTAGTTAGGCTATGCTTCATTTTCGTCACACAAAGATGTTCCCAACTTCTATACCCCCGATGAAAAGCCAAGCAATTGTTTCATACTTAAATAATCTCAAACTCTTTCAACCTTCACGCAATACATGAGCGTGAGCCATGGACATAGCACTATTGGTGGAATAGAATAATGATTGGGGATTGTGTGGAGAAGACAAAAAGGGAGAAAGTCTCACATTGACGAGGATAATCAACGGGCCATGGTAATGCACATCAATTGATGTCAACATGAGGAGTAGGGATTGCCATGCAACGGATGCACTAGAGCTATAAATGAATGAAAGCTCAACAAAATAAAACTAGTGGGTGTGCATCCAACTTGCTTGCTCACGAAGACCTAGGGCATTTGAGGAAGCCCATCGTAGGAATATACAAGCCAAGTTCTATAATAAAAAACTCCCACTAGTATATGAAAGTGACAACATATGAGACTCTCTACATGAAGAACAAGGTGCTACTTTGAAGCACAATATATGAGACTCACTACATGAAGAACAAGGTGCTACTTTGAAGCACAAGTGTGGAAAAAGAGATAGTAGCATTGCCCCTTTTATTTATTTTCTTTTTTTCTTTTTCTTTTTCTTTTCTTTTTTTTCTTTTTTTCTTTGGCCTTTCTTTTTTAAATGGCCTTTTTTGGGCAATGCTCTAATAATGATGATTATCCCACTTTTATTGATTACAACACATGAATTACAACTCGAAACTAGAATAAGATATGACTCTATATGAATGCCTCCGACGGTGTACCGGGATGGTGCAATGAATCAAGAGTGACATGTATAAAAAATCATGCATGGTGGCTTTTCCACAAATATGATGTCAACTACATGGTCATGCAATGGCAATATGACAAAAGTAATGTATGTCATGATGATGATGAACGGAAAGGTGGAAAGTTGCATGGCAATAAATCTCAGAATGGCTATGGAAATGCCATAAATAGGTAGGTATGGTGGCTGTTTTGAGGAAGATATAAGGAGGTTTATGTGTGATAGAGTGTATCATATCACGGGGTTTGGATGCACCAGCGAAATTTGCACCAACTCTCAAGGTGAGAAAGGGCAATGCGTGGTTCCGAAGAGGCTAGCAATGATGGAACGGTAAAAGTGCGTATAATCCATGGACTCAACATTATTCATAAGAACTCATATACTTATTGAAAAAATTTAGAAGTCATCAAAAACCAAGCACTACGTGCATGCTCCTAGGGGGATATATTGGTAGGAAAAGACCATCGCTCATCCCCGACCGCCACTCATAAGGATGCACAAGACAGGTACACTTCATGCTTCAAATTTGTTACACAACTTTAACCATACGTGCATGCTACGGGACTTGCTAACTTCAACACAAGCATTCTTTAAATTCATAATCACCCAACTAGCATGACTTTAATATCACTACCTCCCTATCTCAAAACAATTATCAAGTATCAAGTTGATCATAGCATCCAATTCACTTCTTATGATAGTTTTTGTTATACCCAACTTGGATGCTCATCATTCTAGGACCAAATTATAACCATAGCAAATACCATGATGTTCTAAAAGACTCTCAAAATAATATAAGTGAAGCATTAGAGATCAACAATTTCTTCAAAATTAATCCACCGCCGTGCTCTAAAAGATATAAGTGAAGTACTAGAGTAAAAACTATCTAGCTCAAAAGATATAAGTGAAGCACATAGAGTATTCTAATAAATTTCAATCAAATAGGCTTCTCCCAAAGGGTGTGTTACAGCAAGGATGATTGTGGTAAACTAAAAAGCAAAGACTAATATAATACACGACGCTCCAAGCAAAACACATATCATGTAGCAAATAAAAATATAGCTCCAAGTAAAGTTACCAATGAACGAAGACGAAAGAGGGGATGCCTTCCGGGGGCATACCCAAGCTTAGGCTTTTGGCTATTCTTGAATATCTTGGGGTGCCATAAGAATCCCAAAGCTTAGGCTTTTGCCATCCTTTATTCCATAGTCCATCAAATCTTTACCCAAAACTTGAAAACTTCACAACACAAAACTCAACAGGAAATCTTATAAGCTCCGTTAGTGAAAGAAAACAAAACCACCACATAAGGTACTTTAATGAACTCATTCTTTATTTATATTGGTGTTAAACCTACTGTATTCCAAGTTCTCTATGGTTCATAAACTATTTTACTAGCCATAGATGCATAAAATAAGCAAACAACACACGAAAAACAGAATCTGTCAAAAACAGAACAGTCTGTAGCAATCTGTAACTAACGCAAACTTCTGGAACTTTAAAAATACTAACAAAATAGGACGTCCTAAAAAATTTGTTTATAGAACAGAATCAAAAAGAATCAATGGAAAATCTCGTTTCTGTGATTTATTGAATTGTTTCTCGTGAGCGCAAACTTTCTGTTTTTCAGCAGAATCAAATCAACTCATATCATAGGTTATCCTATAGGTTCTACTTGGCACAAACACTAAATAAAACAAGAAAACACATCTAAACAGAAAGTAGAAACAAAATTTATTACTAAACAGGAACAAAAACAAAAAACACAAAGAAAATTGGGTTGCCTCCCAACTAGCGCTATCATTTAACACCCCTAGCTAGGCATAAAAGCGAAGATAGATCTACGTAGTGCCATCTTTGGCACTTGATTCATAGGTAGCTCGCATGATAGATTCATAAAGTAATTTGACTTTCTTTCTTGGAAATTGCTCCATGCCTTTCTTTAATGGAAATTGGAATCTAATATTCCCTTCCTTCATATCAATAATCGCACCAATCGTTCTAAGGAAAGGTCTACCAAGAATAATAGGGCAAGAAAGATTGCAATCTATATCAAGAACGATAAAATCAACGGGCACCAAATTTCTATTAGCAACAATTAGAACATCATTTATTCTTCCCATTGGCTTTTTAATGGTGGAATCCGCAAGGTGCAAATTTAAAAAGCAATCATCAAGATCATGGAAACCTAGAATATCACATAAAGTTTTCGGAATCGTGGAAACACTAGCACCCAAACCACACAAGGCAAAACACTCATAATCTTTAATTTTAATCTTTATAGTAGGTTCCCACTCATCATTAAGTTTTCTAGGTATAGAAACTTCCCAATTAAGTTTTTCATCAAAAGATTGCATCAAGGCATCGACAATATGTTTGGTAAAGGCTTTATTCTGACTATAAGCATGAGGAGAATTAACAATGGATTGCAACAAGGAAATAAAACTTTCTAAAGAACATATCATAATCAAAATCCTAGAAATCCGAGATAGTGGGTTCAATACTATTTAAAGTCATGACCTCTCCAATCCCACTTTTACCAAGTTTAGCATCAAGATCAAAAAACTCCGAAATCTTGGGACGCCTTCTAAATAAAGTTGACTCATCTCCAGTCCCATTATTATCAAGATTCATATTGCAAAATAAAGATCTAATAGGGGACACATCAATAACTTTAAGATCTTCATCATTATTTTCATGGAAACTAGAAGAACACACTTTTATAAAGCAATCTTTTTTAGCACGCAATCTAGTGGTTCTTTCTTTGCACTTGTCAATGGAAATTCTCATTGCTTTGAGGGACTCATTGATATCATGCTTAGGAGAAGAAGATCTAAGTTTAAGAGAATCAACATCAAGCGAAAGTCTATCAACGTTCCTAGCCAAATCATCAACTTTGAGCAATTTTTCTTCAAGCAAAGCATTAAAATTCTTTTGAGAGATCATAAATTCTTTCACACTATTTTCAAAATCAGAGGGCCTCTTATTAAAATTACCATCAGAATTATTGTAGGAATTTCCATAATTATTAGAGGAATTGCTAGGGAACGGTCTAGGATTATATTTTCTTCTATAAGCATTGTTTCCAAAATTATTCCTACCAATAAAATTTACATCCATAGATTCATTATTATTCTCAATCAAGGTAGATAAAGGCATATCATTGGGATCAATAAAAGAACTCTTAGTAGCAAACAATCTCATAAGCTCATCCATCTTTCCACTCAAAACATTAATTTCTTTTATAGTATGCACTTTTTTACTAGTAGATCGTTCGGTGTGCCATTGAGAATAATTAGCCATAATATTATCAAGAAGTTGTGTAGCATCTCCTAACGTAATTTCCATAAACGTGCCTCTGGCGGCCGAATCTAAAAGATTTCTAGAAGCAAAATTCAATCCGGCATAAAATTTTTGTATGAACATCCATAAATTCAAACCATGAGTAGGGCAATTGCGAATCATCAATTTCATTCTTTCCCAAGATTGGGCAACATGCTCATGATCAAGTTGTTTAAAATTCATAATATCGTTCCTAAGAGAGATGATCTTAGCGGGAGGAAAATACTTAGAGATAAAAGCATCTTTGCACTTGCTCCAAGAATCAATACTATTTCTAGGCAAAGACAAAAACCAAACTTTAGCACGTTCTCTTAGTGAAAACGGAAATAAGTTCAATTTAACAATATCAATATCCGTATGTTTTTTCTTTTGCATCTCACACAAATCAACAAAGTTGTTTAGATGAGTAGCGGCATCTTCACTAGGAAGGCCGGAGAATTGATCTTTCATAATAAGATTTAGCAAAGCAACATTGATTTCACAAGACTCAACATCATTAAGAGGAGCAATCGGAGTACTAAGGAAATAATTATTATTGGTATTGGAGAAATCGCACAATTTGGTATTATCTTGCGCCATGGCGACAAGTAATCCAACACACAAGCAAACAGAAAAAGGCAAGCAAAAGAGATAGGAAGAAGAAGGCAAGTGGAAAAGAGAGGAGATTGGGAAAGAGAGGGCGCATAAACGGCAAGGGTGAAGTGGGGGAGAGGAAAATAAGAGGCAAATGGCAAATAATGTAAATGCGAGGGAGATGAGTTTGTGATGGGTACTTGGTATGTCTTGACTTGAGCGAAGACCTCCCCGGCAACGGAGCCAGAAATCCTTCTTGCTACGTCTTGAGCTTGCGTTGGTTTTCCTTGAAGAGGAAAGGGTGATGAAGCATAGTAGCGTAAGTATTTCCCTCAATTTTTGAGAACCAAGGTATCATTCTAGTAGGAGGCTCCTCACAAGTCCCACAAACCTACGCAAACAAACAAAGAACTCGCAACCAACGCGATAAAGGGGTTGTCAATCCCTTCACGGCCACTTGCGAAAGTGAGATCTGATAGAGATAATATGATAAGATAAATATATTTTTGGTATTTTATAATATAGATGCAGAAAATAAAGATGCAAATAAAAGTAGATTGGAAACTTATATGATAAAAGATAGACCCGGGGGGCATAGGTTTCACTAGAGGCTTCTCTCAAGATAGCATAAGTATTACAATGGGTGAACAAATTACTATCGAGCAATTGATAGAAAAGCGAATAATTATGAGATTATCTAGGCATGATCATGTATATAGGCATCACGTCCGCAACAAGTAGACCGACTACTGCCTGCATCTACTACTATTACTCCACACATCGACCACTATCCAGCATGCATGTAGAGTATTAAGTTCATAAGAACAGAGTAACGCATTAAAAAAGATGACATGATGTAGAGGGATAAACTCAAGCAATATGATATAAACCCCATCTTTTTATCCTCGATGGCAACAATACAATACGTGTCTTGCAACCCTTTCTGTCACTAGGTAAGAACACCGCAAGATTGAACCCAAAGCTAAGCACTTCTCCCATGGCAAGAAAGATCAATCTAGTAGGCCAAACCAAACCGATAATTTGAAGAGACTTGCAAAGATAACTCAATCATACATAAAAGAATTCAAAGAAGATTCAAATATTATTCATAGACAAACTTGATCATAAACCCACAATTCATCGGATGTCGACAAACACACCGCAAAAGGAGATTACATCGAATAGATCTCCACAAGACAGGGGGAGAACATTGTATTGAGATCCAAAAAGAGAGAAGAAGCCATCTAGCTAATAACTATGGACCCGAAGGTCTGTGGTAAACTACTCACAACTCATTGGAGGGGCTATGGTGTTGATGTAGAAGCCCTCCATGGTGGATTCCCCCTCTGGCACAACGCGGGCGACGGCTCCAAGATGGGATCTCGCGGATACAGAAGGTTACGGTGGTGGAAATATTTCTTTGGTGGCTCCCTGGATGTTTTCGGGATATGTAGGCTTATATAGGAGGCAGAAGTATGTCGGTGGCCGCCCGAGGTGCCCACGAGACAGGGGGACACGCCCTGTAGGGGTGGGCGCCCCCCCCCCACCCTCGTGTCTGCCTCGGTTGCTTCTTGACTTGCACTCCAAGTCCTCCGGATCACGTTTGTTCCAAAAATCACGCTCCCGAAGGTTTCATTCCATTTGAACTCCGTTTGATATTCCTTTTCTTTAAATACTGAAATAGGCAAAAAAAACAGCAATACGGGCTGGGCCTCCGGTTAGTAGGTTAGTCCCAAAAATGATATAAATGTGTAAAATAAAGCCCATAGACATCCAAAACAGGTAATATAATAGTATGGAACAATAAAAAATTATAGATACGTTGGAGACGTATCAATAGTCTTCGAGGGATGCTTGGCTCTGGTGATCTTTCCAGCCTCACAAGCCCCACAAAGATGATCTTTGAGGAATTTGACACCCTCGATGCCAATGACATGCTTCTTCTTCACGAGTGTATGCAAGTTCCTCATCCCAGCATGACCAAGTCGTCGATGCCATAGCCAGCATTCTGAAGCTTTTGCAAGTAGACATGTGATCAACAATACACAAGTCTCCTTTCCTAAAGCCTTCGAAGACTTTCGAATTGTCAGATTCCATTAGCACAATGCAACGATATTTGCCAAAGATGACAACCATATCAAGATCACAAAGCATTGAGACAGACATGAGGTTGAATCCTAAGGACTCGACAAGCATGACTTTGTCCATGTGTCTATCCTTTGAGATTGCAACCTTACCTAGACCCAATACCTTGCTTTTATCTTTGTCTGCATAGGTGATATGCTTCAGATAAGATGGTGACAAATCAGTGTCCATTAACAAGTTCCTGTCACCGGTCATGTGATTTGTACATCCACTGTCGAGGACCCACTCAGTAGCTTTAGATTGTTCATCCTGCAGATGAATTAGTGCAACTTATGAACCCATATACTTCATCAGTGAAGAATATGATATCAATTTCATCAACAATAACATATATATAAGTATGAGGATGATAGAAATGAGTGATTCATTTCTTCATGATTAGCTTGCGTCCATTCAAGCACATTCAGGTCTCCAGCATATTCTTCAGACGATTAAGTCCGTATGGAGACCTGACCCTACATAAGAGATTAGTTCTTTTTCTTCACCACCCACATCTGGAGGGGTGGCAAAGAGTTCATCATTCTGCAAGATCCATAAGAAAAGGATGGCATTGAAGCCAGTGCACTTTGTTTAACAGAAGAGTGGTTAGGATAAGCATATGAATAAGCAGAGAAATTCTTCGAGGACTTATGAACATAATGGTTTGAAGAATAATGCACATATTCATAGCCTTTAGACTTTCCCTGGGAAACAGAAGTGTTAGCATGATGATGTTCATGTGAGGATTTTGATCCAGATGAAGAATTTGGTCCATATGAAGAATTTGATCTGGGGTTCCTTTTCTTCATAGGCGGTGTCATGATGACATTCACCTGAAGATTTTCAAGGCACCTTTTGGGAACCCAGATTTTCTTCATAGGGGGGTCGTTCCTGCAGTTAGTTCCAACATATCGAGCAAACACTTCACCATTCTGATTCCTGAGCAATTTATAGTTGGAGTCAAATGACTCATCAGAGGAATATTAAGAATCACAAGTAAAGCCAGATAGAGTGCATGGATCTATAGGAGGTCCTTTCACAGCAACCCATGAGGTCTTGGGATACTGCTCAGGTTTCCAGTAGGTCCCATCAGCATTGAGTTTCCTTTCAAAGGCAATACCCTCTTTCCTCGGATTCCTGTTCAAGATCTGCTTTTTGAGCACATCATAAAGAGTCTGATGCCCTTTGAGGCTTTTGTATATGCCTGTTACATACAACTCCTTCAATCCAGCATTATCGTTAGTGATACTTGTAGTATCCTTAGATGAGGAATTTGGGACCAAAGAGATAGTTGAAGAATTTGCAGCAATAGAGGCATTTGAACAGTCAGGTGAAGAATTAGCAGATTCACGCTCAATACATTTCATACATGGTGGAATAAATTCTTCCTGAGCGGAACTGATCTGTTGAGCAAGCAATGAATCGTTTCATTCTGAAGATCTTCATAACTCACTCTTAACTTCTCAAGATCTTGCTTTCTTTGAAGAAATTCATAAGGAAGCTTCTCATGATTAGTTAAGAGAGTGTTATGATGATTCTAAAGGTGGTCAAACTGTGATTGAAGTCTCTGAAGATTATCAGTCAGATTCTTAGTGCGATTTAATTCCTCACCCAACAGGTCATCGCTTTTGTCTAGCAGATTTTGAATCTTTTCCAAAGCCTTATGTTGTTTAACAGCAATTTTAGCAAGTTTGGAATAGCTAGGCTTGAGATTGTCATCAGATTCATCCTCACTAGAGTCAGAGGGGGAATGTTTGATTACCTTGGCACCTTTTGCCATGAAGTAGTAGGTGGGAGCATAGTCATCGACGCTCTTGTCAGCAGAGTTGGGGAGGTCATTTTCTTCAGTGTTGAAGATGGACTTGCTGACGTAAGCAGTAGCAAGGGCTAAGCTCGCCACACTAGAGTCTGACTGTTCAGATTCCTCCTCTTCCACATTATGCTCAGATTCAGCTTCAGAGTCCATTTCCTTGCCGATGAATGCCCGAGCCTTCTTGGAACTGCCCTTCTTGTGAGATGAATAATTTGAAGATTTTGATGATGAAGACTTTGAAGATTTCTTATTTTTCTTTGAGTCATCATAATCATCATCTTTGTACTTCTTCTTCTCTGATTCCTTTTCCCACAGAGGACAATCAGACATGTAGTGACCAGGTTTCTTGCATTTGTGGCAAGTTCTCTTTTTGTAGTCACGAGACGAGGAATCATCACTCCTTGAAGACTTTCCAAAGCGACCGCGGTGAGAGAACTTCTGAAATTTCTTCACGAGCATTCTTAGCTCCTGGCTCAGTTCTTCAGGATCACCAAGGCTGCTACCAGAATCTTCACCTTCAGACTCAGAGAATGCCTTGGCCTTCAGTGCACGTGATCTTCCATAGCTCGGTCCATAGGGGTCTCTCTTCTCAGCAAGCTGGAACTCATGAGTGTTTAGCCTCTCAAGGATGTCAGCGGTATCTAGTGACTTGTAATCAGCTCGCTCTTGAATCATCAGTGCAAGAGCATCGAATGAGGAATCAAGTGATCTCAGCAATTTCTTCACCACCTCATGGCCGGTGATGTCACTGGCACCAAGTGCTTAAAGCTCATTTGAGATGTCAGTGAGGTGATCGAAGGTTTGCTGAACATTTTCGTTGTTGAGTCTTTTGAAGCGGTTGAAGAGATTGCGAAGAACATCAACTCGGAAGTCACATTGACTGGAGACTCCTTCGTTGACCTTGGACAGCCTATCCCAAATCAGCTTAGCTGTTTCCAAAGCACTCACTCTGTTGTACTGTTGTTTGCTTAGATGGCCACATATGATATTCTTTGCTTGAGAATCAAGTTGCTTGACTCTCTTCACATCAACAACATTCACAGACGGAGCGACTGAGGGAACACCATTTTCCACAACATACCAGAGTTTGTTATCAATTGCCTCAAGATGCATGCGCATCTTGTTCTTCCAGTAGGGGTAGTCCGTTCCATCGAAGGTAGGACTCCCAGCCGAGACCTTGATCATACGTGCACTCGACATAACTAAAACTCCAGGTGGTTAAACCAAAATCACGCAAAACAAGGAAGTACCTTGCTCTGATACCAATTGAAAGTGCGTTAAGTCGACTAGAGGGGGGTGAATAAGCGATTTTTACAAATTCATAACTGAGGAATTTCAGGGTGAGGAAATTCCTAAGTCACGAACAACTAGCAGCGGAATAAGTGCTCAAGTGTAAGCATAATAGAGTAACAACATAGTCATCATGATGATATGAAAAATAAAAACAGAGCACAAGTAGCGTAAACACATGATAAGCAGGCAGAAGACAGTGTGACTGAAGGACTTGGATTGAGGAAATAGAGAAAGTCTTTAGTCAAAGTCTTCAAACAGTAATGATCAGGTTCATCAATACATGAATGAGGAAATGAAAGGGTTGAGGAAATAGAACCAGTAGGCTTGGTGAAGACAATGATTTTGGTAAACCAATTCCAACTGTTGTGACAGTTGTACATCTGGTTGGAGCGACTGAGTATTTAAACTCGAGGACACATAGTCCCAGACACACAGTCCTCACTGTATTCTCCTTGAGCTAAGATCACACAGACCTCGCCCAATACTCGTGGTAAGTCTTCACAGGTGACTTCCAAACCTTCACAGACTTGGTCACTCGGCAATCCACAATTCCTCTTGGATGCTCAGACCATGACGCCTAACCGTCTGGAGGATACACAGTCCTCAAAGGTAACAAGGGTCGGTTCCACAAAGGAACAATCTCTTCAGTGATGCTCAATCACTTTGGGTTTGTAGGTGTTTGGCTTTTCCTCACTTGATGATTTTCGCTCAAAGTCCTCGGAGGATGGGATGCTCTCAATTGGCAAGTGTCAGTTTCTATCGGAGTAGCCAACCAACTAGTGGTTGTAGGGGGCATCTATTTATAGCCTAGGGAGCAGCCCGACATGATAAGACATAAATGCCCTTTAATGATATGATCGTTAGGTGGTAGGATATTTTGGACAGCTGGCGCGTAGCACACCAATGGTCAGATTTGAGGTTCGAATTCCTCAGGGCTATCATGTTCCTCAGTGTGTAGGCAACCCGCACTGGCGAATTCCTAACTCCTCAGTTAGAACAAATTCCTCAAAGACCAGAAGATCTTCGTCTCTGTCACTGAAGAAATTGACTGAACTGATATGAGATTTCCAATGGCTTCACTCGAAAGGATTGGGTAGGTGTACGATTTTGAGATGAGCATCACTTGGAAATCAGTTTTCTTAGTATTACCTCGACCCCCTTTAACAATACGGTGTTTCCTATGACTCAAGAAATAGAAAATGAAACTACGAAAACAGAAGTCTTCACGCTTCATAATCCTCACATGTATATCCAAGTCTTCAAGGTCACACCAATTTTTTCACTTTCAAAGTCATCAGGAGAACCAAAGTCTTTAGTTGAAGACATTCATTTTTAGGGGTCGACATTCATTGTAAATATCAAACTCCTCGTCGACTTATAGAGCCTGTGTACACTCACAAACATATTAGTCCCTTAACCTATAAGTCTTCAATACACCAAAATCACTAAGGGGCACTAGATGCACTTACATCCTGCAACCTCACTAGAATGAGCCGCAGACACTAGGTACCAGATCTGGAAAGAAGAACCCTCAGGAAGACCCTTTTGTGGCCATCGCAATCCGCAGCTCGAATGAGATAGCATCACCACACTTAACAACTTGCTCCTCCGTCTCAAACCGATATGAAGTCAGACCACTACACACATCCGAGGCGAGTTACATGTCCTCAAAGCAAGCCCACCAAGAAAACTGCTTTGTGCTTGCTGCTCTGCCTTCCTGCCTCAGAGCTGCTGTGTTTCCATGATATGCCGTCTTGCCGTTTAGAGAAGTCGTTGCACCGCCCGACACCCTGTCGCGCATCTGTGCCGCGTCGACAAGGGAGTGCCGTGACACCGCCTTCCTCGAGACCGGTCATGCATCGCCTGGGGCGCCCTTAGGTGGTGGCAAGTCAAGGAGGAGCAAGAGAAGGTAGTGGCGGCAACTAGGGTTTTCCCCGAGCTGTGAGGAAGACAATGCGGGGTCGAGTGTTTGACAAAAAACTACCACTTTAGGGGTTTTCGTCCCACAGAACTACCACTTTTTAAAAAGTGACCAAATAGTACAACAAATTCTTAATTTTGTGACTAAAAACTACCACTTTCAGATAATAGCCAGTTTAAACGATTTAAACATGTTAACCGTTCAGTTGGCCGTTATTACAGGTAGGACCCACATGTCATCCTTCTTCCTCCTCTCTTTATCTTTCTTTGGCATTTTCACTAACATCTTCTGTACATGGGAGGGAAGGAGGTAATCCGGTGAAGCGCCTGCCGAGCCGCGCCACCGCCGCCCGCCTGCGCCTGTGCCGCAGTCGTCGCGCTCCGCTCCGCCTGCGATGCTGCCTGTTGGTGCCGCTCCGGGCTGCCGCTGCTAACCACCGCCCAACGCCGGCGCTCGCCGCCGGCGCCCTGGGCCTCCAACGCCCCGCCGCGCGTAACAGCCGCTCCTTCCAGCGAGGTGCGCGCCACCCCTACCCGAGGTGCTTCACCAAGGTGCTCGCGCTGCAGGAGCTGCTCGCAGTGGTGCTGCTACTCCTTGCCGCTGACCTCGAGCTCCAACTTGAAGGGAGGCCGACGAGGGCGACGGCAAAAGGAAGCCCGACGAGGACGACACCATCTGGGTTGAGGTCGTCGAGGCAGGGGACGACAGCTGCATCCAAAGCCTCGCCGGATCTCGCGGCGACGGCGACTTCCTCGCCAGGAGATGGAGGGGTGGGTGCTCTTCGGCCCCGTGGCGCTGGCGGCTGCCTCGCCGGGAAGATGGAGGGGCAGGTGCTCTTCAGATCCCGCGGCTCTGGCGGCCAGCAGCTGCCTCACCGGCCAGATCGAGCAACGGTGTGGGCTCGAGAGCAGAGGTACGGGGCAGCAGGTGGACTTTTTTTGACTGAGATTGGGGATTTTGCAACCACGTCAGCTCTGACGGGTGGGTCCTGCATGTCATAAACCTGTTTAAATCGTCTAAACTGGCCATTTTTCGAAAGCGGTAGTTTTTAGTCACAAAATTAGAAAATTTTGATAGTTTTCAGTCAGTTTTTTAAAAGTGGTAGTTCTATGGGACGGTAATCTTCAAAGTGGTAGTTTTTTGTCAATCACTCATGCGGGGTCGGGTGGGTTTTCCTTTTTCTTTTGAAAGGGCATGGTTTTTCTTCTTCTTGATTTTACCTAAGCATCACATGAATGAACTACTCTCTCAGTCCATATCAATTGTCGCTGATTTAGTATGTAATTTCTTGACCTTTGCTAATTGCACTGCGTCTTGTCGTGTCGTGTCCCCTCATGCTTGCCTTGTACTTTGTCCATTCGGAATTACTTGTCTCGAAAATGGATGTATCTAGATGTTCTAGATACATCCATTTTTGCGACAAGTAATTCCGAACAGAGGGAGTACTGTAGTACAGTGTTGCACGTCCAATAATCGCTCTCGAGGCCTTCACAATTTTTGGTGCCTAGGAACGCTTCCACGTGATGATCCATCCCGTTTGCGCATTTCCAGTCCATTATTTTCTGTAGCACGCACGCGAAGATCTGCATCGATAACAGCTAGCCAATGAAGCTGGGCGCCCCGCCGGCTCGCGAAGAGCCCTTCCGGCCGGTCGGCATCGCCCGTAGAGTTTGACGTGACTGCGATCGATGCTCCCCTGACTACACGTTAATGGTGTGGCCTTATCCATAGGCAGGAACCTGACAACCTGTCCATGGAGTAATATGTACTCTCTCCATTCCATAATGTAGTGTCTATAGATTTTTGTGAAAGTCAAACTTTGCCAATTTTGATCAAGTTTATAGAGAAAATTGTCTACATCTACAATATCAAATATATACATTCTGAAAATATAACTCGCGATGTATCCAGTGATGTCTATTTGGTATTCTAGATGTATTTACTTTTCTCTATAGATATGATCAAAGTTTGTAATGTTTGACTTTTGCAAAAATCTATAGGCATTACATTATGGAACGTGGAGCATGCACGTCGCCTGACGTCGATATGTGTACCGGAGTCAAAACGCGTTCGTGCTAATCCAAGTCAAAACCGTCGGTTTTCACTCTCTTGAGTGGGATACGTGTAAGTCAAAACGATGTATAGCTAGGACCTCAGCAAATGTTTTTATAGGCGATGTTTCTAGACACAAAGCATGCACTTCTTATCCCGTAGCTAGGATGATTAAATACTAGTCCATGTCAATTTGCTTTCATCGATTAGGTCAAGTTATTAAGCATAATGGTTCAACCTAAAGTAGGGACTAGGAGTTGAAGTGGGGGCACGATCAGTATAGCGATCGGCAAGATCAGTCGATGATACTGTCCCCCGGATGGACCTGCTTGCTCCTTTACCCGATTCGTTCTGGATATGCATAATGATGGGATTATCTTGGTCAATCGACGGGGAACAATGATTAAACGACAGCACAACAGTGACATAGCGTCACACGTGGAAAGTAAACATTATCTGGGCCAATAATGTGCTATGTGCAATCCTTGTTTATGATGAGTTAGGATAAGCCTTAACATTGTTGCACATTTTCTTAAATGGGGGAAAGATAGATACAGCTCCTAATTCTGTCACCATTAGGCCTTGTATAATGCAAGGCCCTTAGAAAAGATGCTTAGAAAAATACATCAGTGTTTCTTTAAGCATCGTTGCCTATTTATAGAGGGTAGACATTTAATTAGGAGTGACTCCGGAGGGCCCCCGAAACCCTAGTCAACCCCTACTCATCTCGTACCACCTGGCCGCTGCAGCCGGCCCGCTGCCGGCACCGGCGGCGGTGGCGGCGCCCGTCCCGCCGAATGGCGGAGGGCAGCAGCGGTACGCATCTGCTGTGTCCTGGGGCGGAGGAGCACGGCGTAGGGACAACACGCGGGAAGGTCTGCGGGCGAGAAGACGAAGTGGAATGTGAGGCGGCGGCTCTGGCCTTTGGTGGAGCGACCAGATTGCTCTCCGGCGCTCTGATTCGTGACGTGCAGACCCGCCATAGTCCCGATCTGGACCTGCAGGTCGAGGTCCGGGTGTGGCTGTTCGCGTAAATCGCGGGACAGCGACACTAGGGAGGCGGCAGCGCAACCTCCGATTTGGTGCCAGTCTGTTGCTCTGTCTGTTCAGCGCCAGAACACCAGTGGCGGCCTCATGTTCTCCCCAACAACAAGTTGGTTGCGTGGGGGCGCTGGCTTGGGAATAAAGGTGGATTGGCCCTTCTCGTCTTCTTGCGCCAAGTAGCCGATTTGCTTGATGACAGCCTCCTCGATCTGGCTGATGATGAGTTCTGGACTTCCTCTCGAAGATCTTCAACAAGTGGCGCCTGTCGACACTGGATATCTCAATTGGAATTGATTCGGTCGTCCACACCCTCACCTTTAGCCAGCGAGGCTTCATGAGGACGTCGAGCGAAGTTTCGCCTTCTGGTTGGTGTCATGGGACATGCCTGAATATAGATTTCCATGAAATTGGCAGAGGTGGAGAAAATCATGTTGGCTGCGATTGGAGGTCTATAATGGTGGAGATGTGTATTTGCTGCAATGAAGACTATGCGGCATAGGTTATTCCTGTGTGTCGGGTGTTTGATGACTTGGAGCATCAGCCTTGCAAGAGGAGGTGGCAGCACAGGTGGACTGCATTTTTTGCGGTACTTCTCGATACCGAGTCCGGGTTTCCAGGGTGAAAACCTAAAGTCTGGCCTTCGTTGGTTGTAATTGGCAATAGCCTTGTTGAAGGCATTGTTTTGGAAACCTGGACTTTGTCCAGGATGAAAACCCAGGATCTTCAATTGGGGGGCGACAACGCTTGTGCATTGTTTTCTTCATGGGAGCATTGCTTTTGAAGAATCACTTGTAGTATGGGTGGTGTCTTCGATAGTGGTTAGAGTGCTGCAGTTGCGAGTCTTTCATCACCGTGACGGGGTCTTTGTTTTCTTTTTCTTTTTTTTTCTTTTTTTCTTGGCCGTGTGCATCCTTGATGTCTTTTCGACATCTTGTTGGTGCAGAGGCTAGGTGTAATTGATATCTTCACGATATTAATATATTCCCTTTGTCGAAAAAAGAAATAGGCACTAGTGCTTAAAAAAACCGATTATTTTTGTAAATCTCCCTAAGCAACTAGCATTGTACAAGGTCTTACGCGGCGATCTTTAAAGTTCGTTAGGAGCTCAATTTACATAAGACAAATGCCATTAGCAGGTCAATTAGTAAGTCAATTTACATAAGACAAATGTCATTAGCAGGTCAATTAGTAAGACTTTTTTTCCCCATCCTATTTGGTTTCGGTGCAATTATCTGTTAACTTGGTAAAAAATTGAAGGACGGCAGTAAGTGCCGGTCGACCGACAGAAGCCTCGACCATTCACCTTCTACATGGTTAGATCGCGTCGCTATGAGTTGTTCAATCAACCCCGTGCAGCCGTCCCCCCTCTTTCTGCGCAGTCGCTCCTTCCCTTTCCACCATTCGCAGGAGCCTGCAACACCGACCGGAAACCACGGTCGTAGCTTCCGATTGGCATTTGCAGCAAAAAGTGGTGGTTGTTCCAGCATTAGCGGGTGCCAGTTGTAGCACTACAGCGTCTGGCGGGTCTTCCCCAGCAACGGCAGCAACCTTGGCGTAGCTTCTTAGCGCGCCGGCTTCTAGCGTCACCCACCGGGAGGTTTGCAGCTTCCCGCCGATGTGACCACCGATCCCAGCAAGCAGTGACCACCGATCCCAGCAAGCAGTGACCCATGTCGAAGCATCACGCAGCCCATTCTAGCCCGCGGTCACCATGATCGTAGCACTCCCTGCTGCTGGTTCGAGCATCCGTGGCTCCACTTGTTGCAGCACCAACTCACGGTCGGTGATGCCTTCGCGCACCGCTCCTGTGGTTGTGGCACGTCGTGTGTCCACCCTGCATCGCGTTGGTCGTAGAACCGAGGGATGCTGCTTGGCCTAAGCCGCATATGCGATTGCATGCATAGGCTTGCCATAGTTGTAGTCGCCGATGATCGCCAGCCAGCCCGACCACCCTCCCAACAATCTGGACGCAGGAGGAGGAAGGAGAGGGAGGAGGGAACAAGCTTGCATCGCATCACCGTCCGCGCCATAGACGACCGACGGCTTTGCTTTTTCTGGGCTGACTCATACGCACGAAGGCGTGGAAATTCGTAGCCTTTGTTTTTTCTCGCAATGAAGGCACATTCCCGCAAAATAAACAGTTACTTTCTTTGGTTTTTCTGGGCCAGCCATATGCACGACCACCAGCGGCGAGAGATGCATATATGTCGCACTAAGCGAAAAGGGGCGACGCTATGTCTCGTCTCGCCTAAAGCGAGTGGTAATGAGCCGGCCATTAGGTTCGTTTTAGGGTCGTTCGCTTTCTTACTATAGATCGTTCACTCGGTTTCGTTTTATTTTTTTATTTTTTATATCTTAGAAAATATATTAAAAATACATACATTCCAAAAATAATTAATTATGTTTTGAAAAAAGAAATCTGCAATGTTAAAAAAGTGGTGCAACTTTTTAAAAATGTTGGCATTTGAAATACTTGTTTGAACACATATTTTAAAAATGTTTATATGTATACAAAAGAAAGCTCATAACATGTGTTTGGAAAAATATTAATCATATTTTCAAGAAATATTAAAAATATATGAAATAAATGTTTCAAATGTATAGAAAAATGTACAATTTGAATGAAAAGAAGTACTTGAAATATATGTTAGTCATTGTATTTGAAAAAATATTAATCATGTATTTACAAGTTGTTAAAAATATATGTAGCAAAAACTGTACAACAAGTATGAAAAAATAGACATCAAAACATATATGTGAAAAAAATGATAATCATATAGTTAAAAATGTTAATACAGTGTTAAAAATGGTTAGTGTAGTTTTAGAAAATCTGGAGATCATTAATAAAATATTTTCTGTTTTATTTGAAAATTGTTTAAGGTGCATTAAAAAAAGAACAACAACATGTATTTGGAAAACAATTAAGCATGTATTTGAAAAATGTTTTACGCGTATAAAAAATGTTTCAGATGTATACCGAAAATGTCCAGTGTGAATGACAAAAATAGGATATCAAAAAATATATTTGGAAATATGTTAAACATGTATACAAAATGTTTCAGGTGTATACGAGAAATATATAATATGTATAAAAATGTGGATTTCAGAACATATAGTTGAAAATAATGTTTATCCTATATTGAAAAAAGTTAAACGTATAGACGAAAAATGTTGCTTGTGTATAGGAAATATATATGCATGAAATAATTAGACGTCAAAACATATATTTGAAGAGACCAAAGAAAACCAAAGGGCAAAAATAAAAAGAAAAAAGAAAATGGAAAAGAGATAAAAGGTAAGAAAAAATTAATGAGGAACTAAAGAAAGCACACAGAAGAAGAAAGAGCAGAAAAATACAATGAAAATTGTAAAATAATAACACACGGAAACGAAATTAACAAGTAAGATCGGACCAGCCAGTGAGTGTAGCGGGGCCGCTCAGTAGTGGGCGTTCTGTTTGTTTTCCTTCTTTTGTGTCGTTTCGTTTTTCCTTCGTTCGCTTGGTCAGTTTTCTCTTCTTTTTACTGTTTTTATATATTTTCAAATACTCTACTTACATTCATATTTTTAAAAATATGTTAATTAACTTTTAAAATACTCTACTTATATTCATATTTTTAAGAATTCTTGCAGTGTAAAACAATTGTTTGAGCAACTTTCAAAACATGTTTGTACCATTCGTAAAAACCTTTGTGCCTTTTAAATTTTTACACATTTGCAAAAAATCATGAAGAATTTAAAATTTTGCGTATAATAGAAAAAAATCATGTTTTTTTATAAAAAACATTCATATCATTAAAATGCTTATGACATTTAGAAAATATTCATGTGTTTCAAAAATATGTTCGTGATATTCTTTTTTGAAATTCTACGTTGTAAAAAATGTTCGAGTAATTTAAGAAAAAAAGTTTGTACTCCCTCTGATCCATAATAAGTGTCAAAGTTTTAGTTCAAATGTGATTTCAAATTCGAACTAAAACCATGACACTTATTATGAATTAGAGGGAGTACCATTCAAAAAAAATATTCGTGACATTTAGATTTTTTTACATTATTTTAATAAAACATATTGTGCCATTCACAAAAATTTACATGAAATTTATAAAAATATTCTAACACTTGAAAATTATTTGCACATTTTATTAAAAATGTATGTAGCATTTATGAGAACTGTTCCATGTGTGTTAAAAAAGTATTCACTGTACATTCAAAAAAAAAATCTAGAATGTGCATTTGACAAAATGTTCAACGGGTTATTTAAAAGTGTTCAATCGTGTATCTAGAAAATTTTCAGCCAGTATAACAAAATATTCAACCTGTATTTGATAAAAAAGTCCACATGTATTTATTTATTTTTGAAACGGAGGCAAAAGATTTGCCGCATCTATTAGATAAGAGAGGAACAAAGTTTAGAGTTTTACAATAACACCCACATACACGGCATGATGATTACTCCCGTAAGATAATAGTCCCTAGTCTTTTAGCACCCGCGGTAACCCAAAGCTTTGCCTTGTCCATGATGATGTTGAGAAGGATAGGTGGCGGCGCGCGCTTGTGCCGGAACACCCGAGCACTGCGCTCATTCCAAATGGTCCAAGAGACAAGCATGGTGAGGATGGCCGAGGCACTTCGGTTGGGGGACATGGTTGCTAGTTCGCCTGTCCCACCATTCGTGGACAGAGCCGGCAAGGTGTCAATCAGAGATGTCCATGTGAGCAAGTCTAAGCTTGGCGATGATGACCTCCATAGCCTAAGCTTGTAACGACACTTGAAAAAGAGATACACACCAGTTTCTTGTTCCCTTTTGCAAAGAGGGCAGAGGCCACAATTTGTCCAACCCTGCCTCTGCAGACAATCGGCAGTCCAGATCCTATCTTGGAGGGCCAACCATGCGGAATTTTTTACCTTCGGAGGAGCCCAAACTTTCCAAACAATGCGATCCATAGGGGAGAGAGTTAATCCAATGAACTGGGCATTTTACGCGATGGCCGCCGTGTAGATCCCATCGGTTGAGTGCTTCCAAACAATGTCACGCCAAGCTGCTTATCAAGGTGGATGTCATTCACAAGCATCCGTAGAGTGAAAAACTCCCAGATGTGATCAGCAGAGACGACGGTGTTGAAGTAGATTTTGAATATCCATGCATCACCTTTGAGAGCCTCCCTTACCTTCCAATTATTTCTCCTCGAAGCCTAAAAAATTAGCGGTGCAATATCCTTGAGCTTGCGCCCGAGAAGCCAAGGGGAGTCCCAAAAAGGTGTTTTGGTGCCGTCCCCCATGGTGATGGTGGTCGAAGCATAAAAAAAGTTGAGATCATCCTCCGTGCAAGGGTTGCCAAATCCTACCCACAATCTGTGGGGTTCCTTCCACTCATACCAAGGCCATCGCAGCCGAAGAGCACATGCAAAATTGTCAGTGTTAAGAACCCCAAGACCACCATACTCCTTCGGCGTACAGACCGTATCCCAATTGACCTTGCATTTGGCGCCTGTCGCCTTATCCCCTCCAGACTAGAGAAAAGATCTTTCAATTTTGGTTAGAGAGCATGCTTGGTGGTACAATAAGAGGCGTAATGGAGTACACCGCTTGGGAGCATATAACCGACTTGACCAGAGCCGTGCGGCCAATAGTCGTGATGTTTTGGCCCTCCCAAGTAACCAGTTTGCCAGCCGCCTTATCCTCGAGATATTGGAAATCCACCTTCTTAAGTTGTCATACCGAGAGTGGCAGGCCTAAGTATTTCACCGGGAAGGTTGCCCGGGTAGCTGGCATATTTCCAAGTATGTGTCCAAGGTTGAGGTTGTTGCACCGAATTGGCACCGCCGAGCTTTTCTGAAAGTTGGTACAGAGCCCCGTAACCTCACCAAAGCCTCGCAAGATCGATGTGAGGTTATCAATATCCTGCTTGATAGGATCCATAAATACCGCCGCCTCATCCGCATATAGGGAGGTTCGCACCGTGGCCCCACGCCCACGAATCTTATGAAGAAGGCCTTTTCGTGTTGCCAAGTCAAGGATTTTATGAAGTGGATCAATCGCAATGACAAATAGGAGGGGGGAGATCGGACCCCCTGCCGAAATCCGTGACCATGCTTGATCGGTGGGCCGGGCAACCCATTGAGAAGGATGCGAGATGAAGATGTCGAAAGAAGGGCAGCAATCCAGAGAGAGGATTTTCTACCATGCACGGGAGGTCCCGTGCATGCATCCATCACATTCTTTATTATTGTGTGGGACCGCTTCTATAGTGTTTTTTCTCACCCAACATGGTACATTCACATGCTGTTATGTACTGACTAAGTTTCATTCAGATAAAGCGATGCCTAATGCATGTCGAAATAAAAGTTTGATTTACATTCTGCTTGCACAATTGTGTTTTTTCTGACAAGGTCTTTAAAACAAGACCAACATTGTATACATTTTCAGAAATTAATTTTTTGACAACTAAATCACAATGCTTCAAACTTGTTCCATACAAATTTATTAATTCCATGTGAAAATTTTAATAATGCTTCATTGTGTTTCACAAAAAAAATCTAATTGTTTTACTATGGCTCCCCATGTTCTGTTGCATTTCATAATGTTACACTGTGTGCCAGTGTGTATCAAACTGATTCTTACCAATCTAAAAGTTAGTAAATATTAATAGATTTTGTTGCAACAAAACTTTGAAATTATCTAGTGTTTAAAAAAACATAGCATAGTTATGTGTACTTTTATAGTGTTTTGCCATGTTTCAGAATTTAAAATTTATTGAAATATATTCAAAAGTGGTCTCGTTTCAAAGGTCTCATCGTCAAAAACACAAATATGAAAATGGATCATAAATTGTTCTTTTGGTTCAAAAGATAAAATAGATTTAAACTTGTGAATAAAATGAAAAAAACATTGGGATGGTGAAGCATAGATGGAACATCGTGCTTGCATGCGGTGAGAGAAAGATCTAACTAACTGCGAGCAGTATAAATGCATTGTATCGGATCTCCAAGCAAAAATCAACGGCGCATGCATGCACGGTACTTCCCGTGCATGGGAGATTAGCTTTTCTCCAGCAATCCAGGCACGAAACTTTGCGGGGAATCCCAGGCATTGAAGAAGGTCCGGGATGTAACTCCACTTGACCGAGTCAAACGCTTCTTGATGTCAAGCTTGAAAATGAGGGCCGGAGTTTTGCACTTATGTAACCTTCGCGGGAAATTTCGAACGTACATGAAATTGTCAAGAATGTTACCCCACTTATAAATCACTTTGAGCGTTGGAGACTAGGCCATCCATGTGGGGGGCTAGCTGGAGCGAGAGGACCTTATCCGCATGTATTTGAAAAATGTACAGAAAGCAAAAAACATAAAAAAAATAAAAAAAATACCCAATGAAACCAGAAAACACACAGAAAAAACAAGAAGAAAAGAACCGCACGAAAACTTCTAAAATCAGTTCGAACCGGTCCATAGAAGCTTCCAAAAACCTCCTCGAGAAGCTATATAAAGCGCACGTTATAGAGGGGCCTGTTATCAAGAGCACCAGAGCCAAGACGAGCCTAGGCGTTGTTTGAATAAGCTGAACATGCAGAACCCAGTAAGCGAGACGTTGTTAGTTTACGTAGATGTTTTACGTAGGCTTACGTAGATGCAGCATTATCGCTGGTGAATAGAGCTCGTGGTCAGCTTTCGCGGCCTTGGTCTGAGCTAGCCAGGCCGAATTTCGCGACCCAGCATGACATCCATACGGCTAACTGCCTTCTTGTGTTTGACTTTTTTTCAGAGGCCGATCGACGGAGGGGGAGAAAGCGTACGGCGTACTACTGAATATGGCTCACTGCCATCTAGTACTAGTGTCAGAAAAACGTCTTACATTATGGACGGAGGGAGTATTTTTGGACGAAGGATGTACCAACCCCCAAATACCATGGCGCTGCCCACTGAACCGAGACTATCATTGGTTGGCCCAACCCCGTGCACACACGACGCAAATTGTGTGTGGCGCCAAGAATCGACCGATGGTGCGACGCAGCTCACAAGTGACACAAGTTCCAAGTTCCAACCATCCATCCCACCCTATATGCACCACGACAGAAGTCCAATTTGCGTGCGGGCCAGAGGAACCTAACCCTCGTTCACGTCACGCGCGACCCGTGCGTCTACGCGGCACCCCGCCCGCGCCCGCCAGGCCGCCACGCCCTACGTGTCTCCTCGGCTGCATGCCACCGTCTCATCCCTATCCTTCCGTCCCGCCGCGGCGCGGCTCATCTACCCGCCTCTGTATGCGTACCGGCGCACGCCATGCCGTCATGCGATGCATGGACGCCTGCCGCGCGCCGCATCCTTCCATGCCGCAGCAATGCCTTTCCGTTCCCAGCACCACCGCACCACGCCTCTATATATGCCGCCCACGGCACCGCACACAGCCACACACACGACACACCTGAGTATTCATCCTCATCAAGGAGCACAGCGTCAGTCCTAAGTAGCAGCATCAGACCACCAGTGATCTAGCTAGGACAGACACAGTCCACGTGAAATGGCTCGGGTGGTTGGTGCCTCCGGCGCTTGCGCGCTGCTCGTCGTCCTGCTCGTCGCGTGTGCCGCTTCCGCAGCGCGCACCGAGCCGGGCGCCGCGCGGCAGCTGTGGGACGACGGGAGGAAGGTGGGGGGAAGGACGGAGGTGAGGGACGTGGAGGGCGACAGGGAGGTGCAGGAGCTTGGGCGGTACTCCGTGGAGGAGCACAACCGGCGCCGGGAGGAGGGCTGCGAGGGCGGCGGCGGCGGCGTCTGCGCCCGGCTGGAGTTCGCCCGCGTGGTGTCCGCGCAGCGCCAGGTGGTCTCCGGAATCAAGTACTACCTCCGTGTCGCGGCCGCCGTGGACAACGGCGCGGGGAGCAACGGCATCAGCGATGGACGCGTGTTCGACGCCGTGGTGGTCGTCAAGCCCTGGCTCCAGTCCCGCGCGCTGGTCAGGTTCGCGCCGGCCGACTCCAACTGAGCAGCTGCACGCGCGATCGGACGAACCGCTGCGTGCTTTTTTGCGCCCCAGAGTGTGCAATGTACACTCCAATAGCGAAGTGTGAGCTAGAGTTGACCGCCAGAGTATACAGGCGGTCAAAGTTTTGTAAGGTCTCCTGGATAAAAAGTTTTGCAAGAGATGAGAGGGTCGAAATAAATACTACAATATCGATAAGAATGTTTTGCTTCTAGTACTAACTGATGCCATGTGCTTCTAGTACAAACTTCGTACACACGATAAGATCGACAACGGGGAACTTACCGAACATTCGGAGAAAGCCCAGGCAGTGCTGAATCATTTTGTGAATCTTCTAGGAGAAGAAAACGTGGACATGACTTATTGAAAAAATAGTTTCAATAAAGTCCTAATTCGTGTCAAAAAAATTTATATAATTTCCAATCAATACACACACAATGTTTATAAATTTTATCATGCTCTCACTTATTTCTTGTAAATACAAGCATCTCTACCTTAAATCAAATTATCTGACCATTTCATCAAGGCAAATATATCAACGTCACTATTCTTGCTTCAGTCTATTAAAGGATCTCTTGAAGTTTACACACTAACTAGCATCCTCTGGATTGACAAAATTATGGGAATTCTTTTTGACATCCGTCTATTATATCTTATAATTAAAATATATAGTAATTGTTAGTTTAATTCGAACTGACTTTAAGACGAGACAATCTCATCATAGTCAATTCCTTGATCTTGTAATAAACTATTTGCAACAACCAAGCTTCATAAAACATTTTTAACTTTGTCAGTTTATAGAACCATTACTATGCGTTAGACTCTAAATCTTCTGGAGGGTTTATCAAGTTTTAAACTTGAATTATGTATATGGATACAATCTCGAATTACTTTGGTATGTAGCCAATTCTGGAGTCCGGGCCCATTAACGTTTCTTTGTGTTTTATAGGTTCATTGAACAACATATCGTCTGCACACCATGAAGGTTTACACGAGTTTGCCCAACATATATAGTTCAATTGCAAGTTCGATCAAAATCTCTATATCTCATGTAGAGGCTTCCGTATCAATCATGGTAGGAAATCATGGAACTACTTTCATTTGTTCTTTCATTTGACCCGATGACGAAGAATCTATAATCTCGTAGAGTTTCACTGTCCTCCTACTCGCTCTTTTGCAGAAAACATTTTCTTCAAAATTTACAATCAATGCTTGTCGACCCAGAGTCGAAATCTGCATTGGATGATCTATCTGATCATAAGTAATAGGCACTTGCGACAAAGTAAAGTATTTAGGCATTGCAGGCATTGCAGGAGCAACGACGTTCACTTCCCAACTGACACACTAGGATAACCCTTTGCACTCGGGGTCAGCAAAAATCAGGAGCAGACCTTACTCCATCGGATACCCATTGTGCGGTTTATCATCATCCTCTTTCCTGCTCTTGCCCTCATAAGCCACGGATTAACCAGACATCATCCTTTTCAAGACCCTGCACTACCAAGTGGTGTGCTTTGGGTAGATGAGAATTCCTTCCTCATCTTTTGTGATATGGATGTGAAACGACTTGTCTAGAATATCAATTTCTGTGTTCGCCTTTTTCCGAGGTGTCCACTCCTTCTTGTGGTTGCCCTTACCCTTATTCTGGTTGGGTATCACAAAGCTTGGCGTTGCTGACACCGTCATTGTCATCCAACTTGCACTTGTTTTTTTATGGTTATCTCAGTTTTGGCGCAACTGATCATTATTCACGTACTCAGTAGACTCGGCACATCCCGTACCTCTCATGACTCTATCTTATTCTTTGCCATTCACTTAACGGTTGGCAATATCTAGCCGTCCGTTCAGGGATAAACATCTAAAAGACCGAGTTTAAAGCTCAAATCAGGATATCTGACACCTTGTTTGAAGGCATGAATCACTTGATGCTGTGTAATGTTCTCTACCGAGTTATGAAGAGTGGTCCACCTCTGATTGTACTCACCAGAGTCTCACACAGTGTCTCGTTCTGCATCCAGGTATGCATATCTAGGTATGCACTTGCGCCAGTATTCGGGACAAGCTATCTCCAGGACCGAATGGTATCAGTGGCATTTTGTGCTCGTGTGATCAGATTTTTCTCCACTCGGTTCAAACGTTCCCTCTCACCCAAAGTGTCCAATCGAGCTGCCTCTAGCAGTAAACCTACAAGCATGGATGTGTCAATCAGTGTCTGCAGTGCTTGTTTAGACTCACGCGAGCGTTGCCAGCTGCTCCCGAGTGAGAGCACCAATGCCATCGTAGGCACAATCACCATTGTCAGCATCATCCTGGTTGTGTCTTGTGCCATCACGCATCGCGACACACGGTTCGATGCTAGTCGATCTGGCCGAAGGGTATTTGCCATAAATACTTCTGCTTCGGCAGCAGGGCTACCATATCTCTTGTCATCTTCTACGATGGATACAAAAAGAAACGATTAGGTAGAATGCATCATTGCTACCTTTTTTGCCGCCGCAACATGAAGAACAGTGGGGTGGATGGGATTTGCCGGAGCGCTTCCTGCGGCAACAAACGACAAGCAACTCTACGACACAATATGGAACCGGCTCCTAGTGGTACAACATGTTGGAGTCATCAACGTGGTAGTGAGTGATGATATGAACAGGCAACAACTCGCAATTCAGCGGGGCCTCGAAAGCCACGCCGAATCATCAGCAATGAAACCGGTGTACCCGAAGAAGATGATCTTTTGAGAGAGGAAATCAACGTTGGTATTTGATAACGAAACCATTTGCACCATGGATCAAAAGATGCAGGTCCCCAAGGTGGGCGCCAGGTGTCGTGGTTCTAAATCTAACAGTAAGAGAGGGAGTGTAACAATGCTTGATCTTTCAAGATGTAGATGGGTGACACAAGAAGTATACAGGTTCATGCCCCTTGACGGTGGAGATAACAACCCTAATTATGTCTCATGGGGAGGTGTTCTTGCGTACAGATTTGAGAATACAAGGGTGTCGAACGTGTAACTGGCCACCAATGGTAGGCTTATATATATTGTGCTATATGAAGAGGCCATTATCTAGCTACGTTACATGTGTGTTAATGAGTAATAGTCTGTGTCCACTACTGAAGGAAATGGCCATCCATTATCAACAATGATGACAACCAGTAATGACAGACATTAGTGCATAGCTAGTGTTGCGCTTCTCTAACACTTCCATCAACACCCTAGCTATTGGCATTCTGAGTGAACCAAGTGAAGTCTCACCCTTAGAGGTGCAAACCGAGTGACCATCATCCAACTAATGAAATTCCTCCTATGGGTTCCCACATCGAATGATTAAACCCCTTTATCACTATCATTGAAATGGGTTGCAAATGACAACGGGCTTGGGCCTCCATGAGCCTCATTTGGGCTCTATATTGACAAGGGCCTAACCGGTGGGGGGTAATATCGACATCTAGCACATGACAATACACTACTTGCAAAATACTACTGTTGCATTACTCGCCGCTTGGACCATCTCTCTTCGCAAGGGTCGAAGGGTCACGTGCCCGCTTTCTAACTGATCCCCTTTAAAATAGAGGAGGATCAAGCCAAGCAAAGCTTAGTGGAGTATATTTACTCCACTAACTTTTGGTCGAACCTAATCGATCCCCTAAATATAACAGAGTAAAATTTATTTTTCTAAACTTACGCAATTCTAGTATACATTGCAACTACATATTAGCACGCATATAGAAACAAAACATAAGTACGAATGTTCAAGCAAATATGAATATAGTTTACAAATCGGATTCAAAGTTTACAAACTGAATTATTCAAATTTAAACACATTGAATGGTCCAAATGTAGCAAATAACATGTGAAAGAACTACCAGGAAGCGCTATGAAGTTGCCAGTGATGCTCAATAAGATCTTCTTGTAGTTGAGTATGAACTTGTTGGTTCTCGATCCTATGATGCTCTTCAAGGAATGCCATGATCCTATTTGGATCATACTCTTGGTCAACTGGATTCCCATTTGTGATGTACTGAAAGTTCTCAGGCATATCCATCTCTTCTTCAATGTTCATGTTTTTTAGCAATATTCAATGATCATGTTAAGCAATATGATGCAGCAAGTCATGGTCTGCCACAGAACCTTGGAGCTCCAGTACTTGGCAGGGCCACGAACAATTGCGAAGCGCTTCTGAAGCACAATGAGGGCTCTCTCCACATTTTTCCTAGTAGCTTCTTGACATTGGGCAAAGTGAATATTTTTGTTACCTTTTGGATGCGAAATTGTTTTGACTAATGTGGCCCATGGTGGATAGATACCATTCGCAAGGTAGTAACTGATCGAGTAGTTGTGCCCATTGACTGAGTAGTTGCAAGTAGGAGCATCTCCTGTAATAAGCCTAGAAAATAGTGCTGATCTCGACAACACATTCAACTTAGTGTGAGAGCCATGTAAACAAAAGATTGAATGCCATATCCAAAATTTCTTCATTGCAACTGCCTCAAGAATGATCGTTAGATTGGTGCAGTGGCCTTTGTACTGAACCTTCCACCTTGCAGGACAATTCTTCCATGTCCAGTGCATACAGTCAAGTGATCCAAGCATCCCTGGCCATCCTCTTGCTTCACTCTCTGTCATTAGCATCTGGGTGTCTTCCTCGTTGGGTGCTCTCAAGTACTCCGGGCCAAAAACAACGATATCTACTTTAGTGAACCTTCGAATGGCCTCCAAAATTGTGTATTCACCAATGCGGACATGGTCGTTAATTGCATCGGCCGAACACCCACATGCCAAGACTTTAACAGCCGCACTGCACTTCATCAGAGGGCTTGCACTTATCTCTCCACTTGCATTCCTTTGGAGCTTGAACCAGTCATCATACTTCTCAACGTATTTTGCAAATGGTCGAAAAAAGACTTGTGTGCATCCGAAAGCGCCGGTGAAAGTACTTCTCCAGATAGGTTGGATTTCGAGAAGTCTCTCATGATCTTGGCATGGCCCTCTGCTCTATCACGGTTGATGTGTATGCGGCCAAACTGTGATCCTTTCCAAGGCCGCTGAATATCATAATTGAAAATCATGCCTAAAATGGTTTCAAAGTCTTCGTCTCCTTCTTTCTCTTCGTTTGATGACAATTCCTCGAAAACTATCTGCCTCAACCTCTTCATCTACAATTCAAACGGCTCGGTTCAAAAAGAAACGAACGAAAAAACTCACCTAGGCAAACCGATGAACACTTGCGGTACGGTGGTGGTGCACCAAGCAGCTACCGTCGTTTCAGCCAAACGGGCAGGCGGCAAAGCGTGGGTGTGGCCTGCAGCTATGTGCAAGCAAAGTCAGATGCGGTGGCCGCCAAAGAGGAAGAAGATAAGAAGTAATCCAACGGATCGGCTATGGCAACGGCAGCAGCGTTTCACCTTGATTCCTACAACGACGACAGGGACCAAACGGGCTTGACGTTGGGCAGAAGGGCGTCGAGGGCCAGGGGAGGCAACGAGGTAGCGGCGGGGCCGACGGGCGGTCGCCGGTGAAGAGGTAGTGGCGGGGGGAAGGGTAAGACGAGAGAGAGGCTCAGCTTTTCCTCCGAGCAGTAGCTGCGAGGTAAATTTTGACACGGGATAAACGCCGAATGATAATTGTCTTCTTCTATTCGGTTTAGGGATCGGCTAGGTACCGGTTAGAGGAGTAAAACCGAATATATTCTCTCAAACGCGGGATATGCTCTAATTAGGGCGCACAGGAGTATCGACATGTCGATTGTAGAAAGTCCGTGCAATGCAGATGCGATGACCTTGGTTCAAAATAATGAGGATGCACCATAGAGGCAAGGGCAGGGCTATACCTGGCTTGTTGTGAGCTGAAAGGTCTTAAAATCCCTCTTTCGCAACATAACATGTCAGATTTCATTGCTTGGAGTTATACAAAAAATGGTATGTTCTCGGTACGGTCTGCTTATTCCCTGGAGTGGAATGATCAGTACGGTAGTAAACTAAAACACTCTAACGGGATGGGGCGAACTACACCTAACCCTATTTGGTGTTAGATATGGAAATTATCCTGCTCGGCAAAAGTCAAAATTTTTATATGGCGTACGTTACATGGCACTCTCCCATGCCGGGCAACACTTACTAATAGACACATGAAGGTCTCGCCCCTTTGTCCTACTTGCTCTCAGGGTGTAGAATACACAAAGCACATGCTTTTCCTATGTACTAAAGCAAAGGAGGTTTGGAAGAGGCTAGGAATAGATGAGATTATTGGTAGATCTTGTGAGGTTGATCGTGTTGGAGAGGCGATACTGGAATACCTTTTAGTTCTTCTAGATCAAGATTTGCGTATTATGGGGTACCAAAATGTACGAGAAATGATAGATATTTCAGCTTGCTATCTATGGTGGCAGAGAAGGAAATTAGTGCACAAGGAAACAACTCAGAATGCAACTCACGTATCAATGGGGATCATAGCCCTCACATACAATTTTGTAAATGCATCATCTTCAAAGGCATCCATGAAAAAAGGGGGTTGGCATTGTCTGTTGGGGAACGTTGCATAAAATAAAAGTTTTCCTACGTTCACCAAGATCAATCTATGAGTTCATCTAGCAACGAGAGAGAGGAGTGCATCTAAATACCCTTGTAGATCGCGAGCGGAAGCGTTCAAGAGAACGGGGTTGAGGGAGTCGTACTCGTCGTGATCCAAATCACCGGAGATCCTAGCGCCGAACGGACGGCACCTCCGCGTTCAACACACGTACGGTCAGCGTGCCGTCTCCTCCTTCTTGATCCAGCAAGGGGGAAGGAGAGGTTGATGAAGATCCAGCAGCACGACGGCGTGGTGGTGGATGCAGCAGGGTTCCGGCAGGGCTTCGCCAAGCGACTACGGAAGGAAGAGGTGTAGCAAAGGGGGGAGCGAGGCGCCAGATGTGAGGGTGCGGCTGCCCTCCCACCCCCCTCTTTATATAGGGACCCCAGGGGGGCGCCGGCCCTAGGATATGGGATCTCCTAGGGGGGGGGGCGGCGGCCAAGGGGGGAGACTTGCCCCCAAGGCAAGTGGAGGCACCCCCTCCCCTAGGGTTCCCAACCCTAGGCACAGAGGGGCCCCAGGGGGGGCGCACCAGCCCACCAGGGGCTGGTTCCCCTCCCACTTCATCCCATGGGGCCCTCCGGGATGGGTGGCCCCACCCGGTGGACCCTCGGGACCCTTCCGGTGGTCCCGGTACAATACCGGTGAACCCCGAAACTTTCCTGATGGCCGAAAATCCACTTCCCATATATAATTCTTTACCTCCGGACCATTCCGGAACTCCTCGTGACGTTCAGGATCTCATCCGGGACTCCGAACAACTTTCGGTTTGCTGCATACTAATATCTTTACAACCCTAGCGTCACCGAACCTTAAGTGTGTAGACCCTACGGGTTTGGGAGATATGTAGACATGACCGAGACGGCTCTCCGGTCAATAACCAACAGCGGGATCTGGATACCCATATTGGCTCCCACATACTCCTCGATGATCTCATCGGATGAACCACGATGTCGAGGATTTAAGCAACCCCGTATACAATTCCCTTTGTCAATCGGTACGTTACTTGCTCGAGATTCGATCGTCGGTTCCCAATACCTCGTTCAATCTCGTTACCGGCAAGTCACTTTACTCGTACCGTAATGCATGATCCCGTGACCAGACACTTGGTCACTTTGAGCTCATTATGATGATGCATTACCGAGTGGGCCCAGAGATACCTCTCCGTCATACGGAGTGACAAATCCCAGTCTCGATCCATGTCAACCCAACAGACACTTTCGGAGATACCTGTAGTGCACCTTTATAGTCACCCAGTTACGTTGTGATGTTTGGTACACCCAAAGCACTCCTACGGTATCCGGGAGTTACACGATCTCATGGTCTAAGGAAAAGATACTTGACATTGGAAAAGCTCTAGCAAACGAACTAGACGATCTTTGTGCTATGCTTAGGATTGGGTCTTGTCCATCACATCATTCTCCTAATGATGTGATCCCGTCATCAATGACATCCAATGTCCATAGTCAGGAAACCATGACTATCTGTTGATCAACGAGCTAGTCAACTAGAGGCTCACTAGGGACATGTTGTTGTCTAAATATTCACACGTGTATTACGATTTCCGGATAATACAATTATAGCATGAATAAAAGACAATTATCATGAACAAGGAAATATAATAATAATCCTTTTATTATTGCCTCTAGAGCATATTTCCAACTGTCTCCCACTTGCACTAGAGTCAATAATCTAGTTACATTGTGATGAATCGAACACCCATAGAGTTCTGGTGTTGATCATGTTTTGCTCGCGGAAGAGGTTTAGTCAACGGATCTGCGACATTCAGATCCGTATGTACTTTGCAAATATCTATGTATCCATCTTGAACATTTTCACAGATGGAGTTGAAACGACGCTTGATATGCCTGGTCTTCTTGTGAAACCTGGGCTCCTTGGCAAGGGCAATAGCTCCAGTGTTGTCACAGAAGAGAGTGATTGGCCCCGACGCATTGGGTATGACTCCTAGGTCGGTGATGAACTCCTTCATCCATATTGCTTCATGTGCTGCCTCCGAGGCTGCCATGTACTCCGCTTCACATGTAGATCCCGCCACGACGCTCTGCTTGCAACTGCACCAGCTTACTGCTCCACGATTCAACATATACATGTATCCGGTTTGTGACTTAGAGTCATCCAGATCTGTGTCGAAGCTAGCATCAACGTAACCCTTTACGACGAGCTCTTCGTCACCTCCATAAAGAAGAAACATGTCGTTTGTCATTTTCAGGTACTTCAGGATATTCTTGACCGCTGTCCAGTGTTCCTTGCCGGGATTACTTTGGTACCTTCCTACCAAACTTACGGCAAGGTTTACATCAGGCCTGGTACACAACATGGCATACATAATAGATCCTATGGCTGAGGCATAGGGGATGACACTCATCTCTTCTTTATCTTCTGCCGTGGTCGGGCATTGAGCCGAGCTCAATCTCACACCTTGCAATACAGGCAAGAACCCTTTCTTGGACTGATCCATTTTGAACTTCTTCAATATCTTATCAAGGTATGTGCTTTGTGAAAGACCTATGAGGCGTCTCAATCTATCCCTATAGATCTTGATGCCTAATATGTAAGCAGCTTCTCCAAGGTCCTTCATTGAAAAACACTTATTCAAGTAGGCCTTAATGCTGTCCAAAAGTTCTATATCATTTCCCATCAAAAGTATGTCATCTACATATAATATGAGAAATGCTACAGAGCTCCCACTCACTTTCTTGTAAACACAGGCTTCTCCATAAGTCTGCATAAACCCAAACACTTTGATCATCTCATCAAAGCAAATGTTCCAACTCTGAGATGCTTGCACCAGCCCATAAATGGATCGCTGGAGCTTGCATACCTTGTTAGCATTCTTAGGATCGACAAAACCTTCCGGCTGCATCATATACAGTTCTTCCTTAAGATAGCCGTTAAGGAATGCCGTTTTGACGTCCATCTGCCATATCTCATAATCATAGTATGCGACAATTGCTAACATGATTCGGACGGACTTCAGCTTCGCTACGGGAGAGAAAGTCTCATCGTAGTCAACCCCTTGAACTTGTCGATAACCCTTAGCGACAAGTCGGGCTTTATAGATGGTAATATTACCATCCGCGTCCGTATTCTTCTTAAAGATCCATTTGTTTTCTATCGCTCGCCGATCATCGGGCAAGTCTGTCAAAGTCCATACTTTGTTTTCATACATGGATTCTATCTTGGATTGCATGGCTTCAAGCCATTTGTTGGAATCTGGGCCCACCATCGCTTCTTCATAGTTCGAAGGTTCACCGTTGTCTAACAACATGATTTCCAGGACAGGGTTGCCATACCACTCTTGTGTGGAACGTGTCCTTGTGGACCTACGAAGTTCAGTAGCAACTTGATCCGAAGTACCTTGATCATCATCATTAATTTCCTCTCCTATCGGTGCAAGCACCACAAGAACATTTTCCTGAGCTGCACTACTTTCCGGTTCAAGAGGTAGTACTTCATCGAGTTCTACTTTCCTCCCACTTACTCCTTTCGAGAGAAACTATTTTTCCAGAAAGGATCCGTTCTTGGCAACAAAGATCTTGCCTTCGAATCTAAGGTAGAAGGACCCATTGGTTTCCTTAGGGTATCCTATGAAGACGCATTTTTCCGACTTGGGTTTGAGCTTTTCAGGTTGTAGTTTCTTGACATAAGCATCGCATCCCCAAACTTTTAGAAACGACAGCTTAGGTTTCTTCCCAAACCATAATTCATACGGTGTCGTCTCAACGGATTTACACGGAGCCCTATTTAAAGTGAATGTAGCTGTCTCTAGAGCGTATCCCCAAAATGATAGCGGTAAATCGGTAAGAGACATTATAGATCGCACCATATCCAATAGAGTGCGATTACGACGTTCGGACACACCGTTACGCTGAGGTGTTCCAGGCGGCGTGAGTTGTGAAATGATTCCACATTTTCTTAAGTGTGTACCAAATTCGTGACTTAAATATTCTCCTCCACGATCTGATCGTAAGAACTTTCTTTTTCGGTCACGTTGATTCTCTACTTCATTCTGAAATTCCTTGAACTTTTCAAAGGTCTCAGACTTGTGTTTCATCAAGTAGACATACCCATATCTACTTAAGTCATCAGTGAGAGTGAGAACATAACGATATCCTCCGCGAGCCTCAACGCTCATTGGACCACACATATCAGTATGTATGATTTCTAATAAGTTGGTTGCTCGCTCCATTGTTCCGGAGAATGGAGTCTTGGTCATTTTGCCCATGAGGCATGGTTCGCATGTGTCAAATGATTCATAATTGAGAGACTCTAAAAGTCCATCAGCATGGACCTTCTTCATGCGCTTGACACCAATGTGACCAAGGCGGCAGTGCCACAAGTATGTGGGACTATCGTTATCAACTTTACATCTTTTGATATTCACATTATGAATATGTGTAGCATTACGTTCGAGATTCATTAAGAATAAACCATTGGCCATCGGGGCATGACCATAAAACATATCTCTCATATAAATAGAACAACCATTATTCTCGGATTTAAATGAGTAGCCATCTCGCATTAAACGAGATCCAGATACAATGTTCATGCTCAAACTTGGTACTAAATAACAATTATTGAGGTTTAAAACTAATCCCGTGGGTAAATGTAGAGGTAGCATGCCGACGACGATCACATCGACCTTGGAACCATTCCCGACGCGCATCGTCACCTCGTCCTTCGCCAGTCTCCGCTTATTCCGCAGCTCCTGCTGTGAGTCACAAATATGAGCAACGACACCGGTATCAAATACCCAGGAGTTACTACGAGTACTGGTAAGGTACACATCAATTACATGTATATCAAATATACCTTTAGTGTTGCCGGCCTTCTTGCCCGCTAAGTATTTGGGGCAGTTCCGCTTCCAGTGACCCTTCCCTTTGCAATAAAAGCACTCAGTCTCAGGCTTGGGTCCATTATTTGACTTCTTCCCGGAAACTGGCTTACCGGGCGCGGCAACATCTTTGCCGTCCTTCTTGAAGTTCTTCTTACCCTTGCCTTTCTTGAACTTGGTGGTTTTATTGACCATCAACACTTGATGTTCTTTCTTGATTTCTACATCTGCCGACTTCATCATTGAAAATACTTCAGGAATGGTTTTCTCCATCCCCTGCATATTGTAGTTCATCACAAAGCTCTTGTAGCTCAGTGGGAGCGACTGAACGATTCTGTCAATGACCGCCTCATCCGGGAGGTTAATGTCCAGCTGGGACAGGCGGTTGTGCAACCCAAACATTTTGAGTTTGTGCTCACTGACAGAACTATTTTCCTCCATCTTACAACTATAGAACTTGTCGGAGACTTCATATCTCTCGACCCAGACATGAGCTTGGAATACCATTTTCAACTCCTCGAACATCTCATATGCTCCATGTTGCTCAAAACGCTTTTGGAGCCCCGGTTCTAAGCTATAAAGCATGCCGCACTGAACGAGGGAGTAATCATCAGCACGTGACTGCCAAGCGTTCATAATGTCTTGGTTCTCTGGGATGGGTGCTTCACCTAGCGGTCCTTCTAGGACATATGCTTTCTTGGCAGCTATGAGGATGATCCTCAGGTTTCGGACCTAGTCCGTATAGTTGTTGCCATCATCTTTCAGCTTGGTTTTCTCTAGGAATGCGTTGAAGTTCATGTTGACATGAGCGTTGGCCATTTGATCTACAACACATATTTTGCAAAGATTTTAGACTAAGTTCATGATAATTAAGTTCATCTAATCAAATTATTTAAAGAACTCCCACTCAGATTTGACATCCCTCCAGTCATCTAAGTGTTACATGATCCGAGTCGACTAGGCCGTGTCCGATCATCACGTGAGACGGACTAGTCATTATCGGTGAACATCTCCATGTTGATCGTATCTTCCATACGACTCATGTTCGACCTTTCGGTCTCTGTGTTCCGAGGCCATGTCTGTACATACTAGGCTCGTCAAGTTAACCTAAGTATTTTTGCATATGTAAAACTGTCTTACACCCGTTGTATGTGAACGTAAGAATCTATCACACCCGATCATCACGTGGTGCTTCGACACGACGAACTTTAGCAACGGCGCACAGTTAGGGGGAACACTTTCTTGAAATTGTTATGAGGGATCATCTTATTTACTACCATCATTCTAAGTAAACAAGATGCATAAACATAATAAGCATCACATGCAATTATATAGTAGTGACATGATATGGCCAATATCATATAGATCCTTTGATCTCCATCTTCGGCGCTCCATGATCATCTTCGTCACCGGCATGACACCATGATCTCCATCATCGTGTCTCCATGAAGTTGCTCGCCAACTATTACTTCTACTACTATGGCTAACGGTTTAGCAATAAAGTAAAGTAATTACATGGCGTTAAATCATTGACACGCAGGTCATACAATAATTAAGACAACTCCTATGGCTCCTGCCGGTTGTCATACTCATCGACATGCAAGTCGTGATTCCTATTACAAGAACATGATCTCATACATCACGATATATCATTCATCATTCATCACAACTTTTGGCCATATCACATCACAAAGCAATTGCTGCAAAAAACAAGTTAGACGGCCTCTAATTGTTGTTGCATCTTTTACGTGGCTGCAATAGGGTTCTAGCAAGAACGTTTTCTTACCTACGAATAACCACAACGTGATTTGTCAACTTCTATTTACCCTTCATAAGGACCCTTTTCATCGAATCCGCTCCAACTAAAGTGAGAGACAGTCACCCGCTAGCCACCTTATGCAACTAGTGCATGTCAGTCGGTGGAACCTGTCTCATGTAAGCGTACGTGTAAGGTCGGTCCGGGACGCTTCATCCCACAATATCGCTGAAGCAAAATAAAACTAGTAGTGGCAAGAAAGTTGACAACATCTATGCCCACAACAGATTTGTGTTCTACTCGTGCAATAGAGAACTACACATAGACCTGGCTCATGATGCCACTGTTGGGGAACGTTGCATAAAATAAAATTTTTCCTACATTCACCAAGATCAATCTATGAGTTCATCTAACAACGAGAGAGAGGAGTGTATCTACATACCCTTGTAGATCGCGAGCGGAAGCATTCAAGAGAACGGGGTTGAGGGAGTCGTACTCGTCGTGATCCAAATCACCGGAGATCCTAGCGCCGAACGGACGGCACCTCCGCGTTCAACACACGTACGGTCAGCGTGACGTCTCCTCCTTCTTGATCCAGCAAGGGGGGAAGGAGAGGTTTATGAAGATCCAGCAGCACGACGGCGTGGTGGTGGATGCAGCAGGGTTCCGGCAGGGCTTCGCCAAGCGACTACGGGAGGAAGAGGTGTAGCAAAGGGGGGAGGGAGGCGCCAGATGTCAGGGTGCGGCTGCCCTCCCACCCCCCTCTTTATATAAGGAGCTCCTAGGGGGGCGGCGGCCAAGGGGGGAGACTTGCCCCCCAAGGCAAGTGGAGGCGCCCCCTCCCCTAGGGTTCCCAACCCTAGGCGCAGAGGGGGGCCCAGGGGAGGGGGGGGGGGCGCACCAGCCCACCAGGGGCTGGTTCCCCTCCCACTTCAGCCCATGGGGACCTCCGGGATGGGTGGCCCCACCCGGTGGACCCCCGGGACCCTTCCGGTGGTCCCGGTCCAATACCGGTGAACCTCAAAACTTTCCCGATGGCCGAAAATCGACTTCCCATATATAATTCTTTACCTCCGGACCATTCTGGAACTTCTCGTGATGTCCAGGATCTCATTCGGGACTCCGAACAACTTTCGGTTTGCTGCATACTAATATCTTTACAAACCTAGCGTCACCGAACCTTAAGTGTGTAGACCCTACGGGTCCGGGAGATATGTAGACATGACCGAGACGGCTCTCCGGTCAATAACCAACAGCAGGATCTGGATACCCATGTTGGCTCCCACATACTCCTCGATGATCTCATCGGATGAACCACGATGTCGAGGATTTAAGCAACCCCGTATACAATTCCCTTTGTCAATCGGTACGTTACTTGCCCGAGATTCAATCGTCGGTATCCCAATACCTCGTTCAATCTCGTTACCGGCAAGTCACTTTACTCGTACCGTAATGCATGATCCCGTGACCAGACACTTGGTCACTTTGAGCTCATTATGATGATGCATTACCGAGTGGGCCCAGAGATACCTCTCCGTCATACAGAGTGACAAATCCCAGTCTCGATCCATGTCAACCCAACAAACACTTTCGGAGATACCTGTAGTGCACCTTTATAGTCACCCAGTTACGTTGTGACGTTTGGTACACCCAAAGCACTCCTACGGTATCCGGGAGTTACACGATCTCATGGTCTAAGGAAAAGATACTTGACATTGGAAAAGCTCTAGCAAACGAACTAGACGATCTTTGTGCTATGCTTAGGATTGGGTCTTGTCCATCACATCATTCTCCTAATGATGTGATCCCGTCATCAATGACATCCAATGTCCATAGTCAGGAAACCATGACTATCTGTTGATCAACGAGCTAGTCAACTAGAGGCTCACTAGGGACATGTTGTGGTCTAAATATTCACACGTGTATTATGATTTCCGGATAATACAATTATAGCATGAATAAAAGACAATTATCATGAACAAGGAAATATAATAATAATCCTTTTATTATTGCCTCTAGGGCATATTTCCAACATTGTCCCCTAGGGGTTTCGTGAAACTCAATGTAGACGCCTCTTTTGACCATGACATGCTGAATGGTACGATCGTGGCGGTTTTGCGAGACGACAAAGGTAGGTTTATTGCATGAGGAAATGAAAAGATTGACCATTGCGCGGATGTTCTGATGGCAGAAGATTTAGCCCTCAAATTTGGGCTAACACTAGCGCAAAGGACAGGGTGCAATCGCCTAATCATCAACTCAGATAATCTAGAGGTGATTGAGACCATGCAGGATGGAGGACTGTCAACGGGTGCGGCAACGGCAATTTTCGATGGCTGCTTCCACTACGCATGTGATTTTATCATGACTAGATTCGAACATTGTAATAGAGAGGCAAATAGAGTAGCACATGAACTTGTTAAATTAGCTAGATTTCTTCAACTTCAGATTGGTTCGAGGAGCCTATCAATGAAATTATACTCTTCCTCACAAACGATGTATTGGTTATTTCTAATGAATAAAGTTTCGTTTTATTTTAAAAAAACTGCCTTCTTGTATTTGACTTTTTTCCAGAGGCCGATCGACGGAGGGGGAGAAAGCGTACGGCGTACTACTGAATATGGTTCAGTGCTATCTTTTTTTTTTGGACGAAGGATGTACCAACTCCCAAACACCATGGCGCTGCCCACTGAAACGAGACTATCATTGGTTGGCTTGGCCCAACCCCGTGCACACACGACGCAAATTGTGTGTGGCGCCAAGAATCGACCGATGGTGCGACGCAGCTCAGCAGTTTATCCTCTGCACAAGTGACACAAGTTCCAACCATCCAGCCAAGGTATCCCAGCCTATATGCACCACGACAGAAGTCCAATTTGCGTGCGGGCCAGAGGAACCTAGCCCCCGTTCACGTCACGCGCGACCCGCCCGCGCCCGCCGGGCCGCCACGCCCTACGTGTCTCCTGGGCTGCATGCCACCATCTCATCCCTATCCTTCCGTCCCGCCGCGGCGCGGCTCATCTACCCGCCTCTGTATGCGTACCGGCGCACGCCATGCCGTCATGCGATGCATGCACGCCTGCCGCGCGCCGCATCCTTCCAGCAATGCCTTTCCGTTCCGAGCACCGCCCGCAGCACGGCTCTATATATGCCGCCCACGGCACCGCCCACGGCACCGCACACGACACACCTGAGTATTCATCCTCATCAAGGAGCACAGCGTCAGTGCTAAGTAGCATCAGACCACCAGTGATCTAGCTAGGACAGACATAGTGCACGTGAAATGGCTCGGGTGATCGGTGCCTCCACCGCCTGCGCGCTCGTCCTCGTCCTGTTCGTGGCGTGTGCCGCGTCCGCAGCGCGCACAGAACCGCGCGCCGCGCGGCAGCTGTGGGACGACGGGAGGAAGGTAGGGGGAAGGACGGAGGTGACGGACGTGGAGGGCGATAGGGAGGTGCAGTAGCTGGGCCGGTACTCCGTTGAAGAGCACAACCGGCGCCGGGAGGAGGGCTGCGAGGGCGGCGGCGGCGTCTGCGGCCGGCTGGAGTTCTCCCGCGTGGTGTCGGCGCAGCGCCAGGTGGTCTCCGGAATCAAGTACTACCTCCGCGTCGCGGCCGCCGAGGAGAACGGCGTCAGCGACGGCCGCGTGTTCGACGCCGTGGTGGTCGTCAAGCCCTGGCTCCAGTCCCGCGCGCTGGTCAGGTTCGCGCTGGCCGACTCCAAATGAGCAGCTGCATGCGCGATCGGACGAACTTGCGCGCCAGAGTATGCAATGTACACTCGAATAGCGAAGTGTGAGCTAGAGTTGACCGCCAGAGTATACAGGCGGTCAAAGTTTTGTTAGCTCTCCCGGATACAAAAGTTTTGCAAGAAGAGATGGGGGGGTGTCGAAATAAATACAATATACGATAAGAATGTTTTGCTTCTAGTACTAACTGATACCATGTGCTTCTAGTACAAACTTCATACACACGATCAAGATCGACAATGGGGAACTTGCTGAACATTCAGAGAAAGCCCAGGAAGTGCTCGATCATTTTGTGGATCTTCCAGGAGAAGAAAACGTGGACATGACTTATTGAAAAACTAGTTTCAATAAAGTCCTAATTCATGTCAAATTTTTTATATAATTTCAAATCAATATACACACAATGTTTATAAAAATTATTATGCTCTCACTTATTTCTTGTAAATACAAGCATCTTTACTTTAAATCAAAGTATCTAACCATTTCATCAAGGCAAAGATATCAAATTCACTATTCTTGCTTCAGTTTATTAAAGGATCTCTTGAAGTTTACACACTAACTAGCATCCTCTGGATTGACAAAATTATGGAAATTCTTTTGACAAAATTATGGGAATTCTTTTTGATATCCATCTATTATATCTTATAATTAAAATATGTAGTAATTGTTAGTTTAATTCGAATTGACTTTAAGACAGGGCAATCTCATCATAGTCAATTCCTTGATTTTTTCATAAACTATTTGCAACAACCAAGCTTCATAAAACATTTTTAACTTTGTCAGTTACCATTACTATAAGTTAGACTCTAAGTCTTCCGGAGGGTTTATCAAGTTGTAAACTTGAATTATCTATATGGGTATTATCTCGAATTACTTTGGTATGTAGCCAATTCTGGAGTCCGGGCCCACCAACCTTTGTTTGTGTTTTATAGGTTCATTGTTTGTTCAACAACATATCGTCTCCACACCATGAAGGTTTACACGAGTTTGCCCAACATATATAGTTCAATTGCAAGTTCGACCGAAATCTCCATATCTCATGTAGAGGCTTTCGTATCAATCATGGTAGGAAATCCTGGAACTACTTCCAGTGGTTCTTTCATTTGACCTGATGATGAAGAATCATTTGACCTACTCCTACCTGATTATATTCGACGAGTATGAAAATTACAAGAGTTGATCTACCTCGAGATCGTAATGGCTAACCCTCGATGTCTAGCCTATGAGGATTCCAGTGATGATGAAAAAAGAGGCCCTCTACGGACTAACTCCTCCAGTTTATATACACACCGGAGGGGGCCTAGGGTTTGTACAAGGTCGGTTCATCAGGGAAGGAAACCTTCAGACTCTATTCTTGTTGTCCACGCACTGAGAAGTCCCATCCGGACACGGTAGATAATCTTCAGCTTGATCCTGTACGGCCCATGCAACTCGGCCCATACTCCTAGGCCGGACACCTGAGGACCCCCGAATCCAGGACTCCCTTAGTAGCCCCCGAACTTGCCTTCAATGACGATGTAGTATGCGGACGCAAGTCTTCGGCTTTGCAAGGCGGGTTCCTCATTATATTCCGAATTGATGATAGTCCGACATCGGTTTCCGGGTCCAGTCTTTATGATTCCTCCCTGGCGTCGCCTCGATTTCCACGCGTCTGAGTTAATGCGAACGGTCTGTTATCCTATATTTTAATATTTCTGATAGGCACATGTCGCGCCTATAAAACGGGGTGAGATCTTCAAAACGCCATCTCACATCACACCAAGAGCAACAGAGCAAGGCACGGAAAAATTCAGACCATGGCGAGTGCCCCAGGCTCCTCCTCGCGCCCTCATGGCCCTCAAGAAGGGGACTGACAGAGTTGCTCCATATCCCACCTCCAGCTTAGTCGGCTCCAAACGCAAGGATATCTACCTCCCTTGGATCTAGTCTCCGTACGGGTGGGGTTAACCTCTATAGGTGTTGATGCATTGGCGGAGAATTTCCCCAATCCCAGCCAAGGGGAGAGGGTGTGCTTCATCTCATTCCTCTTAAGGGGCGTGGGATTCCCAATCCATCCCTTCCTTAGGGGCCTACTGGAACACTACGGGATCCAGGTGCACTACTTCACACCAGGTTCTATTTTACATATCTCTGGTTTCGTCGCCCTTTGCGAATTATTTTTGGGCTGCGAGGCTCACTTTGAACTATGGAAAAAGTTCTTCTGCCTAGTCCCCCGCCATCAGGGCGGCATGTCTATTTTTGAAGTGGGCGCCGCTGAAGTATGGCGCATAGCCGGATCCGGCTACCCAGTCGGGACTCTGAAGAAGGGATCCGCCGAATTGTCTTCGGAATGGTTCTATATCGATGATGTACCTCTTTCGGACCCTGTTCGGCGCGGACTGCCAGAATTTTCCAGCGCCCCCTTGAAGAAACTATATAGCTGGCGTCCCAAGTCCCCTGCTCAGGAGGACAGTGCGGAAGTGATGAGATTGGTAAACAAGGTCAAGGTACTGACCCATTCCGGACTCTCCATGGTGGAAGTTATGGCCATTGCGATACAGAGGTGTATCCAGCCACTTCAATCCAGGGTAACCCCCTTATGGAACTATAACAGGAAGGATGACGCATCCCGCTACAGGCGAAAGGGTCCGGATAGCCAAGCCGCATTAGCCGCAGCACTGGCCGACCTTTATAAAGGAGAAGAAGAAGAATTCCTTCGTTTAAATTGCCGAGAAGCCTTCTCCATGTACGGTCCCATTGGATGGGTAAGTTTTCTAACCGCTCAGTACTCTTTTACTCATGGAGATGCATTGACTGAATACCCTGGTTACTTTTTTAAATAGTCATAGAGGCAAATTGTCGAGAAGATTAACTGCCCCACCCTCTAGCCAGATGATCACGATCGCAATGAGGACCCCGGATTCCATAAGGATCCGGAAATATTTGTAGAGTTTGAAGATGGAGTATACTATCAGGCGCCTTGACGGCTCAGAGGTAGCTATTGCGGCTGACTACCCTGACATCTATCCTTTCGTAAAGGTAAGTATTCGAGAATTGTATTGTCAGGGAAGAGAGATACTTCTGCTCGTCTCTTTATCCTCTGCATTGGACCATGTTTCACAGGATCGGCGCTCAGCGAGCCGTACTCGAGGGCAGGCGACCAAGAGAAGGTCAGCACCTTCGCGGAAGGTTCGTGCGAAACGAAAGGAAGTCAGAAGCGCCACCGAACCTACTTCTATCATCGCAGGAGGGGTATACAGCGAACCGTGAGTAAGATCCCAGCCAGCCGAGCCGCGGCTAATGCGGCGCTGGAGATACAACCTGGGACGGGGGCACATGCTGATGCGACACAAACTCGTTCGTCTCACGGAGAGCCAGATGAGATGTACGTTACCAACTCCGAAGTCGAGAGTGCGATGAATCATCGTCACTTAAAAGGAACCTTGCGCACCCCTGCCTTAATGGAGTCAGAGTTTACTGCCCTAAGCACTGTAGGTGCATATATCTGAGCTGCCTGGGACGGACTCACCGGGGTCGCTCGCCTATTCTCAAAGGATATGCAGGTACAAATTTTTGTGAACTTAGTGGATAGATAGTAGTAGCCCCTGAGACATAAAGCGGGGGAACCAAACCGATTGAAGGATCGTTTGATGACCGCAGGTTCTCAAGGAGAAGAACAAAGTGTTGACCCAGGAGCTCAAGACAAGCCGGACACAGCTAAATGCAGCTGTCTCCGAGCTTGAAGAAATAAAGAGTGCCCCAATGTATTACGACAAAGATAAGAAACTAGAAGAAGAGGTGAAGAAACATGCCGAAGAGATAAAGAGCTTGAAGGCTCAACTTTTGGAGTCACAACAGGAAAACCAGAAGTTAAAGGGCGACATATTTGGTATGACTTGTGAACCATCCGTATTATTGATATAATCGTATAATGCAGAATGCTATAGTTCAGTTGATGCATGTATGTTGACCGACCGCCCCGAAGAAGAAATGCCCGTCCTACAAAGCGACGTTCTGAAGGAGCTGGCGAACCTTCACGAGCGTGCTCGGAAGGCTATGAAGAACATGGCCAAAGCCTTATGGCCTTCCGACGTCCCTCCAGAAAGTATGGAGGGGTTGGCTGATCAATTCAAGGGTGTCCGGCGTCGTTTCGAGCTGTGGAAGACGTCCGCGTGCCAATGAAGGTGCTCGAGAGGCATGAGCCATGGTGAAGACATGCTATACCGGTCTTGACCCGAACCATATGGCAAGAGTTGGGTCGCAGGGACCTAATGGGAAGGAAATTCCCGCAAGCTTGGTATACGACCAAGTAATGACAACAGCGAAATTTTCGCAACAAGATTGTAAATTAGATAGTCTACTCGATGTCGTCGAGAGGGAGTAGGCATTCGATCCGATGTACCCATGTACTTTATGACCGAACTTATCTCCTATCGAATTGTACGAAAATTTTGTCATCGCAGACCTTCGGCTTCTTCCTCCGAACCAAGAAGTTGGAGTGTGTAAGTGCATCTAGTGCCACCCCTAGTTGGTTTTGGAGTATTGGCAACAAACTTTGTTGAGGGACTAATGTGTTTGTGAGAATTGCAGGATAACACAGGTAGTAGTCCCATATTGATTTGGTTTACCTACCAGAGATGGCCCCTAAAAATGTGTGAAGACATTGAAGACAATGGTGGTCTATGAAGACATTCACATTGAAGACTATGATAGGAGAAGACATCGCATGAAGACTATGGAGTGCGAAGACATAGTTGTTTCATAGTTTCCTTTTCTTATTTGTTGAGTCATAGGAACCACCGTACTGTTAAGTGGGGTCCAAGTGAACAAAGTCAGAGTGACTGATGTGATGCTCAACCAAAATCCTATGTCTTCGAGCGAAGACAATGAGAGAAAATCTTATCCTGAGCTGGATGAGTCAGCTTTACTTGTAGCCCAAGTCAAGCTGCCGCGTGTGTTCGAAATCAGACCGTTGGACACATGTCAGTTCCTTAGTGACCCAGGGTCATTTTGGACAAATCAGGTCGGGTTGCCTCCTGGCTATAAATAGCCCACCCCCTACACCATAAATTGGTGGCTGCTTAGAGTTAGTGCACGACTTTTGTCATTTGAGAGCAACCCACCTCCGAACCCTTTGAGAGAGAATCCTTGCGAGGACAAAGCCCAAAACACCCAGAGCTAAAGAGTGTTAGGCATCACTGAAGTCTTTCTGTCCACGTGATCTGAAGACTTTTTACACTTGAGGACTGTGAAAGCTCCAGCCGGTTAGGCGTCGCATTCTGAGCATCCAAGAGTCATTGTGGATTGCCGATGAACGAAGTCTGTGAAGGTTTGGAAGTCTCCCTTGAAGACTTACCAGAGTGATTGGGTGAGGATTAAGTGTTCTTAGCTCAAGGGGAATAAGGTGAAGACGCGGTCTTCTGAGTTGAATCTCGGCCTCGCTAACCAGACGTATAGTTGTCACAGCAACTGGAGCTGGTCGAACAAATCCCTTGTCCTCTTCGAGCAACTGGTTCTATCCTAACTTTCTTGCCTTACTGACAATTTGTCTTCGTGAAGTCTTTGCTACTTGCCTTATCTATTTGACTTCACTATGTGAAGACTGTTGTCTATTTGGCTTCATACTATCTTCCATCCTGATCCAATCTACCTAGCTGCTTATAGTCTTCGCGCGTTCACTTCATTGATTACATGACTATGACTTGTCTAGTGTAGTCTACCTTCCACTGCATATCAATAGGTTCATTTCTATCGTTTGTCTCCGAAACATCCATGTTTTGAAGACTTCCATAAAAATCGCCTATTCATCCCCCCTCTAGTCGAATACTAGCACTTTCAATTGGTATCAGAGCAAGGTGCTCCCTTTTTCTGTATGATTCGGTTTAACCACCTGGAGTTTAGCTATGTCGACTGCAGGGATAATCAAAGTCTCCGCTGCGTGCCCTGTCTTTGATGGCACTGATTACCCCTACTCGAAGAATAAGATGCGCATGCATCTTGAAGCCATTGATGTCGATCTCTGGTATGTCGTCAACAATGGTGTTCCCAAGACTGGTGAAGGTGTCACTCCTGCTGATGTCAAGAAGTTCGTGCAACTGGACTCAACTGCCAAGAACATCATCTGTGGTCATTTGACCAAGGGACAGTATGGTCATGTGAGTGCTCTGGAAACGTCAAAGCTGGTCTGGGACTGGCTCTCCAAGGTCAATGAAGGTGTCTCAACATAGAGAGATTCAAGGATCAGTGTTCTTCGCAATCTCTTCAACCACTTCAAGAGAAATGACAATGAGAATGTCCAGCTCACAATTGATCGCCTCACTGACATAACCAATGATCTTCATGCACTCGGCGCCACTGAGATCACCAAGCATGAAATCGTCAAGACACTACTGAGATCTCTCGACAGCTCATTTGACACCCTGGCCCTGATCATTCAAGAGCGCCCTGACTTCAAGACTCTCGATCCGTCTGACATACTTGAGAGGCTCAACGCACATGAGTTCCAGCTATCTAAGAAAAGAGATATCTATGGTCCCAACTATGGCCGTACTCGCGCTTTAAAGGCAAAGGCCGTCTCCTCGTCTGAAGAAGAATCTGACTGCAGTTCTGGTGATCCTAAAGACATTGGAAAAGATCTTGCTATGCTCGTGAAGAAGTTCCAGAAGTTCACGAAGAAGAAAGACTATAGAAAGTCTTTAAGATCCAGCTCAAGGAATGATGAAGCTTCCTCTCGTGATCAAAAGAAGAGAACCTGTCACAAGTGCAAGAAACTTGGTCACTACATCTCTGAGTGTCCACAGTGGGACAACGAGACAAAGAAGAAGAAGAAGAGCAAGGACTATGATTCTGATGACAAGAAGAGGAAGAAATCCTCAAAGTCTTCTTCCAAGTCTTCGTCAAAGTCTTCTTCACACAAGAAGAGCTCATCAGGCAAGGCTCGTGCTTTTGTTGGCAAGGAGATGGATTCATAGGAGGGGTCTGCATCTGAGGAGGCAGAGGTGGAGTCCGAGGAGGAATTTGATTTTGGAGTGGCAAGCCTGGCTCTAGCTTCTGCATACGTCCCCAAGTCCATCTTCAACACTGAAGACAATGGCCTCGTCACCAACGCTGATGCCAAGGATGAGGATGACTCTACCCCCACCTACTGCTTCATGGCACGTGGTGCCAAGGTAAACTCATGCGATGCTTACTTTCAAACATCAAGTGAAGATGGCTCTGAATGTGAATTTAAACCTAGCTACAAAACACTTGCTAAAATTGCAACTGAACAACAGAAAGCCATGGAACATATTCAAAAACTGTTAGACAAAAGCAATGACCTGTTGGATGCGGAAATGACCCAATCTCAGTCCTTAATTGAAGAGATAAAAAATCTTCATGTTAAGTATGAGGAACTAGAAAGTCGTCATGAATCGCTCTCAACCTCTCATGAAAAGCTTTCCTATGATTATCTTCAAAGGAAGCAGGAACTTGAGAAATTGAGATCGGTTCATGAAGATCTTCAAAAGGAAAACGAGTCACTCCGCGCTCAACAGATCAGTTCCGCTCAGGAAGGATTTGAACCACCATTTCTAAAATGTATTGAGCGTGATAATGATGTCTCTATTGCTGAATGTTCAACTGCTACTACTGTTGCAATATCTTCAATTGCTGATGTGGAAACTAACCCCTCATCTGAGGATACCACTACTATTGCTGATGAGAATGCCAGGATGAAGTCATTACTTGAGACAGGAATGTACAAAAGTCTCAAGGGGCATCAGACACTATGCGATGTCCTTAAAAAGCAGATTTTGAACCGAAACCCTAGGAAAGAGGGTGTTGGGTTCGAGAGGAAAATGAATGTTGATGGTTCTTACTGGATGCCTAAGCAGTACCCCAAAACCACATGGGTTGCTGCTAAGGGACCTTCACTAGATCCATCTACCTTATCTGGCTTCACTAGTGCTAACCCAATTATCATTGATGGATCCTTTGATGCAAACTATAAACTGTTCAGGAATCAAAATGGTGAAGTGTTTGCCAGGTATATTGGTACTAATTGCAGGAATGGACCACCTCTGAAGAAGATCTAGGTGCCCAAAAGGTGTCTTGAAAGTCTTCCCGTGAATGTCGTTATGACACCACTTGGAAAGAAGACAAACCCCAGACCAAAGTCTTCATATGGTCCAAAGGCTTCATACAGACAGAAGACTCACCTGAGTCATCCTAACGCCAATGTTTAGCAGGGAAATCATACTCAGACCTTTGAATATGAGCGTGTTTCATGAAACCTCTATGTTCATAAATCTAAGAACTTTTCTTCTTATTCCTATGAGTATTATTCTCCTCCTGCAAGGCTATTTGCTAGGGCTTCAAAGCCGAAGTTCTCAGATGCTACACTTACACTCATTGCTTCTAAGCCACCCCTGAAAATGTGGGTGGTTAAGAAAACTTAACTCTCTTTTGCAGAGAAAGGTCTCCAGCCGGAAATCAAAGGCGTCTGACGCTTATGCTGGGGACCTTAAACATCTTGTGGGGCGCAAGATAAAATGCCCAAATAGACTTACTATGTATTTTGTCCCGGATTCCTTGACACTCATCCTATCTATCCTAACCAAGATCTGAACTTCTATGTTCCTCTTGTTCGTCAAATGTTTATGCTTCACAACTCGCTTGGTGAAGCCTATCCCCCAAACTGTACTGTAGGCTATGACACCTCATGCTTTAGAATGGATTATGGATAGTGGCTGCACCAACCACATGACTAGTGATCGAAGTCTTCTGATGGATTCAACTCTTCAGCCATCTGATAAGAGTCATATCACATTTGCTGGCACTGGTAGAAGTAAGGTATTGGGTCTTGGTAGAGTTGCAATCTCAAAGGATCAGCACATGGATAAAGTGATGCTTGTTGAACCCCTTGGTTTCAACTTAATGTCTGTATCAATGCTACGTGATTTGAATATGATTGTGATATTTGGAAAATATCATTGCCTTGTCCTTATGGAATCTGACAAATCTCTAGTCTTTGAAGGGTATCGAAAAGATGATCTGTATATGGTAGATTTCTCAGCAGGACCACAGCTTGCCACATGTCTTCTAGCAAAAGCTTCAAAGTGCTGGCTTTGGCATCGGAGGCTAGGACATGCGGGCATGAGGAACTTGTACACTCTCTCGAGAAGAAGCATGTCGTGGGATCGAAGGTGTCAAGTTCAAGAAAGACCATCTGTGTGGTGCCTGTGAAGCTGGGAAGATGACAAGGGCCAAGCATTCCTCGAAGACAATCATGACAGCATCTCAACCCTCGAGCTGCTTCACATGGACTTATTTGGCCCTACTCATTACTCTACTCTTACTACCACTGCTTGTCTCTATGGTTTTGTTATTGTTGATGATTACTCAAGATATACCTGGGTGCATATAATTCTCTATAAGAATGAAGTGCAGGATGTCTTCAGACGCTTTGCCAATCGTGCCATGACAAACTACGGTGTCAAGATCAAGCACATCAGAAGTGACAATGGCACATAATTCAGGAACACCGGCATCGACACTTAACTTGATACGCTTGGCATCACTCATGAGTTTTCTGCTCCCTACACACCTTAGCAGAATGGCATCATGGAGCGCAAGAACAGAACCCTCATCGAGATGACTCGGATGATGCTAGATGAGTACAAGACTCCAAGAAAGTTCTGGCCTGAAGCCATTCACACTGCATGCCACATCATCAACCGAGTTTATCTTCACAAGCTTATGAAGAAAACATCATATGAGCTGCTAACTGGTAAGAAGCCAAACGTCAGCTACTTTAGAGTATTTGGTGCTAGGTGCTGGATCAAGGATCCACATCACACTTCAAAATTTGCACCGAAAGCACATGATGGTTTTATGCTTGGTTACAGAAAGAACTTGCACTCCTACAGAGTCTTCAACCTCTTTCACTATAAAGTGATTGAAACCGTGGATGTGCGGTTCGATGAGACTAATGGCTCGCAAAGGGAGCACTTGCCAAATGTGCTAGATGAAGTTCCTCCTAGTGAATCTATCAAGCTCATGGGTACTGGAGAGATCATACTGTCTGAACCTCAGGCTGAAGATGAACTCGTTATTGCACCAAGTCAACCTAACGACAATGCTCAGCCTGAAGTCAATGCTGAAACTAAAGACAATGATCTGCAAGGGCAAAATCTTCGTCCAGTACATCCCCGTGTTGCAAATGAAGTACAGATTGAGAAGATCATTGACAGCATCAATGCACCTGGTCCACTTACTCATTCAAGAGCAACACAACTGGCAAATTTCTATGGGAACTTTGCATTTGTCTCAATATCTGAACCCAAAAAGGTTGATGAAGCCTTCATGGAACCTGAATGGATTCAAGCTATGCAAGAAGAGCTTCATCAGTTCGAGCTGAACAATGTCTGGGAACTTGTCAAGCGTCCTGATCCTCGCAAGCATAATATCATTGGCACAAAATGGATATATCGCAACAAACAAGATGAACATGGTCAAGTTGTCAGAAACAAGGCTCGTCTAGTTGCTCAAGGCTACACTCAAGTCGAAGGGATTGACTTCGATGAAACATTTGCTCCTGTGGCAAGACTTGAAGCCATTCGCATACCGCTTGCATATGCCAACCATCACAATATCCTTCTGTACCAAATGGATGTGAAAAGTGCCTTTCTCAATGGCAAGATTGAAGAAGAAGTGTATGTTGCACAACCACCTGGCTTTGAAGATCCAAAACATCCTGATATGATGTACAGGCTCAACAAGGCACTGTATGGCCTCAAAGAAGCTCCTCGCGCTTGGTATGACACACTCAAAGACTTCTTGAAGAGCAAAGGCTTCAAACCTGGTTCACTAGATCCAACACTCTTCACGAAGTCATACGACGGTGAACTGTTTGTGTGCCAAATCTATGTGGATGACATTATCCTCGGTTGCACTGACAAAAGATACAGCGATGAGTTTGGGCATATGATGCAAGAACAATATCAGATGTCCATGATGGGTGAACTAAAGTTCTTCCTTGGTCTTAAAATCCGTCAGCAAAGAAACGACATCTTCATATCTCAAGAGAAATACCTCAAAGAATGCCTGAAGAAGTTTGGAATGCAAGACTGCAAAGGTTACACGACGCAAATGCCAACCAAAAGTCATCTGGGTCCTGACGACAATGGTAAAGAGTTCGATCAAAAGGTATACCGCTCCATGATTGGTTCTTTACTTTACTTATGTGCATCTAGGCTAGATATAATGCTTAGCGTTTGCATGTGTGCCCGATTCCAATCGGCACCAAAGGAGTTGCATCACCTTGCGGTGAAGCGAATTCTTCGATATTTGGCTTACACCCCCACGATAGGATTATGGTATCCAAAGGGCTCAACATTTGATCTGATTGGGTATTCTGATGCTGATTATGCTGGTGACAAGGTTGATCGCAAGTCCACCTCAGGAACATGTCAGTTTCTCGGTCGATCACTTGTTTGTTGGTCTTCAAAGAAGCAGAAGGGTGTGTCACTCTCCACTGCTGAATCTGAATACATTGCTGCTGGATCATGCTGTGCTCAGCTTCTATGGATGAAGCAAACTCTCAAGGACTATGGCATCAACACAAAGAATGTGCCACTCTTCTATGACAATGAAAACACCATCAAGCTTTCCAAGAATCCAGTTCAACACTCGAAGAAAAAGCACATTCAGATCCGTCATCACTTTCTCAGAGATCATGTCAACAAGGAAGACATTGATATCATTCACGTTAACACTGAAGAGCAATTGGCTGATATCTTCACTAAGCCCTTGGATGAGAAAAGGTTTTGCAAGTGGCGGTGTGAGCTAAATATCTTAGAATCCTCGAATGTCCTGTGAATGGACACACATCCTAACACTTATGCATGTTTACGACTTAGATGTGCAACACACGACATAACGTATATCTTCAATCAATGAGGACTTACCTTATGAGTGTGAATACATTAATGTGAAATTTGACTTTGGAGCGCCACGATAATTGTGCGCTGTGTCTGGGTCTAATACTTCCTATACGGTGGGTAACACCACCACCAAATTCTTATTGAAGTGTTTCTCTTGGCATTACAATTGCAAAGCATTTACATTTGGATTGTCTTCAATATTAATATTTCTTCATAATTTATCTTCACAATGTTGATTTGGTTCATATATTTGTGTTCTATCCTCTACAGCATTCACTTATAGCTATGACTTCACTCTTGAATCTTTTGATCTAAGTGAATGTGATCGGACCCTAACCTATTCCTTGCTTCTACCTCAACTCTATCTGTCCAAATCATATGCATTCTATTGAAACCTGTCGATTGTCTTCACTTAGTCCTTGTCAGCTGTTGTCAATCTGACAAAAATTTAATTTGTTTTTAATGCTGCATCCATATTGCCTGAAAACCGAAGAAGCCAGAACGACCGCCCTACAATCCAGGCGTGCATGGGAACATGGAACAACTTCCAATGTGTTGCATGTTTGCCACGTGTTCATCAGATGTGAACCGCCAGGGGCACCTGAGTAATTGTGTTGTGCTGTCCCTTTCCTTATAAATACACATCACATCGCGGTCAAAAATCTTTCTTCCACCTCAACGCCTTGCTCAAAGCCCTAGCGCCATTGCTATCCATCGACGACGCCGGCGACGAAGCGCTTAGCTGCCGCGACCTCACCGACGTCGTCCTCGCACCGGCCGCGGACCTCGTCTTCTCCACCGCCACTGTAGGTGTCTTCCGTCGCCAAGTTAGGGCACAGGAGATTGAACTGCTCGGCCTCCAACTCCGTTCTGTCTAGCAGTTCTTCATGTGGTAATTAAAACTTACTTTTTACTTCCTTTTTGATCTGATAGATTCATCCTTCTCTACCAAAAGTGGTTTCTCTGCTTACAAAGTTGAATCTATCCTATTCTGCATCTCATATTATGCCTAATATATTCACTTATGCTTCACTACAAGTTAGACTCCTCACTTGTACCTATTCTTGGATTCGTACAAATTTGGAACCAACTCACAACAAATAAGTGAATGTCTTTGCGTTATGAGGTTAATGTCTTCAAACTGATTTATCTTCAAAATCTTCTGAGAATGCATATGACCTCTTCCCCTTCCCTCACACCTCTAATGATGTCACATGTACATGTCCGTGGGAGAATCTCTTGGTTCTCATAGTCTGCATTCATTTGCAGAATTCTTACAGAGTCACATCAATTCTCCTGAAGCCAGTTCCTGTCTGACCAGCCATCGGAAGCATTTGCTAGTTCTGAAGCCATTCAGTTTAAGCTTCATGGCAATAGAGAAATCAGCTAGAAATGGCGGCAAATAGCGTCATGGGAACAAATGTGGACCATTCAGCTGATGATGCAAATTCTGATGAAGCACTAGCTCCTCCTTAGCCCCAGAAGCAGAAGAAAACAAAGGCTTAAAAAACCTCTGTTGTACCAAAAGCTTCATGTGTGAAGCCATTGGCAACTGCCCCTCCTGCATCAGGTGTGCAATCTGAAGACCTCTCTTGCATCTCTAAGAAGACCGAGAAGTCCATGCAAAAGAAGAAGCCAATCCTGAGTTCTGGTCAAGCACTGACCCCAGCTGCCATTCTGAGGAACGAGAATGAAGCCATTGATCTGTCCAGTGACAATGATCTTGGTGAAGATGATCTTGAACTACTGATAAAGAGCAAACAAGAGGCGGAAATCTTCAACGACTTGCCCCTCTTTGACGTGGACATTCTCAACAACTTCATTGATGAGTGGTTTGCCAATCCGGATCTCGGCATTGATGATCTTCAACTTCCCATTGGCATCAGTGTCGCCTTCCACAATGCCATTGCAAATGAGCTAGCTCTGCCTCAGAAGATAGTCGAGCTAAAGAACAAAATTGACTATGAAAAGGCTTAGTTCAAGAAGCACATGGCCAAGCTCAATGTCACTGATGTTTAGAACTTCAAGAAGTTGCTGCATGATCTCAAGGAAGCGTTTCACAAGAAACGTGAAGAAGCAAAAGGTTCAAGAGAACCGATGAAACACCTTGCTGCCAAGTGTGTTCAGTCTCACAATGAAGCTTTAAAGCGCAAGCCACTTGGGCGTCCACGCATCGACCCCAAGATGGGTGCCAAAAAGAAGAAGCCCGCTATGACCCAAACTAAAGAGTCAAGACAGGAAGCTCCTCGCATTCTCTTCCCTACCACATGACATGCACGAAGCCTAAGGTCCCCATAGTGGCTTCAGAACTGAAGAAGACAAGGCCAGCCGTGGCCGAAGCCAGAAAACGCAAGAACAAGAATGCTTCTGATGATGCTCCACTGCCCAAGAAGCGGAAGACAAAGTCTTCGAAGAAGAATCGGACTGCTCCTTCAGAGCCCCTTCTTGTCGAGCCCCTATCAGTTACTCGTCCTGCATCCCCCCACCAAGAGCGTCAGCTAGTTGTTCACGAGCCTGCTTTCATAGAGGCTCCCGAAGATGAAGAAGATCCAGTTGTTGACCCCACCGCAGCTGAAGACATTAGCCCCCAAGACAATGTAGAAGATGATGTAGTTCTTCCTCAGATTGAGCACCAAAAGGTATCATCGCATGTTCTCACGAACAGCAAAATCATCAGCATTGGTTGTCCTTTGACGCCAATTGCTAAGGATGCATCATGGGCTGATCGCCCCCAAGCAGAAACTCCAAGACGAAGCTCACCAAGTACTCCCCCACCTCAAGTCACCACTCCGGTACTTGATGATGACGACTATGTGGTCCATCCAACTCCCACTCCAAGAGCGACACCTGCATTCCATAGGCTTCGCAAAGGAACAAGGCCACAAGTTTCTATGTCGAGCGTTCCAGCAGGTGAAGTGCAACCCAACTCAGCAGCATGACAAGTGTTTCCTGAAGCCACTCCTTCTATGAACGTCTCTAAGTATAAAGCCATGGCTGCTAAAGACATACTGGCTGCATCAGCCGATGAAAATCAAGAACCCCATGAAGAAGAAGAGCGTGTTGTCACACCCCCACCAATCAAGAAAATGTTCTCGAGGAGAACGTGTCTGTGCCTGACACTCTAACTACTCAAGTGGAGGTTGAAAATACTAAGGCGGCCACCAACAACACTATTGAAGCCAATGACATTGTCATGGCTGAAGCTAATGTGGTGCCTATAGCAAACGTGGTGTCTGAAGCCAATGTCACACCTACAACCAATGTGCAACCTGAAGCCCTTGTTAATGCCACTTCTCCTGTACCGCCTCCAAGGCCTCACACCATTGAGCAAGCATTTTATCAAGGCGAGCTTGTCACTGTTAGATGGCCTATTCTTGTTCCTCCGCCTGCTCCCGGACCACAATTTGATTATCATGTGGAGCACAGGCCTCAGGTTCAGAAGCCAAAACCAAGGCTGCCAAGGTTTCCAGGTACTACATCTGCGCCAGGATCGTCCAATGCAAATGGCTTCATTGAACACAACACTTTCTTTGATAGAGCCAAGAACCCATATTCAAAGCCTAGAATTTCATCTGATTGGTTCTGGAGCTATCAGCAACGAAGTTATTATTCCTGTATCTTATACAATCAAGGGCGCATTTTTCCTCATATGCTTCTTGACTGCGAAGCCATTGCTGGACTGCCCTATTTGGAAGAAGCCCTAGATTGCTTCAGAGATGTTGGCCTTCTGCAGTTCGTGACTGACAAGGAAAATTGGAATGAAGAGCTTCTGTTACAATTGTATGCTACACTTCACATCCGCGGCTACAACAAGGACATCAAAACTTGGGTCCTTGAGTGGATGACAGGAAATGTGCACCATGAAGCTAAAGCTCTTGATCTCATTGAGCTTACTGGCCTGCCCACTCCAGGTGAACTTTATGAACCTGATTGTCAACTTCACCGCAATGCCTTAGAGAGCATATTCCAGAAGCCTAAGCCCAACATGAGTTAAATGCTAAGTATGATGAAGCCTCTGCCACACGATGCTGAATATCCTAAGGAATTCTTCGTTGAAGACCTAGAGTATCTGCCCCGCACCATCTATCACATTATCAGGCGAACTCTATGGCCCATCAAAGGACATTCTTCTTTAGCAAAGCTTGAAGTCTCAATGAAGACATTGGTCTTCTATATTCTCAATGGCATCAGCTTCAATGCTTAGGATTTCTTCATTCGCCAACTTGCTGCATCTGGCTCAGATATATTTGGTCTGAAGTTCTATGCTCCATGGGTAATGCGCCTTATCAAGCTACACTCTGTTGTTAACTATCAGCCCTCTGCGCGCAACTATCTCATATTTTTGCTAGAGGTTGATATGTCTGTTGAAGCCATATACCTAGAGCCTGCCAAGGAGGCAATTTATCTTCACAATGTAGATCGTCAAAGTTTCTCTCAACATGTTGAAGGAGTTCATGCTACCACTCGTGTTTATCCTTTGGCTAGAAATACACGTGCACCTCATCGTGCCCATACTGAAGCCACTGAAAGCACTATTGCTCAAAGGCCTCGGAAGAGATCTCGTGTGCTCAATGACCGAGAGATTCTCGTGGCTTTGCATCAGAAACACGATAAGCATCATTACTGGCTCGAGCGTTAAATGCAGAGTCTCTTGATGGATGTTAATCGCATTCGCAATCTAGCCACCAAGAATGCATTTGTCACTCATGAAAACTGTCGACGGTCGTGGAAGAGTCTAACACTACTCAGTTCTGAAGATGATCTTCAGCAAGATGGCTTCACAGAGCGATCCAAGTTTGATTCCACTCCTCCTAGGAATGTTGTCTTACGTCGAACTCCTTCACTCGAAGACTCTGAGTACTCCTCTTCGGCAGCAACTGTAAATGCCAGAGTCATCGATGATGAAGATGATGCTACATCACCAACAACCTCTTCGGCGCGTATCGACACTGCACCAGGCCCCTCTGCACCACCAAACTCCAACGTCGACCCTGCTCCTTCTGGGAACGAGTAGACGCTCTATGTCTTCAAACTTTTTGGTCATTACTGACAAAAGGGGGAGAAGCATATGAGTTGATAGTCTTCAAGCGGGTCCTTATGGGTGCTTGCATTACTTTTGCCAAGTCTTACAACTCTTGCTTTTGATACATTTGGTTCTCTGAGTTGCAACACTTAAACTTGATGGTCATCTGCTACTTTATTTGCTATTCTGTGATGCGACGATAAATCCCGCATGAAGTCATACTGCAGACGTCCATTTATCATTATGCATATTATTATCCTCGTTACTTCTTATAAGCATAATGCATTGTCATCACACTTTGATGATGACCTCTACAAAGTAAAACCTGCCGTGTGCATTTGCATTCAAACGCAAATCATTTATATGCACATCTTCAGGGGGAGCCTCGTCTTGTGTATGAAGACAATATTCACAACACTAAACTTTCACATACTTTTATCCCCGTAGAAAACTTCAACCAGTTTGTCATCGATCACCAAAAAGGTGGAGATTGTAAGTGCATCTAGTGCCACCCCTAGTTGGTTTTGGAGTATTGACGACAAACTTGGTTGAGGGACTAATGTGTGTGTGAATTGTAGGATAACACAGGTAGTAGTCCCATATTGATTCGGTTTACCTACCAGAGATGACCCCCTAAAAATGTGTGAAGACACTGAAGACAATGGTGGTCTGTGAAGACATTCACATTGAAGACTATGACAGCAGAATACATCGCGTGAAGACTATGGAGTGCGAAGACATAGTTGTTTCGTAGTTTCCTTTTCTTCTTTGTTGAGTCATAGGAACCACCGTACTGTTAAGTGGGGTCCAAGTGAACAAAGTCAGAGTGACTGATGTGATGCTCAACCAAAATCCTATGTCTTCGAGCGAAGACAATGAGAGCAAATCTTATCTAGAGCTGGATGAGTCAGCTTTACTTGTATCCCAAGTCAAGCTGCCGCGTGTGTTCGAAATCAGAGTGTTGGACACGTGTCAGTTCCTTAGTGACCCAGGGTCATTTTGGACAAATCAGATCGGGTTGCCTCCTGGCTATAAATAACCCACCCCCTACACCATAAATTGGTGGCTGCTCAGAGTTAGTGCATGGCTTTTGTTGTTTGAGAGCAAGCCACCTCTGAACCCTTTGAGAGAGAATCCTTGCGAGGACAAAGCCCAAAACACCCAGAGCCAAAGAGTGAGGCATCACTGAAGTCTTTCTGTCCGTATGATCTGAAGACTTGTTACACTTGAGGTCTGTAAATCCTCCAGCCGATTAGGCGTCGCGTTCTGAGCATCCAAGAGTCATTGTGGATTGTTGGTGAACAATGTCTGTGAAGGTTTGGAAGTCTCCCTTGAAGACTTACCAGAGTGATTGGGCGAGGACTAAGTGTTCTTAGCTCATGGGGAATAAGGTGAAGACACGGTCTTCTGAGTTGAATCTCAGCCTCCCTAACCAGACGTACAGTTGTCACAACAACTGGAACTGGTCGAACAAATCCCTTGTCCTCTCCAAGCAACTGGTTCTATCCTACCTCTCTTGCCTTACTTATAGTTTGTCTTTGTGAAATCTTTGCTACTTGCCTTATCTGTTTGACTTCACTGTGTGAAGACTGTTGTTTGTTTGGCTTCATACTATCTTCCATCCTGATCCAATCTCCGTGCTTTCACTTCATTTCTTGCATGACTATGGCTTGTCTAGTGTAGTCTACCTTCCGCTGCATATCAATAGGTTCATTTCTATCGTTTGTCTTTGAAACATCCATGTTTTGAAGACATTCATAAAAATCACCTATTCACCCCCCTCTAGTCGAATACTAGCACTTTTAGAGTGTTTCTGTATACTATGTTTGACTAGGAAACATTTAGTATTGTCGGAAACCAGGCAATCCGGCCATATTGCTCATACAGACAAAAATGTGTTCGGCGGAGTTATGTTATATTACTGTTTAACGTAAGAAACATCTTCCAAGAAAAATAGTTCAGTTAGGGGTTCCTTTCCTTGGGCTGGGCTTGTTAATCTGAAGTACAGACAACCAATTTCATAATTTTGTCCAAAAGCAGCCTGATGGATATGTGCCGACCAATTATTCCCTTAAGAACGCTAGCTTTTGGCTTCACCCGTCTGAGGTATAGGGCCGGATAACCCGGTTGTGACAATCGCAGATGTGCTCCCTTTACACCCTAGCCAAACAATCAGGATCATAGGGTATAAGCACATGAGCAAGGCAACCCAGCTTGGCAAAAACTTAAGTCATAGAGGTGCATAAAATGGCAGAAACAACAGATAGTACGGAAAAAAGAAGCTTGTAAGCTTTCCAATAAGATGCTTCTTTTAAAAGAAGCTCCCATGTATGGTGGGGTGTATACATTTAAAGATGCATACTCCCAACAATGCGGTTGATCTAGACATACAATTAAGAAGAAAAGGGAAAAAAGTAAAAGGGGAGAGAAAATAGAAAAACCTAGTTTAGAATGAGACCTAAGGAGGCCGAACAACGTGTAGAATCTTCAAAGCCGGACGACGCTCCATGGGTTCGGCTCAAGGTGATTATCCTCTGCATTGCGAAGGTGATAGGCTCCTCCAGTGATGACTTCATCTATTATGAAGGGCCCCTCCCAGTTAGGTCTGAGCTTATCCTTTTTCTTCTCTGGGAGGTGTAAAACAAGTTCTTCGACATTGTATGTTTTAGCCCGCACTTCTCTGCTTTGGTAACTCATGGCCTGTTGTTGATAGAATGCGGAATGGGCCTTGGCAACGTCGCGCTCTTCTTCGAGTCCATCTAGATCGTCCTGCCGATCTAGTTCAGCTTCTTTCTCTTCATACATGCAGACTCTAGGTGAGTCATGAATAATATCACATGGCAGTACGACTTTTGTGCCGTATACCATAAAGAAAGGTGTGTATCCGGTCGTTCGATTGGGCGTGGTCCGGAGTCCCCAAAGTACGGAATCTAGTTCCTCAACCTAGTGATTGTCTGATTCTCGTAAAGAGCGCACTAGTATGGGCTTAATACCACTCATGATCAGACCATTGGCCCGTTTGACTTGGTCGTTTGTTTGAGGGTGATATACGGACGCATAATCGAGTTTAATGCCCAACTTAGCGCACCAAGTTTTCACCTCATCAGCTATGAAGTTAATTAGAGCCATTATCAGTGATGATACTGTGCGGGACATCATAATTGTCGGGGGGATGGACCCCAGGTGGGCAACGGAACCCAGATCCTCTTTAAAAACAACAAGGCTGGCACCACCCCTCAATACCGGCACGCGCTTGGCCGGGTCGCTCGACCCGGCCAAGTCCCGCGACCCAGCCAGACTCGCCGACCCAGCAAGACACGTCGACTCGGCCCCAACGACAAGCGCAAGACAACCGAACCCGACACGACCAAGGCTTCCTCAACAAGCCAGCTCCACCCGTGGCATGCTTTGCAATCCGGTCACGGGTCAGCTCCCATCCCATCCAGGCCGTACGATGGGACGAGTCTTCAATCAGCTATGACCGAGGCAATAGTGCCCCGCCCATGCCTCTGGTCAGCCAGAGCGTGGCAACAGTGCCCCTCACCTACCCGCTGAGCAGGGCCGGCGTGGCTACCATGCTCCCGCCCTCACCGCTGACGACAGCAAGCAGCAGCCTGACGGAGAGCACCGTACACGACTCGACTCAGCCACGCCCTGACGATCGACAAGACGGTGCACAGTTCCTCTAGGCATGCGGGGCCCGCACCTAGGGGAACCCGGCGAACCACAAGCCCTCAGCGGGCCCCAGCCCGGGTCCCCGGACACTGGCAATACTGACCCACCGACCTGTAACATTACCATTGTACCCCTAGGGGGTTGGTCTATAAAACCCCCCAGGAGCCCGCGATCAAGGAGAGAGCAAGAAAGCAGAGAACACATACGAGAGGAAAGCTAATAAGCACATGACTATCCACCAAACAACAACACCGGAGAGAAGGAGCAGGCCAAGCCTTGGCCAGCTTCCTTCCTCCTCCATACAGCTCCAGGAGCGACATTGTACTATCGATCATCCAACTACACTCGGCAGGACTAGGGGTATTATCTCTCCGGAGAGCCCCGAACCTGGGTATGTCCGGCGTCCCGCGCCCGCTCATGCAAGCCTCGCCTCTGGAGTCCACCAGCGCCCTCGAGCCTCCTCCTCTCTTTAGCCATCCCTTGGCATCTGCCGTGCGCCCACCACGACAGTTGGCGCCCACCGTGGGGCAGCTTGAGGAGCTGGCTGGGAGCATGCTTCAGACGGGGCCCTTCTCCTACACCGAGGAGTCCGTCACGCTGGCGGACAGCGTCATCGGCGCGCTTGCCGCCTCCTTCTCCATGCTGCGCATCACCAATGCGTTCACGACCGATGAGTACCCCAGCGAGGTGTTCAGCTACTCTGACTCTCCCCTCTCCCTCGGCGGCGGTGTTTTCGCCGGGGCAATGGACATCCATGTGGAGGTCTTCGTCACCGGCGACGGCGCCTCCTCCTCATCGAGCAAGACGAAGAAGGCTGCCGAAGCCAGGGCCGCAGCGGAATGGGCCGAACCTTCCAATCCGCTGCGCATCGTGATGCAGAGCTTCCGCATCCCCATCAGCACTGATGTTGACGTCACCAACGTCGCTGAGGCCTGAACCCAGCTAGAGGAAAGGCGCCAGCAGATGCTGGACCTGTCCGAGATGCTTGCCGCCACTCAGTGTCGCCTGGATGCCACTCAGGTGGAGCGCTACGCCTCCTACGGGTTCACGCCCGCCGCGGCCGAGCCAAGCCGGGTCGCCAACGTGCGTGCCCTAGGAGGCGCGATCGGCCAAGCCCTCAGCGCCATCCCAACCGTCTATGAGACCCCAGCGAAGAACATGCGCGCTGCCCAGGCAGCCGCAGCCGGCCTGGACCAGCTCATCGGCGAGGAGCTAAAAGAGCGTATCGGGCAGATGCGCGAACTCCTCCATGCCGCCAACACAGAGCAAGACCGCTTCAACTAGCTCGCCAAGCCGGCGGGATCCGGCTCCGCCCGCCTTGGCAGGCCCGGCGAGCTTCTGCACACCGCTTCCTCGCCACCCGGTGAGGCGCACTCCGGCTGAGGCCGGACTCGGCGCGACCCGGCTGCTACGGCCGCCGGTGGATTGGGCGACGAGCCCGTCCCAGAGATCCAGCGCGGACCTGGCCAGCATGGCCGGCGTACGGCTCCAACCAACCCGTCCCCTCGTGGCCTGGCCGCAAGTCGACTCGGCCCGCACGCCATCGACGACGCTGATGCTCGCCACTGCCTCGATCAGCTCGCTCGCTCCCTGGAGGTGGAGGAGAGCGGCGCTATCGGGTCGGCATGATTCGGCCCATCAATCCGGGAGGAGCCCTTCCCCAAAGGGTTCATGCTCCCCTGCGACACCCCCAAGTACAACGGGACCGTGAAGCCAGAAGACTGGCTCACCGACTACAGCACGGCCATTGGCATCACCGGTGCCAATCGTCGTCTCGCTGTGCGCTACGCACCGCTCATGCTCCAAGTGTCGGCCCGCACGTGGTTCAACAGCCTGCCAATGGGCAGCATCAACACGTGGGTGGACTTCGAGCAAGCCTTCGTCTGCAACTTCATGGGGACCTACAAGTGGCCCGCCCGCCCTAGCCAGATCTCCATGTGCGTGCAGGGGCCTATGGAGACCGGTCGCGAGTACCTCGCACGCTGGACCGAGCTCCGGAACAGCTGCGAGGGCGTCCATGAAGTCCAGGCAATCCAGTACTTCGTCACCGGGTGCCGAGATGGCACCCTCCTCAAGCACAAGCTCTTACGCTCTGAGCCGGCCACCATGGCCGCGCTCATGCTGACGGCGGACAAGTACACCAACGCCGACTCCGCCATGAAGATCCAGGTGGCGCTAGATGAAGCCGGCAAGGCAAAGCCGGTTCCCCCTCTGAAGCCGGCCGGCGAAAGTAGCCGGCAGCATCATCATCAGAACAACAAGCGCAAGGCCGACCAGCCAGCGCAACGTCATGATAACCGGCTCGTCGCGGCCACCGAGCCCGCGGCAGACCAGGCGGCGAAGCGCCGGTAGACCGGCAAGATGGCATGGCAACCCGCCATGAGCTTCGAGCAGATGCTCGATGCCCCCTGCAAGCACCACAGCGGCGCAAGACCCTCCAAGCACACGCTTCGGCATTGCGCCATCACCAAGCGTATTATGAGGGGCGACGTCTCGCCTCCTCCGGCTCCGGCTCCAGGCGCGGGACAGCCGCCTCCGCCTCCACCACCGCCTCCAGCTGGCGGCGTGATGCACGACGACACCTACCCGGACCAGAACGCGGCCTACGTCGTCTTCACCAGCCTCGGCGACGACAAGCATAGCGAGCGCCTCCTCCGGCAGGAGGTGAACACCATCGTCCCGGCCAAACCGGAGTTCATGCACTGGTCGGATCGCCCGATGACCTGGACCCGAGAGGATCACCCGGCAGTCATGCCGAGTCTGGGTGGATACGCCCTCGTCCTCAACCCAACCATCGTTGCGGGGGCACATGCAAGTTCTCCCGAGTCATCATCGACGGCGGCAGTAGTATCAACATCCTCTACCGTGACACGATGACCAAGCTCGGCCTCAAGGCCGAGGACCTGGAGCCAACCCGGACGATCTTCCACGGCATCGTGCCCGGCCTCTCCTGCTCCCCCATTGGCCGGGTCCAGCTCGATGTCCTGTTCGGCAACAGCAGCCACTTTCGATGCGAACCGATCTGGTTCAAGGTGGTGGACCTGTCCAGCGCGTATCATGCGTTGCTAGGCCGGCCCGCGCTCGCCAAGTTCATGGCGGTTCCCCACTACGCGTACTTGAAGATGAAGATCCCGGGTCCCAAGGGCCTGATCACCATCACTGGCGATTACAGCAAGTCCCTGGAGTACGCCCGTGATGGCGCCAAGTTGGCCGAGTTACTGGTCATTGCCGAGGAGCGGCGCCAGCTCGACCGGATCGTCGCCCTGGCAGGCGAGGCCTCCACTGCGTCGATCCCGACCCCGGACCCGATCGACGAGGCCGTCTTCTAGCCCTCCAAGGATACCAAGAAAGTGAAGCTCAACCCGAAAGACTCCAGCTACAGCAAGTACGTTGTCGTAGGCGCCCGCCTCGACAGCAAATAGGAAGGCAAGCTCGTCGACTTCCTCCGTGAGAATCGGGATATCTTCGCATGGACCCCCAAGGACATGCCGGGTATCCCAAGCAAGTACACCGAGCAGAAACTTCATGTCCGCAAGGACGCCAAGCCTGTCCGTCAACCCCTACGACGATTTTCCGAAGAGAAGAGAGGAACCATTGGTGAAGAGGTCGCCAAGCTTTTGGCGGCCGGCTTCATAATGTAAGTGTTTCACCCCGAGTGGCTGGCCAATCCAGTCCTCATCCTGAAGAAGAACAAGACCTGGCGCATGTGTATCGACTACACCAGCCTCAACAAGGCCTGTCCCAAGGATCCGTTTGCTCTCCCGCGGATCAACCAAGTCATCGACTCGACCGCCGGGTGAGAGCTCCTGTCCTTCCTGGACGCTTACTCCGGCTACCACCAGATCAAGTTGGAACTGGCCGACACCCTGAAGACGTCCTTCATCACGCCCTTCGAGGCGTATTGCTACATCACCATGTTGTTCGGCTTGAAGAACGCCGGCACCACCTTCCAACACTGCATGCAGAAATGCCTGCTGCCGCAACTCGGCCGCAATATCCACGTATATGTGGACGACATCATGGTGAAGACCAAGCAGCACCTCACGCTCCTCAACAATTTGAAGGAAACATTCGCCAACCTCCGTGAATACAAGGTCAAGCTTAACCCGGAGAAATGCGTCTTCGGCGTCCCGGCTGGAAAGCTACTCGGCTTCCTTGTCTCGGAACACGGCATTGAGGCGAACCCGGAGAAGATCAAGGCCATCGAGCGCATGCGCAAGCCGGCTCGGCTGCACGATGTCCAGAAGTTCACCGGATGCTTGGCCCCGGTCAGTCGGTTTCTAAGCCAGCTGGGCGAGAGGCGCTACCCCTGTACCAGATGATGAAGAAGACGAGCCCGTTCGAATGGAACGGCAAGGCAGACGAGGCCTTCCAAGACCTCAAGCGCATGCTCTCCACTGCACCAGTCCTGGTCACGCCGACCGACAAGGAGCCGCTGCTACTCTACATAGCCACGACCTCGCGGGCAGTCAGCATGGTGCTGGTGGTCGAGCGACCAGAGAAGAGCAAGATCCAGGCCGTCCAGCGCCCAGTCTACTACCTGAGCGAGGTGCTCTCCATCTCCAAGCAGAACTATCCGCACTACCAGAAGATGTGTTATGGCATGTACTTCACCACTAAGAAGCTGAAGCAGTATTTCCAAGAGCACGTTGTCACCGTGGTCAGCACGGTGCCTATCGAAGAAATCATCGGGTGCCGGGATGCCTCTAGCCAGGCCGCCAAGTGGGCGATCCAGCTGGCCGCCCACAACATCCTCTATGAGCCCCGCACCACGATCAAGTCTCAAGCCCTGGCCAACTTCCTCGTCGACTGGACCGAGACACAGTACCTGTCACCGCCCCCCGACTCGACGCATTGGCGCATGCACTTTGACGGGTCCAAGATGCGATTCGGCTTGGGGGCCGGCATCGTACTGTCGTCCCCGAAGGGCGACCGGCTCTGCTACGCGCTCCAGATCCACTTCGCCGCCTCCAACAACATCGTCGAATACGAAGCCCTTGTGCATGGCCTCTGGCTTGCCAAGGAACTCGGCATCCGGTGCATCCTGTGCTACGGCGACTCGGACCTGGTGGTGCAATAGTGCTCCGGCGAGTGGGACGCACGCGACTCAAACATGGCAAGCTACCGCTTCCTCGTCCAGAAGCTATCCAGATCCTTCGAGGGCTGCGAGTTCCTCCATGTCCCGCGCGCGGAGAACGAAGCAGCCGACCCGCTCACCAAGATCGCCTCGTCGCGACAAGCCATCCCGTCCGACGTATCCCTCGAGCACCTGCGCAAGCCGTCCGTCAAGCCATCGCCGGACTCCAAGTCCATCCATGTTGCAGACAACCCGACCGCACCTCAAGCCGGCCCGGGGACTCCTGAACCCGGCCCGGGGGCTGCTCAGCTCGACCCGGCCACCATCGTCCCGGACCCGGCCGTCACCATCCCCGACCCGGGGGCTGCTCAACCCGGCTCGGGGGCTGCCGACTTGGAACCCACCCTGGTGGCCGTCTTCGTCGTGGTCACGACTCCATCTTGGGCCCTCCCGATATCAGAATTTTTGGAGAACGGGGTTCTTCCCATGGACGAGATCGAAGCTCGACAAATATAGCACCGGGCGTATGCCTACAACATCATCAACAATGAACTCGTCAAGCGCAGCTCCACCGGCGTGTTCCAGCGCTGCGTCGAGCAGGAAAAGGGCAAGTGCGGGCACCACGCCGCATCACGATCCCTGGTGGCCAAGGCGTTCCGCCATGGTTTCTACTGGCCCACGGCCCTCCAAGATGCCGAGTCGCTCGTCCTCAAGTGTGAGGGATGCCAGCGCTTCAGCAAACACAACCACCAGCGGGCGTCAGCGCTCCGCACCATACCGATCGCCTGGCCCTTCGCGGTCTGGGGACTCGACATGGTGGGACCCTTCAAAACCACTCGAGGCGGCATGACGCACCTGCTGGTGGCAGTGGTCAAATTCACCAAGTGGATCGAGGCAAGACCAATCAAGAAACTAGACGGGCCAACAGCCGTCCGGTTCATCAAGGACATAGCGGTGCGCTACGGCATACTGAACAACATCATCACCGACAACGGCACCAACTTCGCCAAGGGCGCACTCGAGCAATACTACTTTGTCTCCGGCATCCGGCTCGACCTGGCCTCCATTGCGCATCCACAGTCCAATGGGCAGGTCCAGCAGGCCAATGGACTCATCCTATCCAGCGTCAAGCCGCGACTCGTCGAGCCACTCATCCGCTCAACTGGCAGCTGGCTCGACGAGTTGCCGGCCGTTCTCTGGAGTCTACGCACCACGCCGAATCGGTCGACCGGCACCCCATTCTTCCTCGTCTATGGAGTCGAAGCCGTCATCCCGACCGACGTCGAGTTCAACTCGCCACGCGTCGCAATGTACACCGAAGCCGAAGCCAGATAGGCCCGCGAAGATGGCGTTGACCTGCTCGAAGAAGCACGTCTCCTGGCGCTCAGTCGCTCGGCCATGTACCAGCAAGGCCTGAGGCACTACCACAGCAAGAAGATCAAGCCCCTCGCGTTCTGCGAGGGCGACCTCGTCCTCCGACTCGTCCAAGAGTAGGCAGGCCAGCACAAGCTATCCCCTTCATGGGAAGGCCCATTCATCTTGAGCAGGGCCCTGCGTGACCGCAACGCCTACTACCTCATCGATGCACGCAAGTCAAGGAAGCGCAAGAAGGACACCACTGGTGAAGAAATGACCCGGCCGTGGAACGCGGAACTCCTCCACCCGTTTTATAGTTAGCCGCACGAGTGTATGCATCGTCGCCTTTTGTAAACACATGAAACTATGGGGTCCCCGAACGAGACTCGGGGGCTGCCTTTTGTCGACCAATTTATTGTTTCCCTATTTTTCTGCATACCACTGAACCCGGCCACCGGTCCGACTCGCTCGACCAGGGGGCTCGGGGGCTGGCCGGCTCGACGCCACCCCGCCGCCTTACTTGGTGATTCCTGACAAAAGTTAGGATGCCGCAGTCCCTCACTTCGCCCTAAAGCCACAGATCCAGCTTTGGCTGTCGGCTGGCAAGCACAACGGGCCAAATCTATTTTACGCTTCATACACTAAGTCAAGGGTTGCCGGGTCGATCAACCCGGCCCGCCATTCACCAAATGAACAGCCGCACGACCGACTGCTTGCCAACTGGCTTCGTCGGATTGCCGCCAGCCGACCCAGTGGGTGTTTCGCTCGCGCTCAACGTTTTGAGGAACCCAAGTCCTGCGCACTCCTCTCGAAAAACCGAAATCCTTGTCACGGACCGGAGCCTCGGCCGTCTGACTCGCGGGGGGAGGTTTGAAAAAGGAAAAGCGCATGAAACCGATCCAAAAACGGAAGGCAAAAGTAAAAGCACCCAACACATTTACACAAATATTTAAAGGCCCACGGCCCGAGTTCATTACACCCTAAAACCCCAGTGGGTTGGTGGACCTGCTACTTAACAAATTTTACAAAGTGTCTCATGCATCTCCAGCGCCGTGTCGCGATGTCGACGGCTCTCCCCTGGCGGCCTCCGGGTCCAGCGAGGTGCCGGTGTCCTACTTGGCATCCCGTCACAGTAGACGCCCGTCTCCTCCGAGCTCCCCTCCGGATTGTGGAGGAGCAAGCCGTAGTCGTCACCGTCCGCGGACCTACCGTCTTCCATCCGCTCCGGATGGAACTCGTCGTGGAAGGTGAACTTGACGATGTAGCTGGCTCGGGAAGCGATCCAGCCGGCTTGCTCCTGCAGAAGCTGCTCCGAACCAGCCCGCTGGCCCATCAACGCATCCGGATGCAGGTCTGAATGCCAGGACAACGCGAACCGAAGCGCCATCTCAGCTCCGACGTGAGCGGCGGAGATGCGCCAGTCGCCAAGACGGTCCGGGCCCGTCTCCAACCAACGCACCAAGCGCGAGAAGCTGCTCGGGTGGACGGAGCTTGGCCACAGGGCCGCCGTCATCGTGGTGCCAGCTCGGGACAACCGCTCCATCTGCGTTCCCAGGACCCGCAGGCGGGCCTCGGCAGCGGCGATGATCTCCGGGAAGGTCCAGGCCGTCTGCGGATCCGTCCCAGACCCAACGACACCGGCCGAGTCGCGCTGATAGCGGACGGCTTCCTCCGCCAGCCGCTGCGTCTCCAGGAAGGCCCCTGCCGCAAAAGAAGAAGCAGGTTAGAAGAAGAACAACAAGGAAGAAAGGCCGGATCCCGACCCGGCAAACTACAAGAAAAAGCACTTACTTGAGAAGGACTCTTCCAGGTGCTGCGCCTCAAGCAACGTACCACGCCGCTCCCGCTCAATGGCACGGCCGCGCTCCTCGAGCGCCTTCTCTAGATTGGCCGCCTTGGCAAGGGTCGCCTTCAGCTCGGCGTCCTTGTCTTCGGCCGCCTTCTCGACCGCCTCGCGGCGACGGGCCTCGTCCTCGCGGCCCCCTCAGCCATGGTGACCTGCCCCCGCAGGCGTTCCACCTCGTCCTGGAACCGGCCCTTGTCGTCGGCCAGCTGGCCGTGCTACTGGTCTGCCTCCACCAGGGCCCGCTGCTCCTCCGCGACCTTGGCGGCTTCCGCCTTAAGGAGCTCCACCTCGGCCTCGAGGCGGATCTTGTGACCCGCCAGCTGCTCATCACTACAAAAAAAATACACTTCCATGATGATATGTGTTTGTCACAGTAGGTCGCGTTTTTTGTCATGCATGTACATCCATGACAAATTTATGACAGAATCAAGATAGTCATACCTGTGCTGTCGTAGAAGTGTTCCATGACATTAGCAAAATTATCATCACAGAAGTGTCCACTTCCATGACGATAAATCGCGCGTCACAGACATGTAAAATCATCATTGGCTGGAGGAAACATGTGTCGGCTCACTGTTGGGACATGTGTCATCCTCTCATTGGATAAAAGGCATCTATGATACGTCGACACGTGGCATGACCCAACAGAGGCCCATTCCTGTGAAAAGGCCGACCCGTTTGACTTGGTCAAAAGGTGGCGGGCCGGCCCATGTAAAGCCTGTTATCGGCCTGTTCGCATATAGCCCATTACTGCCCGCTAACCCAAGGCCCGTTACGCCCTATCTGAATTAGGCCCAGTAGCGTCATCTGGGCCACCCAATATGATTCCAGCCCGTTTTCACTTCTGGCCCATGTATGGCCCATGACGTCTTTTGGCCCATATGAGGCCCTATGTAACTCTTGGCTTATTAATAGCCCGTGGTGAAACTGGCCCGTAATGAATAATGTATCACTTTACACCCATTAACGGCCCGTGGTGAAACTGGCCCATAATGAACAGTGTATCACTTTATACCCATTAAGAGCCCGTTATTCCATTGGGCCGTATCCAGCCCATGTTATCTTTCGGCCTTCTCAGAGCCCATTTATTCTTGGGCTCATTTCCAGCATTCGTTTACTTACGGCCCGTTACTGTCATTTTCTGCTTGTGGGCCAAATTCAGCCCGTGGTTACAGTCGGCCCGTTTGTGGTCCGTTAACACGTTGGGCTGTTTTCATAGCATCATGAAATACGACCTATTAATGATGGCCCATTATGGTCGGCCCATGAACGGAAGATTCCAACTCTAGCCCGTTTACGGCCATAGCGGCCTGTTATTGGCCCATGTTTGGCCAATGGATCATACTTCCCATATAAGGCACATTGATGATATGGCCCGTAGAAGGCCCATTGTTTCTACGGCCTGTAGAAGGCCCATTGTTTCTAAGGCCCGTAGAAGGCCCATTGTTTCTACGGCCCGTAGAAGGCCCACTATTTCTACGGCCCATAGGAGGCCCAGTGTCACTACAGTAAATATTAGCCCATGGTTATTGTGGCCTAGTTTTAAAAAATAGTTTATTGCAGACACTAGCAAACCACGGAAAAAGAACTGCAATGACTACAAGCAAAAATAAAGAAGACAACAAGGAAATAAATAAGCAAGCAACTTATGCTAGGCTATCATGGCTATCACACATATTACATCCACTGGGCATCAAAGTTCGCCACCAGTGCAAATAAACACGCCGACAAAAGAATATACAAAACTGAGAGCACTTCAGAAGGCACTAGGCCTGGCCAGATCGCCCCCCCAAACAGCTGAAGAAGTTGAGTAGACCTCAGTTGTGTCAACCATAGATGCATCAACACTAGATTTAAGGCATGATGGTGCGCACGGCAGTCCTCTGACATCTTCATTGCATCTTTGACTTCAAGTCGGAGCTGAGCTGAAGCAAGCCTTTCCGCTTTAAGTTGAGACTAAAGAAGTCGAATTGATTGAGGCAACGACTGCACAGAGGTTGTCTCACACCTGCTGGTGAGTAGCTTCAACTCACTGTCTTCATCAAGACAGGACCTTGGGGTCATCTCGCTGTCCTCAAGATGGTTTGGCTCACTATCTTCCCTAAAGTTCTGCCTGGCGTAAGAGATACGACTCTGAAAGAGAAACAAGGAGATATGTAACAAGTTTCACAATTATATAAGCAAATAAATGGATCTGTTCTGCATAAGGAACATGTTTTTACAACTACAATTTGAAACTGGCAGTTGTTGCAAACATCCAATCAGATGTAAACAGCAAAGCAAACAACAATGGAGGAAATGATGCCTATCCAAATCTATACTAGAACAAAGTTTGAAGGCTTGAGAAGGATGAACTTACATTACATGTTAACACGGGCTGGACAAAGCCCTTCTCCATGTTGATGGAAGGATAAGTCAATAAATTCCCCAAAGAAAATTCTTTATAAGCGTTGCCATTATTCTACATTTTGCAAAGAGTAAATATAGATCAATAATGTTGGAAGAAACAGAGGATAATGAAGCTCAGGTGCAGACTGATGATACATAATCAAATAGCAATTAATTAAGTATAGCGTTACAAGGCAAAAGGGAGAGAGGTACTGACAGGAGCAATGCAGAGCCCATTATTGTTTTGAGATCGTATGATCCTTTGAGCAAGGAGATTCATCTGAAATTAGTTTTCATACAAGAGACAAGGTAAGGCACAAGAAGAAATTTAGGAGTTCAAATTTTGAATTGATATCATAGACAATACCTGACGCTGGGCTCCCAGTAGTTCTAATAGGGGTTTGGCCACTGAAGTAGGGGTAAAGTGTGGTACAGTTGGGCCTGTGTTTTCTGTGGCTGCTGATCTATCTGATTTAACAGGTACCACTACCTTTTCCAAATACCTAGTTTGTACTCCTTGAGGATCTGCACTCACCCTCTTCCTTTTGGACATCTATTACGAAAGAACAACATTTGACTGGAAAACATAGTGTGACGACACATGGAATAGGTACAGAAAATGGATAGTTATGGCATATACTCATATATGATGCTTAAACTAAGCAGATGGTGTAACAAAGTAGAAGTAATGCAAGAGGTCAGATGCAAAATATGTGCGACCAATACAACTTTGCAAAGTTAGAGCAAGCCCCTTGATGGGTGAATAGATAGGCCATCCTCCACCATGCCAAGTTTGTTAGCCAGTGGATCGTTCTACAATATTCCTCTCGTGCGCCCATTCTCATATTCATTTTGATAATGTTCAATATCTGACATGGATGAAAACATAAAAACAAGTGAGATTTTCTTTGTAATGCAGAAGTGATTCTAATCCAATACTGCCTCCCTGTAAACCCCTTTGTGCTATCTCTGCAATTCTTTTAAAAGATGTCATACATGCTATAATTTGTTGTGTGCATTAATATAATGTGGCCTACTACTCAAAATATGAGAGCTCCAGAAGTGATGACACTTCGCAGATGATAGCTTCAACATATAGTAAAGAAGAACAAGTCGACCTGACCTGACAGATTCAAAATATACTAAGGGAGAACAACTCGACCTGACCAGTTGACCGCAAGAGAAGAGTATCATCTTAAAGAAGAGCAGAAGAGCAAGCAGATTGAAGATATTACAAGTGTTTCAGTACAATGTCGGTTGGCCACCCATGATGAACCAGAGCGCACAGAGAAATACTATTCTTTCCGGTCTCTCCATATGTGGCTCACATGCATTTCGAAACTAAAGTAGGAACATTTAGCTAACCAATTAAACATCTCTCAGTTTTACTAATATCAGCAATAATATCAGATATGAATTTATACAACTAAGCTTGTTTAGCTCGATGGGTGGAGCAGTGCTATTACGACACGAACCATGTAGGCCGATTGTGGTCATCATAAAATGGGGAAAACATAAGCATGATGAGTACAGTGTTGACCGTGGCAGTGGGATGGCAGATCTGAAGCTGCAAACCGCGCAAAGGGTAGTTAGCAACCGATGTTTGCTTTGAAATAACAACTAAGATTTGGTATGGACAAGAAAGTACGGTCAACAAGTGACAAAGAAATGCAATTATGCTGTCTCTCTATATGTCGCGACATGCATTTGGAAACTCAAGTGGGACCTTTAGCTAACCAATTAAATGTGTCGGTTAACTAATATCAGTATCATATCACAATCATATTTGAACAACTAAGCTTTCGAATTCTGAGTGTAGTGTTGTTTAGCTTGAAGGGTGGAGTAATGCTAGTACGACAGAAAGCACCTACGGAGATCGTAGTAGAGTAGATAAAAGGGGAAAACCCTAAGCATCAAGAGAAAAATCAGGAAAGTGGAACTAGCTGGACCAGTGGGTGGCGCACATGCTTTTCCAAACGAATATAGGAACATTAGGTGACCAATTAAACGTTCTCTATTTTAGTGATATGAGCATCATATCAGATTCGTATTTCAACACAGAAGCTTTGGGTTGAGGTCTTGAGGAGCAGTGCTAGCACGACACGAAGCACCTACGATGATGGTAGTGAATATAAAGGGGGGAAACCATAAGCTTTACGAGTATAGTGCCCATGCCATGGCGGATCTGAAGGTGCAAACCGGACAAAGCTACTTCGCAACCAATGTTTGCTTTCAACTAACTACTACGATTTGGTACGGACAAGAAAAGTACAGTAAACAAATTACGATCTATTTTCCGGGTGAGATCAATAACTTAAGCACATATGGAAGAGTACCACCTCTCTTGCGACACTGTGTAGGCTTATGCTGATACGTTGAGGGTGCTGCAGGTGCGATGGCTGTCGGCGGCGGGGAAGAATACTTTAGACGGCAGACGGCCGGGCCGGGGGATATATCCTGTTGCCGTGGACGAGGCGGTCGTAGGAGCAGCAACGACAAGGTGGACGACAGCACCGATGAAACGAGAGGAGGCGATGAAAGGATCCTGGTCTAGCGCCGTGGATGAGAGACGTCCATCTCTTGCAGTGGACGACGGGGTAGGGGTAGCGGCTCCGGCAAGGTGGAGGATGGGGTGGCAGACGGAGGAGGATGGCCACAGTGCGGAGGTTGTCGTGCCGCCGATGGTGTATGAATGGGGAAATGGAGGGGAGGGGGGGATCTCAAACTTTTGGACGCGCTTCTCTGAAATGGAGGAAAGTTATGAACTTATCCCCCGTTTAAAATTTCAGACATCGCGTCGGTTGGGGATAGGACGGTAATCTCGCATCTCCCAAATATTTGCCGGTAACTATTTCGGGCAAGGAGAGGGTGTTTTGCCGCCCACGGTTGGCGCCTACGGTGTATGAACGGGGCTGACAGGTAGGGCAGTTGTGTCACGTCTGATGGAAGTTACACATCTGCCCCTATTTAAAATATTAGCCTACATCGATTTCGGACGGGGAGAGTTTGTTTTGCCGCCCACCGTGTATGAATGGGGAAATGGAGGAAGAGACACATGTCTTTCGGACGAGCTTGAATCAAATGTGTTTTGCCGCCCACGTTTGGCGCCCACCATGTCTGAATGGGCTCAGAGGCCGTCGTGTCACGTCTGATTGAAGTTACTAGTCTACCCCTATCGACAGCAGTGTAAATCCGGTCGATAAGGATGTCAAGTGTCAGGGGTAGACAGTAATTTCCATCTCGCAAACACTTGCTTTGGGCAGCCCGCAAATTATAGTGGGTGTTTAGCCGCTTCGTTCAAAACTTGGGAGAATTAGCATTCACATTTGCCCTGGGACCTAGCAAACTAAATTCAAATCCAATTTGTCTTCGATTATGAATATCCACAGATAATTATATGTTTTGTTATTTATTTCTTCAAAACCACAACAAAGATTTATTCCACCTTTATATATGATTATGATTTAGAAATGTCGTGATCTTTGAATTCAGTAGGTTGGATACACTCTGATTCAAACAGTTATTTCATCCAATACAATATTCTCACACGAAAATAGTTCACCTTATGTCAATCATACAAGTACTGAGGATTACCTCGCCTAAAAAATTAGGATCATTACAACACATGGACAACATGGAATTTCGGACAACATAGGGGGTCTTGCAACATAATCCATTCAGATACATGACACAACATGCAAGTACAATAATCTAATGACAATTTCAATGGTATCTAAAGAAGAACCGAGATTACCTTGGGCTTCAGATAGCAGAAACAGCAGGACCTCCTCCGTCTTCAAATGCAACATTCTTACTTCCTCCAATTCTTGGGTTGCTTGCATAATGCGTGCCGCTAATTCCGTAATTTCCAGCCTCAAGATAAAGATTACCTCATTCATGGCAGCCACACCATCTCTTTCTGCCTCTAGTAGAGCCTCAAGCACTATAATATCTGTGCTCAGACTGCTCTCTGGCGGTGTTGCCTCTGAACTGCTACCATCTGGTAACATGGATGGCGCACTGCTTCCACAAATAGATTCTGGGGTTGTACATTGTGTCCTAGTGTGAACGACATCCTGAAAGGTTTCCGCTGGACATAAGTAAGAGATAGTTATCGTATGATCCAGGCAGTAAGCTTACATGGTAAACGACCGACGAAATATTGCCGAGCATGGCAAACTATATTTAAATGGTTCGAAGAAGCATCAGCCAAAAATAAATTAAAATGGTAATATGAAAGTTGAAAGGGAGTGTACAACCACTATATTTAAGTTGCCAAGGCATCTAAGCAGTTGAAATAATCTGAGAAAGCACTTAACAGTGTGGCCTCATATAAACTACAAAGACTATCTTGTAATGAAGTTGAGAGGAAAAGTTAAGGACTCAAATGAAATAGGCATGCATTTCTTTACGATAGTACAACAGGCACTGCTGACATATTGGCCAACTCAGGTATAACGTAACAACAAACAAGCATTCGAATCAAGCAATACAGCAAAACAGACAACTGAACTATTTGTAATTCGGTAGGATTACACGTTGAGGGCACAAGCCAAGGAAGCAGACCACTCGCGTTACATTTAACATGTACTAAAACACACTGGCTTACCATATGTTGCTGTGAAGCCTAGCTGCTGTTGCAATGTTCTTTGAAGATATCGTCAGCATCCCGTGGTTGCAAATCTAGTTGTTGTAGTTTATTTTGCACCATCTATTTAGGTAAAATTAATTTTAATCGCATGCACTGGTCCGAATTGATCATCAATGGTTCATCTAAACTAATGAAAGAAGGGTGTGTGCATACACGACAATATATCCGCTTCACTCTATTTTTATGCTTGTTCGAGGTGCCAGCCCCAAAATAACAAATATTTTGCTTGATGGGTTTGGCAGCTCCATAATTAATAGAAGCATCAAATTATTCATGCAACTTGGGAAGATCAAGAACACACAAACAAGTAATGAACAGAAGCTCGGAGCAGTGATGTAATAGCTAGCATAAAAAAATGCAGGGTAAAATGAACAAAAAGTAGCGGAACCACATGCTAGTTTCCTGATGTGTGATTAAGCATAGAGAACATTAAGCAGTCTGATGGAACCAACAGGTGGCATCTGAACAAAACTAAAGCGTATTAACTATATGTGCACTGGTATGTAATTTAACACATGTAACATGTTCACTGCCAGAAGTATGGCCCTACAGGTGCAAGCAGAATAACGCGTCTCATGAAAAACTGAATGATGCCCTGAAGAAATTCAAAGGTGCGGTGCTTATGCTAGGAAAGTGAACGTAGGCGCCGGCCGTTGAATAATAGTACCTGATTCTCGGCGGCGTATAGGTATCGTTGTCATACTTGATAGCTAAGGATCATCGATGGTGCTCGTGTTGCAGTTGAGTTTGGGCCGGCTGTCGCCGTCGCTGAAGCGGCTCCAGTGCTACGGTTATGACACCTGTAGACATACAAGAAAGCTCATCTGTGGTAAGTGAACAGTTGCACGATAAAGAAAAAAACCGAAGGAGTACAAATCGAAATAACCTGATGAGGCTGCGGCGTCGGTAAAGCAGGGCCGGTGGAGTTGAATATGGTGTCCGTGGAGCGGGTTCGGTGCAGTGGACGAAGGCTTCGGCGGGCGTGTTGTATAGTGCTTTCGGTGAGGCGGATCTGTTGCAGCGGACGAGGGCTTGTATGAAGGGCCAGCGAAGGGGCGGGCGAGGGAGTCAGTGAAGGGCCTACGCTATGGTGGATGAGGGCGCCGGTTAAGCAGATCCGGTGCAGTGGACCATGATGGCGGTCAAGGAGATCTGGAGCGGTGGACAAGCCAGTCGCTGAAGCGGCTCCGGTGAAGTGGTGAGTTGGCAGTTGGGGGTTCCAAGGTGCGGAAGGTAGATCCGGCGGGGTGTGAGGTCCACCACTGCGGCGGAGGACTAGATTCGGTGTCTTGCCGTGGTTGGGGGGGTCGGGGAGGGGAAGGGGAGGGGCTCTGGGGAAGAATGTTGGGGGCAAAGAGGGGAAAACAATGGAGTTACCAAAGCAGCCCTTTTCCGTTCATGTGGCAGGGGTAAACCAAGATTATCGCAGGGCTAAACTTTCGGGCGCGTGATATTTCGATGTGAGCGGGAAGTTTCAAAGCTTTTGGCCCCTAAAATTATAGGTATTCTTCTCTCGTATGACCGACTATGATATCATGGCCGACAATTTGTTTGTTTTGCATGCAGAAAAAAGTGCAAGTTTTGAAAATCAATGTCTCCAACTCGAAACTTAGATTGTCCATTCAATTCAAATATGGATCATTGACCTACTACAAGCAAATACCATCATACGGTCCAATTCAAATGAAATTCAAAATGTGTTTATCCTAAATACGATGACAAAAGCAAAAATGTGTATGTGTATGAATAAAGTGGATGATTATAAAGTCTGAACATGCCCGTATGTGTATATCTCTAGGTTTGATATATGAATTTGAAATCATGAAATCCCGGCTTAAAAAATGTACCTCCGTTTAAATGAATTACAAAAGCTAATGATGGAGTCGAATTCCAAAATTCCAATCTTAGATTTGTAATTCTGGTACATCAAGGTATATCACGCATGTTCAAAAGTATCGTTATCTCATAGTACAAACTGTGAAACAAATGGATCAACCATGAGTGCACAATATCTCAATTATGCTAAAATCCCTCAAATATAGACACCTCACTCTTTATCTGAAGTCAACCCCCCCCACCACACACACACACACACACACATACATAGAGAAGTCGTTCTCTCCCCCAAACACCAACACACGAGAACATTAACACCGCTCTCTCTTGTAAAGTCCGGACCCCAACATAGGTCTCTATCACTTTGTCTCTCGGGGATGCACACATCTCTTCCCTCACTCTCTAGGTCTCCCGCTATCTCTCTTACCCAAGCACACACACTATGTAGAGTGTATATTTCCCATACACACAAAACGTCGCCCCAAACGTCTATCTCCCTAGTTATGTGGTTCTCGCGCACTCGCCACACACACCACCCCCACTGCAAACAAGCACACTTTGTCTCCTTGTGCACCACTCTCCTCTTTCTATCTCTCCCACATGCCGACCCGCCCCAGCTCCTTCCCTGCATACATATATGTCGTGACTCTTTGCATAGCTCCCTAATGTATAATCGTTCTCAATTTCGCACATTGTTCTCTACACCATCTATTCTAGATCTCTCATGAAGTCCCTATCATACACACGATGACTCGCTTCCCTTGCGTCTCCGTTCATAGGCCAATTTCGGATAACATCAACATTGTCTCCCTATCTATACGCCATTTATGGACACAAACGACCCCTCTCGCCCCCTCTCTTCCTCTCTCTCTCTCTCCGTCGCTAGCTCTCTTTTTCTCTCGCTCTCACACCCCTCTCCCACACACACACTCGATGTCTCTTCCAAATAGTCTGCTCCCCCAGCCCGCACCCATGCTATCCCGCTACTACACATGTCACACCATCCCCCCTTCCCTTATACTAGGTTTACATCATCAGTGGTCTCTCTACTCCATGTACACTCTCTCCCTCTCACACACAAACGCATGCACAAACACACACAAACATGCACAAACACCCATTTATCTAGATCCTCATCTCTCCCCATGTCCGCATGTGTATCTCACACACTCACTCTCTAATTATGTATATGTGTCTCCATGTTACACAACACAAAGCCACATGTACATGTCTCTCTCTATCCTCCACACACATAGACACAAAGAATCTGTTATCATTGCCTCAGTCTTTAACATATCACACACGCACACTATCTCTCTCTCTCTCTCTCTCTCTCTCTCTCTCTCTCTCTCGCAAGCACGCTCAACAAGGGTTTCCCCGTGAATAAATTACCGTCTATTCATCAACAGTCGTGGCAGTACGGCGAACACGAGACATGAAAAAGAATAAATCTACATGTGCTTAGACCACCTAGTATGACTACTAGGACTAGAGCAAGCCAAAAGCGCGCCGCCATCACCCCTCCTTGTCGGCGACGGGAAAATCTTTGTTTTACAAAGTCGAGAAGTCATTGTGCTAAGGCCCCACATGACGAGGCATTGAATAGAATGTAAATGCTAGTTTACGGAAGCAAGTATCAGTAATACGTTTGTATCTCCATACTTATATTTCTTCTCTTATAAAAAACCGAGTTGGTGATGATGGTACGTGTGCCATCTTGTAATATAAACCATCCGATCTATATCTGATGGATGGAAATTAAATTAAAAGATACCCGCACCCCTCTCCACATTTGCACACAAGGCCTTCCCTCGTTCATCCCTATCTCCAACAAACCTCATTGTTGAGCAATTAAGAAAGGAAGCCTCTGGAACAAACTGGCCTAGTGGCCGCTGCTGGCATCGTCAATCCCCATGCCTCCGCTCAGTCCGACCACCAACTACCACCACACCCCACTCCTCTTCACCTTATCTCATATTTCTCGAGATATCATTAGTTTTTACACATGGGATTACTCCCGCAAGGGTCAATCACAACAAGTGTTTTATAAAAAAAATGCATCTTGATGTTCCATGCAATGCACGGATCTTGCTAGTACTCCTACACAAGACTAAGTTGGTGATGCTGGTGTGTCTGCCATTCGTCATTTCTGACCATTAGATCTACATCTAACGATTGTGAGGTAAGTTGTTGCCTTTTCTCACCAACATCCCACTTGTCTACCAATTTGCAGAAAAAACCCATAATTAGTATCTTAAAACCAACCACATCCCTCCCTGACCTCACCAAAACAGCCCAAGGAATATATTCTAATTGAAACATAATATATCTCTAGTGACATATGTATATCAAAATTAGAGTGTTTTGTACCAAGTTTGTGAATAAGTATTATTCTAATTATGATTCATTGCAACGGACATGAACATTTCTAGTATTTCCAACCATGCATTTTTTTCCTAGTATTCCATAGTTTCGAGTTTTCCATCAACATATTAGTCACTCACGGTTGATATTTACTTTCAATCATGTACACATATGCACTATGTAACTAGCCTTGCTTATTGGCTTCCAAAGCTTAACTTTCACTGCTACTTACAATATGTAGAGTATTTAACAAAAAACTACCACTTTCAACTAGCCCTAGGAAGAATCTATTATACAAAAAATAGCAAAAACATACCCAAAATTTCTTAATCCACGCCAAAAACTACTACCTAGTACTCCTACCGATTAGGTTCGTTTAAACCCATTTATGACAGGGTTGGCCCACACGTCCGTGCTGACGAGGCAGCTTAAACCAACACATTTTGTTTGACCGTTGACACGAGGGACCCACATCTGACCTTCTATCATGTTATTCCCCCTCAGATCATTATTTTTCCTAAACATTACTTCAAACAGTACTGATGCGCGTTCGCCGGTGGTGCCAGTGATGAGCGAGTTGGCCGCCGCTCCGCCGGACGGGCTGGATGCCGCGCTGGCCTCCGCACGGGTTGGCAGGCTGGCCCCGAGCGTGACTCACGAGCAAGCAAGCCATCGTGCTGTCCTTCGCTCGAGCCAGATGGCTGGCCTAAGCGCGGTGCGCGCGAGCAAGCCGCCGCGCTGCCGTGCCAATCTAGCTAGCAAACCTTGCAGACAAGCAGCTGGACAGAGCTATCTTGGCTAGCTAGCGGCCGCCAGCGCCGGACAGAGCTGGCATCCAGGCTGCCGCGACATGGGCTCCGCACCGCCGGCGATTTTGACCTCGCCTTCTGCCGGCGGCGTAGCTGCGTCCCATGGCCGAGGATGACTAGGTGGACGGGCCGGAGGTAGGAGGTCACTCGAGGATTTTTGTTGGTAAGAGCATGTACAATGGTTGATAAGGTAGTCTTATCTTAAGTCTGCCACGTATGCAAGTGGTAGTAGTTTCTTGGCATTTTACTGGTTTCTTGCATTATTAGGGGTTCTTGTAAGGAACAATGTACGTACTACTAGCGATAAAAGGCGATTCTAGGTTGCGTTGTACTCCAACGAGTACTACTAGTGGTCGCGGGAGTGTATACCTCGTTTTGTGGGTTCGATCCCGGCCGAACGCATGGCGGCCTTTTAAAAAAAATAGTACTACTACACTTGGCTGCGAGCCAATATTTACACGGGTAGTTTGAGTTTTGAAGTCGAACGGACGTGCGGCCCCACAATCTGGGTGCACTAGACAACCTAGCCACGTGAACGGGTTTTCCTTCCCAGCATCCCGTGGCTCACGTGCTCGCCCTAGCCGCACCTCGCTTGCAGCTTCCTCATCAGCTAGTAGCATATTTAAACTAGCGCCTCCCAATTAGGCCCGAGGAGCCGGAAAAGCCTGGCGGGGCATTGGTAACTGTGCAATATGGCTCTGTACATAAAGTGCTCTACTACTACTCTGTAGCTTGTGGCGTTGCACGCATGGACTTCACTCCATTATTGGCTCTACTATAAAAGAAATTCCTCTTGACTTGTTTTTTTTAAACGGAGGCAAAAGCTTTGCTTCATCTCATTCATAAAGAAGGAACTACTAACAAAGTTAGACGAGATCCATTACACCTCCACAAATGGAAGGGAAAAGCCTAGTCTCGCTGTATCAAATAACTCAAATGTTCTGCCCCCGCAGTAACCGTCGCTGATAAACAGGCTGCTAGTGTGTGCGTAAGAGGAGCGGCTGAGTAGGCCATCTACTCCTACGTGAGAGGAGCGGCTGAATATATCACCGAGAGCACCCACTAGGCCACTACGCAGGTGTACTTCCCCTGCATTGATGGTACAGCGATGGTTCTAGAGAATAGTAGTACCCTCCACTTCCAACTGTAGCTCCTTGGCCCTGAGATTCAAGAGTTCAAAACTGGTGCACTATACTAGACTAGACTAGAACTACAGTACATTGCACTACTAGTTGAGAAAAGTAGTACTGGTACTGCTACAGTACGAGTACGTACTCCTCCGTCACATAATGTAAGACGTTTTTTGAAACTAGTTGGCGTGTACGAAAAATGGCAAAAACATACCCAAAATTTCTTAATCCACGCCAAAAACTACTACCTAGTGCCAAAAAATTCTTACTAGTGCTATTATTTACAATGTAATGCAATCCCATAACGTTCCATAATGCTAGTACTAGTAATAAATAATAGCCTCACCCCTTCGCTGAGGAACGATCTACAGTTGGAAGGGACGAGGCCCTACGGTTACTACGCTCTTATCTCCTCCTCGCCAGTTCCCCTCCCCCCGAAGAGAAGGCAGTTCGTCGCTGCTCCCATGGATTCGCCAGGCGGTTCTCCTCCTCGTCGGGGCTGGGACAATGTCGGTGTCAAAACCGGGGGATCTCGGGTAGGGGGTCCCGAACTGTGCATCTAGGCGGATGGTAACAGGAGACAAGGGACACGATGTTTTTACCCAGGTTCGGGCCCTCTCGATGGAGGTAAAACCCTACTCCTGCTTGATTAATATTGATGATATGGGTAGTACAAGAGTTGATCTACCACGAGATCAGAGAGGCTAAACCCTAGAAGCTAGCCTATGGTATGATTGTTGTTCGTCCTACAGACTAAAACTCTCTGGTTTATATGGACATCGAAGAAACTAGGGTTACACAAAGTTGGTTACAATGGGAGGAGATATTCATATCGAATCGCCAAGCTTGCCTTCCACGCCAAGGAAAGTCCTATCCGGACACGGGAGGAAGTCTTCAATCTTGTATCTTCATAGTCCGGGAGTCCGACCAAAGGTCATAGTCCAGCCATCCGGACACCCCCTAATCCAGGACTCCCTCAGTAGCCCCTGAACCAGGCTTCAATGACGACGAGTCCGGCGCGCAAATTGTCTTCGGCATTGCAAGGTGGGTTCCTCCTCCGAATACTTCATAGAAGATGTTGAACACAAGGATAGTGTCCGGCTCTGCAAAATAAGTTCCACATACCACCGTAGAGAGAATAATATTTGCACAAATCTAATCTGCTGATGTATTCCGCAGCGTGACATCACGCCACGGCCAAGCCTTTATTCGAATCGTCTTACTATTCCACCTCAGCGTGCTTAGCGAGGCGGTTTCCTTGGAACGTCTTGTCAAGGCAGAGATCGTGTCCCCTTATTCCGGGATTCTCATCAATACGGGCGTGGGTAACCCAACCGCGCCATTAACCGCGGCGCTTGGGAGATAAGCGAGTTTTATTAGGCTGGTGGGGGCTTATAGTTTTGGCTGCCCATATAAGGGGATAAGGATCCACCCTTTCCATTTACGCCTTCTTCATAGTCGCGATATAGCCCAGTACAGGGGCGCCGCACACCCACTATGCTTCACAGACGAAGTTCATCAAATCCCCGAGGGTTTTAAACCCGTAAACATCGAATCATACGATGGCACAACAGATCCCGCGGTATGGATCGAGGATTATCTCCTTCATATCCACATGGCCCGTGGTGATGATCTACATGCCATCAAATACCTCCCGCTCAAGCTTAAAGGACCAGCTCGGCATTGGCTTAATAGCCTGCCAGTAGAGTCAATTAGTTGCTGGGAGGACCTGGAATCCGCATTCCTTGACAACTTCCAGGGCACTTATGTGCGACCACCAGACGCCGATGACCTAAGCCACATAATCCAGCAGCCAGAGGAATCGGCCAGTCAATTCTGGACACGGTTCCTAACCAAGAAAAATCAAATAGTCAACTGTCCGGACGCAGAGGCCCTTGCAGCCTTCAGGCACAACATCCGAGACGAATGGCTTGCCCGGCAGCTAGGACAGGAAAAGCCGAAATCTATGGAAGCCCTCACGACACTCATGAACTGCTTTTGCGCGGGAGAAGACAACTGGCTAGCTCGTAGCAATAACATAACCAAGAGCCCTGGCAATTCGGATACCAAGGACAACAATGGCAGGTCACGTCGCAACAAGCACAAGCGCCGCATTAGGATACGGCAGTTAATGCCAGATTTAGAGGCTCTAAACCCGGTCAGCGGAAGAAGCCATTCAAAAGAAACCCTCCGGGCCCATCCAGTTTAGACCGGATACTCGATCGCTCATGCCAGATACATGGCACCCCCGAACAACCAGCCAACCACACCAACAGGGATTGTTGGGTGTTCAAGCAGGCAGGCAAGTTAAGTGCCGAAACCAGAGACAAGGGGCTGCATACTGAAGACGAGGAGGAGCCCCGGCCGCCAAACAACAGAGGACAGAAGGGCTTCCCCCCACAAGTGCAGACGGTGAACATGATATACACAACCCATATCCCCAAAAGGGAGCGGAAGCGTGCTCTCAAGGACGTCTATGCGTTGGAGCTAGTCGCCCCAAAGTTCAACCCATGGTCCTCCTGCCCGATCACTTTTGATTGAAGGGACCACCCCACTAGCATTCGTCACGGCGGATTCGCCGCATTGGTCCTAGACCCAATCATTTACGGATTTCACCTCACTAGAGTCCTCATGGACGGTGGCAGCAGCCTGAACCTGCTTTATCAGGATACAGTGCAAAAAATGGGTATCGATCCCTCAAGGATTAAACCCACAAAGACAACCTTTAAAGGCGTCATACCAGGTGTAGAAGCCAGCTGTACAGGCTCGGTTACACTCAAAGTGTTCTTCGGATCCCCGGATAATTTCCGAAGCAAAGAGTTAATCTTCGACATAGTCCCATTCCGCAGTGGCTATCACACCCTGCTCGGACGAACCGCATTCGCAAAATTCAATGCGGTGCCGCACTACGCATATCTCAAGCTCAAGATGTCAGGCCCTCGCGGAGTCATTACGGTCAATGGAAACATCGAACTCTCTCTCCGAACGGAGGAGCACACGGCGGCCCTGGCGACCAAAGTACAAAGTAGGCTCTCAAGGCAATTCTCCAATCTGGGTGCTAAATGTCCGGACAACATCAAGCGCGCTCGAAGTAACCTACAACAAAACCGGCTGGCATATTCCGAGCAAGCATATCAGTGCGGCCCCAATCCCAGCCCTCGCTAGACGGCAATAGCGGTACCACGCGTACATAATTACGCTTTGGAAATACCATGGGCATAAGGGGAGGGGCGCAACCACGGCACTCCCAGAATGCGGCTCAACCGCACTAGGGGCTCCCTATTCTGCCGTTTCCTTTTTTATATATATACTTTCAGGACCCAACTATTCGGAAGGCCTGTCCGGCAATACATTCACCGAACACACGATGCAACAGCCAGGGAGACAACAAGCCACGTCAAATGTCCAGGTGGTCTCTATAACGAGCTAAATACCTGTTTTACTTAAAGTCTTGCAGCTTGCCCCTGGAGGGGGACATGTCAAATAATCCCATCTCTTGCTTATCGCACTATTTGTATCATTCTGCTTTTATAGCAGCCCTTTTTAATAAACAATACATAGCTCTTATCTATTATTGTATTCATTTATCTTTATACAAATATGTTCAGTCATGACATTATGCAACCGTACACTTTGGTACGGTCAATACACCAGGGGCTTAAGCACCCCATAATATGGTGTAAGAAGACCGAACACTCTCATGAGTGCGGCACCCTGAACTTATAGCACTATATGCATCGGCTCCGAATCATGTCTTGGGTTAATAGTTTGGTTTGCCCAGCTCCCATGTTTTGGTACCTTACGTTCCGCAATGTTGGCTAAGGTAGCGCTGGGAGAACTACTGCGATTGTGCCCCAGTTGAGCTGGGTTAACACCTCAGTAGAGAAAGCTAAAACTGACCGTCATGATAGTGCGAGAGACCGGTCGCTGTTCGTGAGGTTTTTCGAGTCCCTAAAGACTTATGCCACTTAGAGTGAGGAGCCGGATTTATCTGGCCTAGGTGTGGATAGCGCCCCGAACTCGGTCTTTCGAATACTAGGGGCTTCACCGAAATTTAAAATTATGGAATTCTATGGCTAAGTGAGAGTGATAAAGCATTATAAGTCCGATGGCCTTGTTCGTTGTGCTGAGCGCCTCCCTAGATGGACCCAAGAATGGGAACAAGAGCGCTCAGGTTTATCCCGAACACCCCAGCACTCGTGGCATGGGGGTAGAAGCCGACGACTTGCATCTCTCAGATTTCATAAACGGCCGCACAGAAGGTAATATTTTAAATTCAAAAAGCGTTGCTTAGCCCATATGAACAAGTTTTCAGTGCACAAGATAAATACGAGCGAGTTTACTCAAAAAATACATCCATGGTACATTCCTGCGCCACAAGACGGGCACCCTTCAGGACGCCCTCATAATACATCTCGGGCTTGCGATGCTCCTTCCCCTCCGGTGGCCCATCCTTCACCAGCTTCTCAGCATCTAGCTTGCCCCACTGCACTTTAGCACGGGCGCCCTCGATACACACGGAACGCTTGATGACTTCAAGCCGTGGACAGGCATCCACCAGCCGCCGCACCAGCCCAAAGTAGCTCAAAGGCATGACCTCACCAGGCCACAGGCGGCCTATCAGGCCCTTCATGGCCTGTTTGGCTGCCTTATGAAGCTCGACCAGCTGCTTCAGCTGGTCGCTCAAGGGCACCGGGTGTCCGGCCTCAGCATACTGGGACCAGAACACTTTCTCCGTCGAGCTTCCTTCCTCGGCCCGGTAGAATGCGGAGGCATCGGATACACTGCGGGGCAGATCTACGAATGCTCCTGGAGAGCTCCGGATTCGGGTAAGTAACAGGTAATTTACTTTCACATGCTTGCTTTGCATAAAGAATGCCTTAACCGCCGCAATCTTTTTCATCGCCGCAATCTCTTGGAGGGCTTTCTGGGCTTCGGCCTTGGCAGATTTGGCGCTTTCAAGTGCCGAGGCAAGCTCGGACTCTCGAGTCTTCGAGTCAAGCTCTAACCTCTCATGTTTTTTCACAAGAGCATCGAGCTCTTGCCGCACCTCCGCCGCCTGCGCCTCTTTCTTTTCTCGCTCTGAGTGCTCCATGGCCGCATTGTCTTCGGCCTTGGAAAGCGCTTCCTTCAGGGTTGCCACCTGAGTTGTGGCCCCTGCAACATTCACGTTGGTCCTGTCATTATTTGCAACCAGGTATTTCTATATACATTTACATACGGTATTACATACCCTCCTTGTCCTTGAGCTGCTTCTTGGCATGACCGAGCTTGTTCTCGGACCGCTCGAGGTTCTGCTTGAATGCATCGACCTCCATAGTCAGTGCGACAGAGGTCAGCAGCGCAACCTGCATTCCCATATCGACATATTTATGTTAGACTCCTGCGTATATCTTTTTAGATCCTTAGTCCGGCTTTTCTTTCCGAACACCACACTGAGCATCAGGGGCTACTGTCTATGCGGTAACATTTTTATATGTTTTAAATACATACCTCAAAGCCTATTAGCAGGCTGGTACAGGCTTCTGTCAGCCCGCTCTTGGCGGACTGAACCTTCCGGATCACCGCACTCATAACAGTGCAGTGCTCCTCGTCGATGGAGGCACCGTTAAGCACCTCCAGCAAATTGTCCGGCGTCTCCGGTTGGACGGAGGCCGCCGATGTCGTAGGCGTGCCCTTCTTGCGAAGGCGCCGCCTACCGGTCTCTAGAACCGTTGATGGTTCCGGAGCGGTGTCCGGCCCAGGGCCGGACTTAGATCCCTCTGGGGCTTTACCCCCTTTGGGCCTGGAGTCCGGGAGGTCGCCTTGCGGCGCCTCCAGGACCACCTCCTCCTAGTTTAGTCCCTTTTGGGACTCCACCTCGGCGTCGTCCGTAGGGAGAGGGGAGGAGGCCGTCGGAAGTGAAGCGCTATTCACATCCGATGAATCCAGGGAGCCGCTCGATGAATCGCCGAGCTGAGCCTTGGGCAGACTGCATGATTGAATTCGGCGTCAGAAGGTACCATACAATAGAGGAGCGCCATAAGTTATTCTGGTATCCGGATACTTATGATTTTGCTAGGGGCTTGACCCTGGATGGCCATTCCTCCCCGCCGTCTTCGGCATTGGAGGCGTAGTCCGGCAGAAGGGTTCTCCCCTTCTTGGACCCTTCGGCCTCCCCAGTTGGGGCGGCCTTCCTTTTCTTTCCTCCCCCCGCTGGAGGGGGAGAGGCTTTTTCTTCTTCCCCCTCCTCGTCCTCAGAGGCGGAGGGTGCTTCGGGGTTGTCAGGCGATGAATCCGACACCACCAGGCGCGAGGAACTCTTTCGAGTCCCCTTGGCCTTCTTCTTGGCCTTCTTCTCCGGCACCACGTGGGGTGCCGGAACCAGCAGCTTTGTCAAACGAGCGTCCGCTGGGTCTTCGGGCAAAGGAGCCGGACAGTTGATCTGTCCGGCCTTCTTCTGCCAGTCCTGTTAAAGGGATGGGAGTTTAGATCCCGCATAGAGTCAAACTATGAAAAACAAATACCTCGTAATGGGAAAATTGAGCTTACCGCGCTGGCTTGACGCTTCGCGCAGAATCTGCGATCCTCGGTGATGGGAGGGTGAACCTCGGAGCTCTTGAAAAGCACCTTCCAGGCATCTTCGTGCGTTGTGTCGAAGAGCCTGGACAAAGTTTGGTGCCAGGCCGGGTCGAATTCCCACAGATTAAAAGCCCGTCGTTGACACGGGAGGATCCGGCGGAAGAGCATGACCTGGACTACGGTGACAAGTTTAACCTTCCTGTCGATCAGGTCTTTGACGCAGGTTTGAAGTCCGGTCACCTCTGCCGAATTACCCCACAACAGGCCCGTCTCTTTCCAAGATGTGAGCCGTGTGGGGATGCCAGATCGGAATTCAGGGGCCGCTGCCCATTCAGGGTCATGCGGCTCGGTGATATGGAACCACCCCGATTGCCACCCTTTGATGGTCTCTACGAAGGCGCCCTCGAGCCATGTAATGTTGGCTATCTTACCCACCATGGCGCCTTCGCACTCCGCTTGGCGGCCGCCCACAACCTTCGGCTTGACATTGAAGGTCTTCAGCCATAAGCCGAAGTGGGGCTGGATGCGGAGAAAGACCTCACACACGACAATGAACGCCGAGATGTTGAGGATGAAGTTCGGGGCCAGATTGTGGAAGTCCAGGCCGTAGTAGAACATGAGCCCCCGGACGAACGGGTGAATAGGAAAGACCAGTACACGGAGGAAATGGGGGAGAAATATGACCCTCTCATGGGGCCCAGGGGTGGGGATGAGTTGCCCCTCATCTGGAAGCTGGTGCGCGATGTCGTCAGACAAGTATCCGGCTTTCCTCAACTTTTTGATTTGCCCCTTCGTGACGGAGGAGGCCATCCATCTACCTCCCGCTCTAGACATGATTGGAGAAGGGTTGGGGTGGGAAGTGCGGACTTGGGCACTAGAGCTCGAGTGCGCAGGGATGGATAAGCAAAGGAGGAAGAAGGCGTAAATAGAAAGGGTGGATCCTTATCCCCTTATATGCGCGGCCGAAACTATAAGCCCCCACCAGCCTAATAAAACTCGCTTATCTCCCAAGCGCCGCGGTTAATGGCGCGGTTGGGTTACCCACACCCGTATTGATGAGAATCCCGGAATAAGGGGACATGATCTCTGCCTTGACAAGACGTGCCAAGGAAACCGCCTCGCTAAGCGCGCTAAGGTGGAACAGTAAGACGATTCGAATAAAGGCTTGGCCGTGGCGTGATGTCATGCTGCGGAATACGTTAGAAGATTAGATTTGTGCAGATATTATTCTCTCTACGGTGGTATGTGGAACTTATTTTGCAGAGCCGAACACTATCCTTTTGTTCAACATCTTCTATGAAGTATTCGGAGGAGGAACCCACCTTGCAATGCCGAAGACAATTTGCGCGCCGGACTCGTCGTCATTGAAGCCTGGTTCAGGGGCTACTGAGGGAGTCCTGCATTAGGGGGTGTCCGGATGGCCGGACTATGACCTTTGGCCGGACTCCCGGACTATGAAGATACAAGATTGAAGACTTCGTCCCGTGTCCGGATAGGACTTTCCTTGGTGTGGTAGGCAAGCTTGGCAATTCGATATGAAGATCTCCTCCCATTGTAACCGACTCTGTGTAACCCTAGCCCTCTCCGGTGTCTATATAAACCGGAGAGCTTTAGTTCGTAGGACGAACAACAATCATACCATAGGCTAGCTTCTAGGGTTTAGCCTCTCTGATCTCGTGGTAGATCAACTCTTGTACTACCCATATCATCAATATCAATCAAGCAGGAGTAGGGTTTTACCTCCATCAAGAAGGCCCGAACCTGGGTAAAAACATCGTGTCCCTTGTCTCCTATTACCATCCGCCTAGACGCATAGTTCGGGACCCCCTACCTGAGATCCGCCGGTTTTGACACCGACAGAGACGTTGGACCACGATCCTCTGGGAGAAATCACACACCGCTCCGACGTCCTCACTGCCGCAAGACTCGGTGCTTCCTGCACCAACTTTTTCAAGATGCTGGTTAAACAGGCTTGGGAAAAGGCCATGCTTGTTGGTCTTCCATGCATCCTCGAGGAGAAGGTTCTTCTATGGGACAATCCTTCGAACAGTCCACCGCTCCCTGGCCATGGTTGCACGTTGACTCTGCTAGAGTTGCCGACGTCGAGAGGCAGTCGGATTTTGTCCGATGAGCAGGTCAGTAATGGAGTTTGATCATGCAGTACTTAGTTATTCCATTTCCATCCCGTAATTTCTCCACTGCCCACCGTCTTATATATAGGTCTGCGTCGGTGCCAACGAAGATTGGCTTGCATACCTTCGGTCGGATACCACCATCATTTTGCACAACATCCACAGCAGTGCGGCCGTTCCGGTAGACCCCTTCTCCACCATTGGGATCGGCCTTCCGGACTGGCTAGGCTTGAATACGTATGATGATGCCTACATGAGATTGAAGAAAATAGCAATTGCCGACCCGCCGACAAAGGGATGCGGCTACGACGATTACTATCTCATCACGGTGTTCAACATAAGGATTGCCATCAATGCAAGACACAGTAACGGCAGAGGCTGGCGCATGTTGCCGGCGACAGATTTGTACCCCTACACGTTCGAAGACGCCATGCGCCATCTAGGCCGCATCTTCGCGGTGACAAGCCAGGGGACTTGTTTCATCTGGTTGCCATCCTACGGTACGGGAGATTACAAACAGAATGCACAAACCATCATTTGCATCCCTAACGGCACTCCATTATTTTGCAGGGACCAGTCTTCCCCCGATCAAAATAAGACCGCTGATCCTGGATGTGCATTTGCATCCGCGATTCGGTCTAACTTGGAACCATGTAGCTGATTTTGGCATATTGGGATCAACTATCTTAGCAGTCGTTACCCATGGTACCACTGATGTGCAACATGGTCACACAATCTACCACGATCGGACCGTCACCATCTACCCAGGTATTCCATTTTTAACCCTCTCGCCTTCTCTTTCATTGTTGTACTAGTAGTATAGTTAGTAGTACTAGTAGGAGTACTTTTTACCTTGGAGGACGAGTATAGCTAGCTAGGCCCTTGAAGACTTGAACCCACTAGATGCCACCATTTTTGTTTTTCCATGTCTTACTATCTCATCCATGTAGCCAAGAGTGGCTATATATAATAAGCCGGTTATTTTACTTCCTCTATACCGGAGTAGTACTATTTGCTGCACAGTATTACCGACCGCCATATTTGAGCACAACATTATTATGCATGGACCTTGACTATGTACGTCACCATGTGTCCAGATCTGGGATGCCGCGTGTACCAGATGAACGACGCCGAGTTCGACCCCCGTGATGCTCCGTGGGTGCCGAGGAACACTCTTGGAGAGTACTCGCTTTTCATCGAGGACAGCTACCCCATTGTGAAGCGGATGCCACCTTCCGTGCACGACACGGAAGGCTTGTCGTTCATGAAGCATGGTTGTGTCTTCATTGCACACTGCCGGATGAATGACATGTTGGGACACGCTATCCCTGATTTATGCCGCTTCAGCTTGGATGAGTCTCCATCATGTGGAACCGGACTAGAAAGCTGTGACAATGATTCCCGTTGCCCACCGCTATGGATCGTGCCATCCATGAAGAACACCTGGGACTGGAACCTGGAGGAGGACATGCATGTAGCCCATCTATTACGTGTAAGTGGAGTACGGTAATTGTGAACGGTAGCTCTGTGAATATATGTAGACTAGTCACGCACAAATTTATCACATGAATTGGAGATGAACTTGTGTGGCATACTGGCATTTGTCCTTTAGAATTTATTACTAGTAAATGTGTTATGTGTACGTGCAACTTGTGTGGTTGTTGCACGGGCTCCAATACGCTCTTTGAGAAAAAAAGGTGGCACAACTTTGGATATACTTGACATGGCGGCATCATACAGTAGCTTCGTTCGCTATAGTTGTAGTACACTCCTACTAGGACGACAACTCCTATAAAACCTTGCACTTGACTCTTTGCCTCTTCGGGAGGTTCAATAGTTCGTACTCGTGTGAACCTTGCACTTGGCTCTTCGCCTCTTCGGAAGGTCCAACAATGATGATAGTACAATATGCTTCTGGCAATCTGACACCGATTGAACTACTGCACGTCCACCGCGAGGGCAAGGGCGAGGGCGAGGGAGAGGGAGAGGGAGAGGGCGCTGTAGTCAAAACCCTCTCCTCGTCCTGCGAACCACCGCGCGCGTGGGCGAGGGAGAGGCGTTGTAAGCAAGCTTCTCCTCGTTCGGCGAGTTGATGGGACACATCAAAGCAGTACTAGTACTAGTAGTAGTCCATACTGCGTCCTTTCCGATTAATATGGCTTAATTTGAAACGAGAAAAATACACTGGCAGTCAACGTATGTAACAATACGCTCTTTACGGTCACTATATATAGTTTTGCGGCGATTATACGATCACTAGCTCATCGTAGAGCACCGTCTTGCACCCCTTCTGACCGGCCACATAGTCGACGTGGCACTTTTTGACTGGTTAAATTGTCACCTGGTTTCTGGGTCCTACCTGTCAGTTGGCAGAGCAAATAAATCAGTTAAACAAAACTTTACGCAGGCGCGACACGATTCCAACCCTTGCACGCGAACCGCCCTGGCTGTGTATGTGAGTGCATGCACGTGTCCTCCCTCGGTCTTCCAACAAAGAGTGTACATCGGCTACAAAACAAATAGTGTAGTACATGATGTACATCTACACTTCCAATGCATTTAGCCTTTAATCTAAATCGATATTGATTGACTAATACACCAACTTGTGCAGTAGGTATAGGCTACATGTCTATCCTTAATTACAGCATGCAACGGCCTTCATTTAATCATCTTATCTCAATGGCCGCATGCACACATAAGTCTGCTACTTTTGGGCGTTAATTATGCCCTGGTCAATGTGTAAATCTCTAAATGTACAGTCTTTCACAAACGTAGGGAGTAGGTTGAGCACTTGAGCTTGAGCGTGTGTGTTGCGGCGTCTGTTGTGTGCCGCATGGGTGCGTGAGTGTTGCGTGCGTCCATGTGTACGTGTGAGTGTCGCATGTTGCATGCATGCATGCATGGATGGGGCTTACTCCCTGCCATTGACATGTTCATATTTCAAGCTTCCTCTGTTCCCTCCATATGGTGATACTCCCTCTGTTCCCAAATAGTACGAAGTAAAAGCCTCCCTCTGTTCCCAAATACGGAGTATTTGTCTTTCTACAGATTTCAACAAGTGACTAGGTAGGGAGCAAAATGAGTGAAGTGAGCGTAGAGGCATAGGGATACTGTAGAAAGGAAGTCCTCGCGATCCATTATTCCCCATCTCGGTCAGAGAGAACTATTCAACTAGCCTTTGCAGTGAAGTGACAATACACGCTACAGCAGATGGGACACGTAATTAATAAGCTAAACCAGCGTGTTGTTGTTACTAAATCAGCCTTACCCAGTACTGCCGTCATGTTTGCCAGTAGAGCACGCTTCCGCAAATACGCCTACGCACCTCTGTCCTCCATTAACTGACATATGGGCCCTCTTGTGGTAGACCCACATGTCATCGGTGTAACTATTTACACTCCAAAGGACAGTATATCCTGGTAGTAGTACTAGTAGAATTGAGATTTAATGCACTTTCTTCCCCGTCTTCCACTCTTCTTCCTCCTCTTTTCTTCTTCCTCCTCTCTTCCCCATCATCGGCCGCACACCATTTACCCCCGCTCACTGCTCGCCTGACCGCGCCATCTTCCTTGGTAGCTCGCGTGTACCATATCCCCCCGCTCACTGCTCGGCCACATGAGGAGAAGCTTCTTCACTCGCCCGCCCGAATCCACTTCCCCGCTGGCTCACAGGCACCGAAAACCCCAATGGTAGAACCGACTGACACGCAGAGCCGCGATTGGAATTCCCTCCCCGATGTTCTCTTGGAGCAGATCTGTAGTCGTATGGACCTACTCAGCACCGTCCGTCTGGCCGCATGCTCGGTCTCTTTGTACCGTCTACTCGTCTGCAACCGGCTGGCTCTTTTCAAGACACCCTGCTTGCTGATGCCCGATCCTCGCAGGTGGCCCAGACACCGACTTGACGATCCTACGGAGGTTGTCGTGGTGCCCCTCGACATGCTATCACTACCCGTCCACCTGTCCTTCATGCGCGGCCACTACTGGGTGGGCATGAAGGCCAACTGGATCGTCCTCATCCACCACACCAGTAGTCCATGGCGTCTCGTGGATAAGATCACCCTTCCATCATTGGATACCGCCGACATCGAGCCTCACGGCCCGCCGGACACTCATGCCTACTACGCATGAGACGCGTCAAGCTTTTGGCTTGACCTCTATTTGCAGAAAGTTGTAATCTGTGAAGGGCCCACACCATCAGAAGACTACATGGATTACAAGCTCATTGCCTTGTTCAACATGGGATTAGTCTATCTGGAATCCGGTCGCCATGCATGGTTATGGCTCATCATCAATCCTGTTGAGGCAACATTTTTGTCTGATGCTATAGTGCACGATGGCATCGTTTATGCGGTCGACGCACAGATTGGCTGCCTATACTGGTGGAATCTATCGTCGTGTAATTGTTCTATCTCATCTCATCTTTACCTTATGAATACGACTGCCTGTTCATTTGTTACAAATTTAGAATGCATAGCATGTCTATAACCACATCATTGCTATGTGTTCCTCTCATTTCCTACATTTTTATGACCACACATGTTATTGTTAGAGTTGATATGAGAACAATTGGCATCTAATGATTGTTAGAATACATATTATGAGCATCACATCATGATTGCTATATGTTACTCTCGTTTACAAGATTTTTATAACAACGCATGTTATTCCTTAGAGTTGATATGAGAACGGTAGCAGTAAGTGCTATGGTAGAATATGAGTAGGCGCTGTCTTAGCTGTTTTCCTCTCATTGTTACATGATGTTTGAACCATGACATATTGCTAGAATATGAAAGCCATTGTCAGTGTTCTGGGAACGGGGGTACCCAGACTTGCCTGCCTACGGCGTGGCTCAAGGAGTGGCCCAGTACGGCCCATCTTCATCAACACATGCTCAAGACCCTCGCGAGGGGCCAAGCCTCGCGGGGAAGGACGACAGGAGGCTTCCTCAGGCACGGCCTCGTCAGGCTGGCTCTCGAGGAGGCGGAGAGATCAAGGCGGGGTACCTCACGAGGTTTCCATGACGGAAGCCATGACGACTAAGGCTAGGCGGGCGCCAGGCGGGCGCCGGCCTGCGCAGAGTCCTTGTTTCCCCCTTTGGTGAAAAGGGGGCAAGCGCAGGCAAGGGTCTCAAGCAAAGGCAACCATTTCGCTGCAACAAGACCAAGACCAGCAGGATGGCAGAACGGAGGTCATCGTGGAGCCCAAGCCAGCGTCATCGTCAGGGTCTTTGGCAGGTGAGGACAAACTTTAGTCAGGATAAGTGTACTAGATGTTCCCCTTCAAAATGGCCAATTGTTGGTGCCCTTCCCGCTCAATATTTGTGAAGAGGCCCAAAGCCTTCGCCTATAAATAGGCCTAGCCACCCCCAGGGTAAGGGCATCGGCATCTGATCTAGAGACCAACCAGAGAGAAGAACCTTGGACAACACCACCATAGGAACAGACCCTCGCGAGGCTGTTCTTCCCTTGTATTGTTCATCACCAGCCCCAGAGGCAATCCACACGCCACACACTGGAGTAGGGTATTACACCACAATGGTGGCCTCAACCAGTATAAATCTCGTGTCCTTCGTGTTGTTCTTCGTGTAGTTTAGACCCTAGCGAGGCGGTGAGACATGAGTAGGCTGGGGGTGTGATCTCCGCGTGCACCCCAGTGTTCGAACCTCAAGGGTCCGCCAGAACCCGAAATCCGACTTTTGGCGCGCCAGGTAGGGGTGCACCGGAATCTGCCTTCCGTCGCCTCGTGTTTTCACCGCCCATCCCATCCATCTCGGACACGCGTCACGCCCGCGCCGAGCGCCGGGCCGCTCTCGCCACTCACGTCGCTCAGACGGCCCCCGTCGGCGGGTGCTGCCACCGTTCCCCGTCGCCTGCCGTCAACGTCGCCACCGGCCCGGTGGGGAATGAACAGCAGGCGTCGTCCCTGCACCCATCAGTGCAGCGAGAAGGCCGCACCGCCACTCCGTCGATGACTCCGGCCGGCTCCTCATCCCACGCCCGTCGCGCTCCTACGGACGCGCACGCCGTGCTGCTCCTGGCGCGGGAGCTCCTGCACTACCATCCCGTCGACGACCACTACGACGAGTGGCTCGCCCACATCAACGAGCTTGTCAGCGCCGCCGGGGGCTCCCCTGCACCATCCCTCTCATTGCACCGCGCACGCCCGGTGCGGGCGATGAAGCTCAGGGGGCGCCTCAGCCGCCTCCCCCTCAAGAAGGCGCCTTGGCCCCAAGGCATATGGACCCTGGGCGGAACCCGCCCCGTCCGGCGCCAACGCAGCAAGAGAAGAGTTGCCAAGAGATCCCTCGTCCCCAAGAAGCCGCCCGCGTGCTCCCCGCACCGGCTTGGCACGAGCGAGCACCTTCTCTGGCGCACCAAGACCCCGCGCTGCGCCCGGAGGCAGCGCACCAGGACTTCCAAGATCAAGCTCTCCATCGCCCAAGGCCTCCCGCGGCCACTGCAGGCTGCCGTGCCTTCTCCACCGAGCTGCGCAGCGTGGCTTGGCCGGGCAAGTTCAAGCCAGACCTGCTCCCGCGCTATGACGGCACGGCTGACCATCAAAGCCGCCAACGGGGACGAGAAAGTCATGGCGAACTGGTTCCCCATGGCGCTCAAGGACGGCGCCCGCACCTGGCTCCTGAACCTGGCTCCAGGCATGATATCCTCCTGGGACGAGATGTGCACCCGATTCATCGCCAATTTCCAAGGCACCCGTGACCGGCCCCCGGCCATGAGCGACTTGCGCCGCATCAAGCAGCAGCCGGGAGAGACCCTACAGAAGTTCATCCAGCGCTTCAATAGTGCTCGCCTTAAGACCCCCAAGGTGTCCGAGGAGGCCATCATCTTAGCCTTCTCCGACGGCGTGCGTGACGTCAAGATGAAGGAGGAGCTCGCAATCCATGAAGACCTGTGCAGCTCCCTGGAGCTGTTCAATCTGGCGACCAAGTGCGCTAGGGCTGAGGAAGGGCGCCTGTCCCTCCTCCAGCTGCTAGTTGCTGACCAAGAAGAGAAGAAGCCCAAGACCAAGGACGTGAAGCACAAGGGGGCTGTAGTGCTTGCAGCAGAGCCAGACACCAAGCGAGGCAGGGATCAGCCTGAGTCATCCAACGGCAGTCGGTACTGCATGTACCATGACCTCCACACCCACAACACCAACGAATGCTAAGAGTTCAGAGCCGTGCAAGACGTACGTGCCGGCCGATGCACCGAGCGCAGCGACCAGGGCTATGGCCGAGGAGGAGGAAGAGGTGGAGGACGATGGGAAGACCGTGGCCCACGCCAAGGGTGGTGCGACCGACCTCGCGAGGACCGCTGGCAGGACCAGCCTCGTGAGGGAGGTTGGAGAGACCCACCTCGCGAGGGGGGTTGGAGAGATCAGCCTCGCGAGGATCGCCCACAAGGCAATGCGGGCCTCCCACCTCTGCCACCACAGCCGAGGAGGAACGAAGACCATCACCAGGATGAGGGGGCTGGGGGCTTCCAGGAGCCGTGTGCAATCGCTTGCATCTTGGGCGGCACCCAAGCCCCGGCCTCTCAGTGCATCTTCAAGAAGTTTGCCCGCGAAGTGAATGCAGTCCTCCCCAAGCTTGAGGCCACACGCCCTCTTAGGTGGTCATCATGCGCTATCACGTTCAAGCTCAGTGGAACATCTCAAGTGCGCGGCCAGAGCTGGAGTCCTCCCGATGCTTTGCTCCCCAATCATCAGCAATGTGCAAGTCACCAGGACCCTCATCGATGGCGGAGCGGGGCTCAATGTCCTATCCGTCGAGACGTTCAACAATCTCCAAGTGCCATACAATCAACTGCAACCGACCAAGCCTTTCTCAGGAGTCACTGATGGTTCCACAGTTCCGATAGGGCAGGTTTGCCTTCCTGTCACCTTCGGGCAGCGCGACAACTATCGCACCGAGCTCATTGACTTCGATGTTGCTCACATCCGCCAGCCGTACAATGCCATCCTCGGGTACCTAGCCCTGGCCAAGTTCATGGCCGTGACCCATCACGGCTAAATGTCCTCAAGATGCCAGGAAGCGGTGGAGTCATCACGGTGCCCTGTGAAGAGAGAGAGGATGTGTGTTCTCTGGAACGCGCTTTCGAAGCCGCATCAATTGAAGACCCAGATCGCGGAAGCGGGAGGCTTCCCGAGGCTGCCCCCAAGAATAAGAAGACATTGCCTGGCCCGACCCCTCGGGAGGCAGGCCCCTCAGGGTCCGCGCCTGTTCAGGGGGCGCCTCCTTCTGCCGCAAAGGAAGGCGCGCCCGCGTGCCCTCCTCGAGCAAGGCTCGGGGGCTCTATCCTGGAGGGCCATCGACTTTGCTAGGATCACGAGGGAGGATCTCGGGCACCACTTGGAGGCGTGCTTCAAGGCACGTTTCCCTCAAGAAGGAGCAAGACAAGGAGGGCCACACCCCCAGGAGTTCATCAGCGAGATCATTCAGGAGCTGCAGGAGTCAAGAGTCATGAGCGGCAACCGTCGCTTACCCGCCATAGCTCCCCATCCAGGCGAGGATGGTGGGCTGCGCGTCTGCATCGACATACCAGGACTCAACCGAGCCGCCTCTCAGGAGCGCCTCTGGCCCTCACGCGTGGGAAGCTGCAAAGGTCCACCCCACAGCTATGTTCACATGCCTCACGGCCTCCCGAACGCGGCTGCTGTGCGTCAGCGCCTCATGAGGAGCATCTTGGATGCTCAGGTGGTCAGGCATTCTGCAGTCCTCCCGGGGCCCCTGGGCCTGGGGGCTCATGAAGATCGTCTCCCACAGCACACGCCATCCGCTACTTCAGCATCCCTCCATCTTCAACATCGTCAGGTGACATCCTTCGAGTTTCATTTTCAGCTGGGAGCGCCCCCCAGGGCTACATCATTCCCAGGCCGCGTGGGTCCGTCCCTACGGCATGTATCTCCTTTAGTTCATGTTTTCAGCTTACTTTATCAGGGGCGCCCCTCGGGCTGCATTATCCCCAAGCCACACGGGCCAGACCCGGTGGCATGTATCCCTCTCGCGTTTATTCAGGTCGTGCATTTGACCCATCATTAGCGTTGTGTGATACTTGCCCATGGCACCCTTCTTTCTTCATGTCGGCTGCTTGCACGTTAAAGGGGGGGTACCTGAGCATCACGACTCATGGCTCTTACTGGCTCTCTAGCCCTCACCCTCTGGCCATGTCCACGGCATCGCGACCTGGCATACCAGCGACGGCTGAGCCCCGCTCGAGGGCCGGGACCCGAGGACGTAGAGCACCGACATCTAACAAAACCTGCAAGGACACATTACAAGAAAAGGCCCGAAGCCAGGCGCAACCCGCCTTGAGGTAGGGCCCCGTGAGTCCCGCGCTGGCTCACGGGTGCCCAGATACACCTCGCCAGGCCCTACCGTGCCAGCCACGTGTCAGGGCGGGGCTGTACACGCCCTGGGGGCTCCTCCCGGAGGGGAGCCCCCTCCCACACACTAGTGGAAGCACCATGCTCCGCGCTGGCTAATGACACTGCCGAGGAGCGGCTATGCCCGTACACATACGGAAGCGCTATGCTCCGCGCTGGTGATAAACAACTGAGGGTGGCCCCCGGCTGCATCAACCTCAGGGAGCCCAGAGCTCAGTGTCCGGCCTCATCGTAACGCCTCCCCTCAGGAGTGCTGCGCGAGGGGGCTAGGCACGGGGGCTGCGCCAGGGTCACGCCCAGGCGCACGCCACCCAGCCAGGCCCCTCGGGCCTGGTTCGTCGCACGCCTCTCCCCGAGCGGAGCCAAGGTACGAAGGCCGTTTGAACGTCAAGCGGGACTCCTAAGCATCGCGACTCAGGAGCCTAACTGGTCATGTAGCCCCTCATCCCTTAGTTCCGAAAGGCTAACGACGGTTGAGGTATGCGCAGGGCCGGGCCCTGCCGACGTAGAACGGTAAATTCACCCATGCATCTCACCTCCCTACTTGCTGTTCATGCGTCAGGGGGGACTCCTGAGCATCGCGACTCAGGAGCCTAACTTGTCAAGTAGCCCCTCACTCCTTGGTCCCGTCCTGGTTTCCGGTCGGGGCTAACCGCGGCTGAGGTATGCACGGGGCCGGGCTTTGCCGACGTAGAACACAAGCAAGTAGGAAGGAAAAACACAAATCTCAAGAAATTCAAAAGCAAATATTACAGTCCATAGAGTACTTTGACAATGCCAAACACAAGTTTCAACGCCTCCACGAGGCAGAATGCATGTTGCAGGAATTAAAAGCAGGACGGGAGCCGCGAAGGGGTCACTTTTTGGCGGGCCATCGCTGGTGACGGTGCTACGCTGGGCAGCTTCGCCTCCTGGAGCCTCAAGACCGGCAGCGCCTCGCTTCGGCTTGGTGCTGAAGGCCCGGAACTTCGCCAGCAGAGCCTCCGCGCGACCCTTCACGGCCTCGGCAGCAATGGCGGCAAGCTCGCCGCTCACAGCCTCCAGCAGGCTGTCGAGGTCAACGCTGGGGTCGCGGAGGTAGACGTGGGTAAGGACGCGCGTTAGCGCCGCAGAAGCAAGGACGCGCGCCTCAGCCTCAGCCGTAGGGCCAAGGCCGAGGGAGACATCTTCGAGGGCACGGACCAGGAAGGGAAGCAGCTTGGCGGGGCCCTCCTCGGTGCCAGCCAGCGGGCTTTCTAGGCTGATGTCGTACAACAACTTCAGCAGGGTGCGAGCCTTGACCGCCAGCTTCGCTAAGGCCACGCGGTCCTCGACGAGGACCCGCGCCTTGCCGTCCAGCTCGATCTTCTTTGCCTCCAACGCCTGCTCCAGCGCGCCCAAGCGGCCTTGGCGTTCATCAAGCTCGGCGTCCCAGTCCTTGGCGGCAGCCTCGCGGGCCCTCATGCCTTCCTCCTTCTCCTAGCGGACACGGGCCTCCTCGACAAGCTGGTCGCGCAGGCCTTGCAGTTCACTCTCCAGCACCTTGTAGCGGCCCTGGACATCCGCAACCTCACCCAAGGCGGCGTCGCGAGCGGCCTTCGCCTCAAGGACGGCCTGCTTCTCCTCATCACAGGCTGTCGCAGCCTGAGCCAGCGCCGACCGGATCGAAGCATCAGAGCGGACCCAACCAGAGACCAACTCCAGGCGCCCGGCCACCTAGCGAGGGTCGGTGCCCAGAAGATCTTTCCGCAGCCGGTCCAGCTCAGCAGCAGCACGATCCAGAACAGTAGCAGGAGTCGGAGAGACATCGGTTGGTGGAGTAGGAGGTGAAGACGACAGCCTAATCACAGCGCCATGAGTCAGTGCCTTCTGCGCCCCGACGACTGTGGAAGTGGCGCCAGGCAAAGACACCACGGGAATCGCTTGGGCCATGGGGGCTGAGCTCGCTCCAGCTTGCCCTGCCAGGCCTCGCGAGGACGAACGGGCAGGAGAGGCCCGCGTCTTGTTGCCCCCTTCTCCTGTGGATGGGGGTGCTACCTCAGACGAAGCCTCAGGAACCCCTTTCAACTTCTTCGCCGCAGGCGCCGGCCTAGCCAAAGAACATGGACGTCAAGCCTCGACAACAAAGCAGGGAGCAATCGAGAATCGAGCACTTACTCGTCGTCGCTCGGGGGCTCAAGAAACCTCCGGCCAAACTTGAAGCCCGAGAGCCGGAAGCTGGGGTCAACTTCAAGCGGCTCGGGAGTAGGAGGCGTGTCTGCGGATCGCCTCGGAGTCGGAGCGGACCCGCGGGGAACTATCCCCGTCCTGTCCTTCTTCGGGATCAGGGGCGAGCTCTCGCCACCCTGCTCGTCACCATCTTCATCGTCATCCGGCATGAGGCGAAGAGTGCGGGACCTACGCCGAGGAAGGGGTGCCCTCGACTCCCCGTCGTTCGCCTCCGAATCGGGCTCCTCCTCCTCCTCCTCCTCCTCTTCTTCCTCCTCTCCGCTGGAGTCGCCGGAGGATACATTCACCATCGCCAGGGCTGCCGGGTCCTCAGGAACCTCCGCGGGCATAGGCCCGCCCTCGTTGAAAGCAGACATGGAGTTCACCACCTGCTCCCAATCATACCGAAGGAACAAGGGCACAGGAGCATCCTCCAACCTCGCCACGTTTCCCCCAACCAAGGATTGGAGGACCGCGGCCAGATCCTCATCGACCAGGGCTTCGGGGTTCGAGCGAAGGGTGGCATCGGCCCTCCCGAGCTTCCACAACGAAAGCAAGTGTTCTCGGAGTGGAGCCACCCGATGCTCCAGGAACTCCCTCAGGAGCGACGCCCCGGTTAGTTTCGTCGTCGCCATGTTGTCTGGCCACAGGTCCGTGTCCATCTTCCCCAGCACCGGCCTCACGCAAGGATCAACGAGCTCCGCGCGGGACCAAGCGTCAACAGACTTGGGCTGCCCCATGGGCAGAATCAGCTGGGGGTGGGTGCGCCCAGCATCCACCATGACCCACTTGCTCCTGAAGCCCTCGATTCTTTTCCCGGGCTTCGAGATGGCGTTAGAGCTGACGTGCGCGACAAAGCTCGCACACGCGGTGATGGAGCCGCGAGAGACCCGGAGGTAGAAGTAGTGGCGCAGCAAGGCCAGCGAAGGCCTCACCCTGACATGAGCCTCGCAGTAGTAGGCGAAGATCGCCAGGAGAAGAACTGTCAGGACCCCGACTCGATGTCACATCGATCTAGCTGGTAACACCTCATATCACTTTGCGGCCTCACGCACGGTATCCCCACGGGTGTCGTCTTACCTTTTCCCGGGACCGTTTGCGCCTTTTGGCTCACATATATGATAGTGTCGCTAGCATCCATCTGATAAAGAGCCCGGGCTGACATGACTAGTCGTAAACCCAAAGTGGCACAGACTTACAGGGACAGGCATCCATGACCCAGCTTCGAACGTGTCGGTCATCAGCAAGTGGGTCCGGGCTGTAGCACTGGGCTAGCAGGACTCCGGTAAACCGGGCTGTAGCGGGCTAACAGGACTCCGGTACTCAAAGCGTGACATTTCCCCGAAGGGACAGACACCGGAACGAAGAAGGACACATGCCGGCCGTCCTAAGTGTTCCAGAGCAGTAGCAAGCTACCATGGCTCAGCGGTAACACTAGGAGACATTTCCCGGTAAGAGAGGCTACTAAAGATAAACAACTAGATAGTCAGATCCCACACATACCAAGCATTTCAATCATACACACAATATGCTTGATATGTGCAAATACAACGAAGCATCACAACATGACTCTATGACACAAGTACTTTATTTAAGGCTCAGTGAGCCATACATAACATACACAAAGGTATGGGTCTCACGACCCCACATACAAGTCATACAGTCATACAAACCAGCAGCGGAAGTAGCTTGTCTGAGTACAGACAACTAGTAAAATAAAAGAGGCTTGGGAAGCCTAGCTATACTACAAGGTCCTTCACAAGCTCAGGGTCACCACCTGGGTCTTTAGCCTACTCGTTGATGTCAACGTCTACATAGAACCCATCAGAAGGGGTTGCAGCGTCTTCTGTAAAAATGTAGATTATAGCAACATGAGTACAAAGGTACTCAGCAAGACTTACATCAGATCCTACATACATGCATAGTATCAAGAAGGGTTGGTGGAGTTATTGCAGCAAGCCAGCTTTGACTCTTGGCTAGGCTATCCTACGATACTCCAACTTGAAATGGTTTTGCGCACACGAGTCCACTAATCACCAATTCAATACACTACCGAGGATCCACCTCCGTCTTCCTACGGAAGAGCCATCCTCGGCACTCACACTTATCTTGAGGCTTTTAACAGTTTCCATTTACTTGTCTATGAACTGTATAGGCAACCAAGTAGTCCTTTACCGCGGACGCGGCTATTCGAATAGATTATGATAACCCTGCAAGGGTGTACTTCTTCATACATGTTTCCACCACTTAGGGTCTGCACACGACATGTGCTCGGCAGACTTCAAGCGAAAGCCGACGTGGGTGTAGACCACGACCTACCTAAACACTTAAGCCTCTAGTCCAGGTTTATCGCCTATTCAGGTTCCATCCGCAGGGAGTCCGGCCGAGGTTTCCAATACGGCCCCGAACGATGTGAACAGGGTTCCCGAGATACCTAACGGGTATTCGGTACACCCGGCCACGTACCTACCGCATCACAGCCCACCCCTACGGTCAGCGCTGTCCACGGCCTCCAGTAGGCTACAAACACCAGAAACTACTTGCAACTCCTGGACAGAGAGCTAGGGTGAATAAGAAGTCGAGCGGGGTCATATTTCAGGGCCCAATGCATGGTAGTAGCTGTATCTTAAATCACGCATACAGATCTCAGTGCTTAAGGTCGGCTTCAATGAAACAACCCACCATGTACTCCTACATGGCCTCTCATCGATACCTTTACCAAATCGTGTTCACCACACCACTCTCATTACCGACATAATCATTTCACTCTAGCCCATCACCCAGATGAACCAGACCTGACACGACTCTAAGCATAGCAGGCATAGCAAGGTAGGAACAACACATACATATGGCTCAATCAACTCCTACACATGCTAGTGAGTTTCATCTAGTTACTGTGGCGATGACAGGTCATGCAGAGGAAATGGGTTCAACTACCGTAGCACACAGCAGTTTGAATCGCGTTGTCTTAATGCAGTAAAAGAGAGCAGGAGCGAGAACATGGGATTGTATCGATATGATCAAATGGTTGGTTGCTTGCCTGATGGTTCGATGCACTGATACGGTTCTTCGCTAGGGTAATCAGGGTACTCTTCGGGGACAGAACCTGCCGCAGAGAGCACCGATTCACAAACATTACCAAACAGTATGCAACAATATGATGCATGCATGAGACATGGCAAAATGAGTGTATTGGGCTAATGCAACTAAAACCAGAAGGGTTTGAACAAATTTGAATCAAGGATTCAAATTTCAAATTCAAATATGGCCTTTTAAAGTGCTTTTCCTTGTTCTGCTTAAAACATCAATTTAACTTGTTTGATCATGCATGAAAATAGTACAGATGGATAGATTGGATTTTTCTGATCATTTTTCATATATAATTTGTCCAATTTGGAGTTACAGAATAAAAGTTATGAATTTTTGAAGTTTAAATAATATTCTGGAATTTCCTGATTTAAATTAAATCCAGAAAATCAATTACTGCGTCAGCCTGACGTCAGTGTAACGTCAGCAGGTCAACGGAACTGGTCCAGGTCAAACCTGACAGTGGGTCCCGCATGTCAGGGTGATTATTTTAATTAAAACTTAATTAAAACTAATCCTGTTTAATTAACAGGGCTGGGCCCCACCTGTCATTGACTCAGGGGAGTCAACCAGGGCCCACCCGTGGTCAAAGTCAAAGTCGGCTGCCGGCGTTTAACCGCCGGCGAGCCCGACGCGGCGGCGGGAGTGGTTTTGGCCATTTCGGCCACCAGAGGGGCCGCGGAGACCACCGGAGTGGAGCTGAGGACAAACCGCAGCTCTTGGCGGAGTCCGTTGGGGTCGGGGTGGCCGGAGTCGACGGCGGCGAGCTCGGCTGCGGCCGCCGGGGTTCGGTCGTGCACGGGAACGGGGTTGGAGCTCGAAGTCGAGCGAAGCGAGGCGCTAGGGATGCTCTACGGGGTCTTGCGAACTTGTTGGACTCGCCGGGGTGACCAAATGGTCACCGGAGCTGCGTCGATGGCGAGCTCGGCGACGGCGGAGGTTCGGCCGTGGTGGGGAGGAGGCTACGGTGGGGAAACGAGGGGGAGGAGAGGGGGAAACGGTGGCGTAGCTCACCGCGGTTGCAGTGGGCGTCGAAGTGGGCTCGGGGACGCGCTGGAGACGGCGAATCGACGGCGACGGTGGTCGGAGCCCGAAGAGGGGAACGGCGACGTGGCGGCGATGCAGGGCTTCCGGGGAGCTGTGGAGCGGTGGGGAGGAAGAGGGAGTCGAGGCGGAGCTCCTGAGCTAGTCGGGGGAGCGAGGGGTGGTCGGAGACGGCGGCTATGGCGAACGGCGGCGACGGTGGTGTTCGGCCGTGAGAGAGAGAGGGAGAGAGCAGCACGGGAGAGAGAGAGGGATAAGGCCAGGGGATCGGGGCGGCACCGAGAAGAAGCGCCGCGGCGTCGCGCTGGCGGGGGAGGCAGGCAGACGGGCTGGTGGCGTGGCGCTCCGGCCGTGCACGCGCGCCGGCCACACGCCTGGCCGACTGGCGCCAGGAGGACGACGGCGGTGGTGGGCTGGGCTGGCTTGCTGGGCCGGCCAGCTGGCTGGGCCGCACAGGGAAGTTTTTCCCTTTTTTTTCTATTTCTGTTTTTATTTAATATATCTGCAACTTTGTTGAATTTAATAAAATACCTAGGCAAGTTCAAAAATCACCAAACTATTCCTGGCCCATAGTTGGATTATTTCCAACATGAAACATTTTAGTTTGGAGATATTTGAGCATTTAAATATTTTATATTATTTTAAATGCCCAAATTCAAATATTTATGATTTAATTCAAAAACCCTAGGATGGCCTAGGAAAATGTGCATCATTTTTGGCAGAGGTTTTGAACCAAGACAAAAATGATGGGCATTTTAGAAGGGCATTTCAGGTTCATTGAAAAATTATTTTAGTAACCCTAGTTGGTTTCAGAGGGGACTGGGGGTTCTGTCATCCCCATTTCAAGTTTCTGATGAAAGAATAAACATGATGCAACACTCTAATGCATGACTAGCTAGGGTGTGACAACTCACCCCCACTCAAAAGAATCTCGTCCCGAGATTTGGGTTCCTCCGGGAAGAAGGCGGGGTACTCGAGTCGAAGACGATCCTCCCTTTCCCAAGTTGCTTCATCCTCAGAATGGTGCGACCATTGTACTTTGAGGAACTTGATGTTCTGGCGTCGAGTGGTACGCTCGGCCTGATCGAGGATACGAATGGGGTACTCTCGATATGTAAGATTATCCTGGAGATCAAGCGTTTCGTGGTCCACTTCACGGACAGGATCCGAGAAGCAACGCCTGAGTTGGGAAACGTGGAAGACATCGTGAACTCTGGAGAGGTGCGGAGGTAGTTCCAACTGGTAGGCAACTTCTCCTCGTTTGGCAAGAATGCGAAAAGGTCCAATGTAACGAGGAGCCAATTTGCCTTTGATACCGAAACGATGGGTTCCCTTCAGAGGGGTGACCCGAAGATAAGCCTTCTCGTCAACCTCGAAAGTCACAGCCTTATGTTTTCGGTCATATTGACTCTTTTGACGGGATTGGGCTGTTTTCAACTTTTCACGAACGATACGAACTTGTTCTTCTGCTTCCTGAATCATGTCCGGGCCAAAGAATTTTCTTTCCCCGGTCTCTGACCAGTTAAGGGGTGTTCGACATCGTCGTCCATAGAGAACTTCAAAAGGGGCTTTACCCAAGCTAGATTGATAGCTGTTGTTATAAGCGAATTCGGCAAATGGAAGGCACTTCTCCCAATCCATTCCGAATGAGATAACAGAGGCTCGAAGCATGTCTTCTAGAATCTGGTTGACGCGTTCCACTTGACCGCTCGACTGAGGGTGGAAGGCGGTGCTAAAGGAGAGACGAGTTCCCATAGCATTTTGGAAACTTTCCCAAAATCGAGAGGTGAAAAGACTTCCTCGATCCGAGTTAATTTCCAAAGGGACACCATGAAGGGACACTATTCGGGAGATGTATAAGTCTGCCAGCTGACTAGCGGTTATACTCTCTCGAACAGGTAGGAAATGGGCTACTTTGGAAAGACGGTCGACCACGACGAAAATAGCATTATTCCCTCTCTTGGTCCTGGGAAAACCGGTAATGAAATCCATACCAATTTTATCCCATTTCCATTCAGGAATAGCTAAGGGTTGAAGGGTGCCAGCAGGCCGTTGATGCTCTGCTTTTACACGACGACAGACGTCGCAATTAGCGATATACTGAGCAATTTCTCTCTTCATCCTAGTCCACCAGAACCTCTGGCGTAGGTCCTGATACATCTTAGTACCACCGGGATGAATAGTGAGAGGAGATTCATGAGCCTCCTTAAGGATCAACTGCCGTAGATGCTGGTTCTTGGGAACCACTAGACGGTTCTCAAAGTACACAACACCATGATCATTTGTGGAGAAACAACTAGCACCTCCGCTAGCAATGTTCTCCTTGATCTTAGCTATTCCCTTATCTCGCTTCTGGGCAGCAATGATTTGATCCGTAAGAGTAGGTTTCGCCACCAAGGTGGAGAGAAATCCTTGAGGAACAATGTGAAGGTTAAGCTTCCGAAATTCCTCATGGAGAAGCGGTTGACTTTGTTGTAACATCAGATTGTTACAATAGGATTTACGACTTAGCGCATCAGCCATGACGTTGGCTTTCCCTGGGGTGTAGGTTATTCCTAAGTCGAAATCTGTGATCAACTCGACCCAACGGCTTTGCCTGAGGTTCAGATCCGGTTGGGTGAAGATGTACTTCAGACTTTGGTGATCAGTGAATATTTCGCAACGGTTACCGAGGAGGTAATGTCCCCAGGTTTTAAGTGCATAGACTACGGCTGCAAGCTCTAGATCATGAGTGGGATAATTCTCCTCATGTGGGTGCAATTGCCGTGAAGCGTAGGCAATTACGTGTCGATCTTGCATGAGAATGCAACCTAGTCCTTGTCGCGAGGCGTCGCAGTAGATAACAAAGTCCTTAGAGAAGTCTGGCGGTACCAGTACGGGAGCAGAAGTCAGGCGTCTTTTCAGTTCCTGAAAGCTGTGCTCACATTGTGGAGTCCATTCGAACTTTTTATCTTTCTTGAGGAGTTCGGTTAAAGGTTTAGCAACTTTGGAGAAGTTTTCGACAAAGCGACGGCAATAGCTCGCTAAGCCTAGAAAACTCCGAACTTGCTTGACCGATTCGGGTGGAGTCCAGTTAAGGACGGCTTGAACTCGCTCGGGGTTAACAGCAATACCTTTACCAGATATTACATGACCCAGATAGGTCACTTCTGACAACCAGAATTCACATTTAGAAAATTTGGCATAAAGGCGATGCTCTCGAAGTTTCTGCAACACTAGCCTTAGATGTTCGGCATGTTCTTCCTCGTTCTTGGAGTAGATGAGTATATCATCAAGGTAAACCACGACGAATTTATCCAAATACTCCATGAATATTGAATTCATTAACCGAGAAAAGGTGGCTGGAGCGTTGGTTAATCCAAAGGACATGACGGTGTACTCGTATTGGCCATAACGAGTAACAAAGGCCGTTTTAGGAATGTCCCCGTTTCTGATTTTGATTTTATGGTAGCCCAACCTCAAATCCATCTTGGAGAAGACTGAGGATCCAGCGAGCTGATCATACAGGTCGTTGATCCTGGGAAGCGGGTATTTGTTCTTGATTGTGACCAAGTTGACAGGTCGGTAATCTACAACCATCCGGTCCGTACCATCCTTCTTCTTGACGAATAGGACGGGGCAAGCCCACGGAGATGAGCTAGGTCGGATGAAACCCTTTTTCAAGGACTCATCGAGTTGTTTCTTAAGCTCGGCTAGTTCTAGGGGTGCCATCTTATAAGGTCTTCTAGCAATCGGAACGGTTCCTGGAATGAGGTCTATTACAAACTCAACATCCCTGTCAGGTGGAACACCTGGCAATTCCTCTGGAAAGACATCCGGGAAGTCACGGACTACCGGAACGTCCTCAAGGTCTGGCAAAGGGCTGGCGTTAAGAGAATATAATTGTCGCTTGGCTATTCGAGTCAAGACATTGACTATCTTCCCCGAAGGATGGGTGAGTTGAACAGTCCTAGAGAAGCAATCGATTTGGGCATGATGAGCCGACATCCAGTCCATACCCAGAATGATATTAATATCTGAAGATTTAAGGGCTATCAAAGACGCGAGGAAAACAAGTCTGTCGATTTGGATCTCATTTCCATAACTTACCCTAGAGGTCTGCCATCGAGACCCAGGGGTAGAGATTTCCATAGTGGATGGCATGTCACAGAATGCAACGTTATGCAAACGAGCATAACTTTCGGATATAAAAGAATGAGAGGCTCCTGTATCGAAAAGAACAGATGCCGGGTGGCAGTTAACAAGAAGCGTACCGAGAACGACGTTGGGATCCTCTTGAGCTTCTTCGGCAGAGACACAGTTGACATGGCCACGTGAAGCGGTGACCGGCTTGGCGTGGAATATTTTTCCTGTCGGCTTGCCACGGCCAACAGCTTTAGCAGACTGGTTGGGGTTGGTCTGGGGACACTCACGCATATAGTGACCAGATTCCCCACACTTGAAAGAAGTCACGGAACTGGTACGTGGAGGAGCATTGTTAATTGGACCCCCATAGGGCTTGGCTGGAGCAGACTGTTGAACGGGGCGAGGCGCCTGGAAGGATGGCCTCGGTGTAAACCTGGGTGGCAGGGCGGTGTTGGGTACCCACACGCGGCGCTTCTGAGGACCAGCACCGGATGAGGAACCCATGTCACGGCCATGCTTGCGTGTTGCGTCATAGTCAGTCTGACCAGTTTCAGCACTGATGGCTTTGTTGACAAGTTTTGAAAAAGATGTGCACTCATGCAGACGGAGGTCACGGCGAAGCTCAGGACTAAGGCCCTTACGGAACCTTGCTTGCTTCTTGGCATCGGTAGAAACTTCCTCAGTTGCATATCGGGCGAGATTACCAAACTCCCTGCTATAGGCATCCACAGAAAGTCGGCCTTGGGTGAAACTGCAAAATTCTTCACGTTTACGGTCCATGAGACCCTCCGGAATGTGATGTTCACGGAAAGCCTCGCTGAATTCAGCCCAAGTAGTGACATGGCCCGCTGGGCGCATAGCTCCATAATTCTCCCACCATAGACTGGCGGGGCCTTCAAGATGATATGCAGCAAAGGTGACCTTGTCAGCCTCCGCTACCAGCGCGGAACGCAGTTTGTGAGAGATACTGCGAAGCCAGTCATCAGCGTCGAGGGGCTCGACGGAGTGGTGGAACATGGGTGGATGCAATTTGATAAAATCACTGAGTGACACCACGTTAGCCCTCTGATGGTGTGCTGTATTCTGTTCAATACGCTCCAACAAACGGTTCGTCTCCCGCTTGTTTCTCTCAGCTTCCATCATGACCTCGGCTAGTGAAGGAGGATGAGGCAGATTTGCATCCCTGGCTTCACTGCCTTCGGCCTGCTCTTGAGAAGCAGGGTTAGCGCGCGTGTTGACCATCCTAGGAAATCAAGACAATGTTTTAGTCAGGATGGTAAAATTCCGACATAGGATTTATAATGTAAGAAATAACTCGAAATGCAAGATGATCATCCGTATGACATGGTAGATACAGCAACTGCTTCTTTTATTCCATCGTCATACACACCATACAGGGTTTAGTACAAGACCAAACAAGTACTATTACGGTGGAAAGAGGATTACATCTCATCGGAGGCATTCCAAGCTTCTATACATTATTTTTCTACATCTCCGGAAAGAGTACAAACTAGGTCATATCCCACGAGTCATGCGGGACGATAGACGACACAGCTAGTGCGAACTAGGGATACTACCACTAACTCAGACCGATCCGTAGTAGTCCTCGTAGAAGTCACCTCCATAGCCTGGGAGCTCAACATGATCATCTGGAAACAGACGGTCTCGCGGAGCTTGTGGACCATAGGGGCTAGGATGAGGCCTTGGACCAACAAACGGTGGCCTGCGGGGACCGCGAGGTGGGGTGATGCCTCCTACATCACGCCAAACCATCACGTCTGGCAGAGCAGATCTCACAGGATAGAGATCGCGCATATCTGAATATCCAGCTTGCACCGCCGGTGCGAACCGAGTCAAAGTGGCCCAGTGGTCAGCACGGGTGTTGAAGAGCTCTAGCCTTAAGGCCCGATTTTCATGGTCCTTATCCTCGAGCATCTCAGCAGTGGTGCGAGTCCGTGAATCCTCCTGAGTGGGGTCAGCATAGATAGCCTGGAGATACCCTTGTGCTCCCGGAAGTGATCCTGGCATATACCGGAAATCAGAGTCCCGAAATAAACCAGATCTGACCCGCATAATGGTCATCATAGAGTAGGCGGCGTCCTGCACAGCCATCTCAATGGTAACCCCGAGTCCATAAGAGCAGTGAAGAGGCTCGGTGGATCCAGGATAAGATGGAAATATCCTGACAGTGCAGAGATACTGGCTTTGATTAAAGTCTCGGAATTGCTCTTCGACCGTGTACTCAGGATACCAGCGGTATCCAGCCTCAGTCATTACCCTGACCAACTTAGCAGTATGGCCGGGTACATCTAGGCATCGAGTCAGGCGAACCACTTGATTGAGGTCGCGAGTGGCCATCTGAAAACACAATCATAATGCAAAGGCATTAGAATTTCTAGCAAAATTTCGGCAGCATAACAGCTGTAAATGCTCAAAAAAGATTTGAGACATTTGACAAAGGATTTCGTACACACTCAACATCACCATATCAAAGTTCTGAAACCATTCTGGCAACATAATGTGGTAGTAGAACTGAACTAGGCTGGTAACCATCAAACTTATAAGGTACTACTGATTAGTAACACGTGATCCTGATAGAGAGAACAGATCCTAATTCCTTAACCCCCGGTGGAAGAATGGACTGACTCAGATCAGAAAGTCATAAGGTATAAGGAGTAAAAGAGCCTTACGTTCCAACCCACAAACAATTCCCCTACATATAACTAAAGAATTTCTAGACTCAACATCGACCAGTTTGGCTTGGAGAACCTACAGGCAGTCCGGCTCTGATGCCAACGCTGTCAGGACCCCGACTCGATGTCACATCGATCTAGCTGGTAACACCTCATATCACTTTGTGGCCTCACGCACGGTATCCCCACGGGTGTCGTCTTACCTTTTCCCGGGACCGTTTGCGCCTTTTGGCTCACGTATATGATAGTGTCGCTAGCATCCATATGATAAAGAGCCCGGGCTGACATGACTAGTCGTAAACCCAAAGTGGCACAGACTTACAGGGACAGGCATCCATGACCCAGCTTCGAACGTGTCGGTCATCAGCAAGTGGGTCCGGGCTGTAGCACTGGGCTAGCAGGACTCCGGTAAACCGGGCTGTAGCGGGCTAACAGGACTCCGGTACTCAAAGCGTGACATTTCCCAGAAGGGACAGACACAGGAACGAAGAAGGACACATGCCGGCCAGCCTAAGTGTTCCAGAGCAGTAGCAAGCTACCATGGCTCAGTGGTAACACTAGGAGACATTTCCCGGTAAGAGAGGCTACTAAAGATAAACAACTAGATAGTCAGATCCCACACATACCAAGCATTTCAATCATACACACAATATGCTCGATATGTGCAAATACAACGAAGCATCACAACATGACTCTACGACACAAGTACTTTATTTAAGGCTCAGGGAGCCATACATAACATACACAAAGGTACGGGTCTCACGACCCAACATACAAGTCATACAGTCATACAAACCAGCAGCGGAAGTACATTGTCTGAGTACAGACAACTAGTAAAATAAAAGAGGCTTGGAAAGCCTAGCTATACTACGTGGTCCTTCACAAGCTCAGGGTCACCACCTGGGCCTTTAGCCTACTCGTTGATGTCAACGTCTACATAGAACCCATCAGAAGGGGTTGCAGTGTCTTCTGTAAAAATGTAGATTATAGCAACATGAGTACAAAGGTACTCAGCAAGACTTACATCAGATCCTACATACATGCTTAGTATCAAGAAGGGTTGGTGGAGTTATTGCAGCAAGCCAGCTTTGACTCTTGGCTAGGCTATCCTACGATACTTCAACTTGAAATGGTTTTGCGCACACGAGTCCACTACTCACCACTTCAATACACTACCGAGGATCCACCTCCGCCTTCCTACGGAAGAGCCATCCTCGGCACTCACACTTATCTTGAGGCTTTTAGTAGTTTCCATTTACTTGTCTATGAACTGTATAAGCAACCAAGTAGTCCTTTACCGCGGACGCGGCTATTCGAATAGATCATATTAACCCTGCAGGGGTGTACTTCTTCATACATGTTTCCACCACTTAGCGTCTGCACACGACATGTGCTCGGCAGACTTCAAGCGAAAGCCGACGTGGGTGTAGACCACGACCTACCTAAACACTTAAGCCTCTAGTCCAGGTTTATTGCCTATTCAGGTTCCATCCGCAGGGAGTCCGGCCGAGGTTTCCCATACGGCCCCGAACGATGTGAACAGGGTTCCCGAGATACCTAACGGGTATTCGGTACACCGTGCCACGTACCTACCGCATCACAGCCCACCCCTACGGTCAGCGCTGTCCACGGCCTCCAGTAGGCTACAAACACCAGAAACTACTTGCAACTCCTGGACAGAGAGCTAGGGTGAATAAGAAGTCGAGCGGGGTCATATTTCAGGGCCCAATGCATGGTAGTAGCTGTATCTTAAATCACACATATAGATCTCAGTGCTTAAGGTCGGCTTCAATGAAACAACCCACCATGTACTCCTACATGGCCTCTCATCGATACCTTTACCAAATCGTGTTCACCACACCACTCTCATTACCGACATAATCATTTCACTCTAGCCCATCACCCAGATGAACCAGACCTGACACGACTCTAAGCATAGCAGGCATAGCAAGGTAGGAACAACACATACATATGGCTCAATCAACTCCTACACATGCTAGTGAGTTTCATCTAGTTACTGTGGCAATGACAGGTCATGCAGAGGAAATGGGTTCAACTACCGTAGCACACAGCAGTTTGAATCGCGTTGTCTTAATGCAGTAAACGAGAGCAGGAGCGAGAACATGGGATTGTATCGATATGATCAAATGGTTGGTTGCTTGCCTGATGGTTCGATGCACTGATATGGTTCTTTGTTAGGGTAATCACGGTACTCCTCGGAGACAGAACCTGCCGCAGAGAGCACCGATACACAAACATTACCAAACAGTATGCAACAATATGATGCATGCATGAGACATGGCAAAATGAGTGTATTGGGCTAATGCAACTAAAACCAGAAGGGTTTGAACAAATTTGAATCAAGGATTCAAATTTCAAATTCAAATATGGCCTTTTAAAGTGCTTTTCCTTGTTCTGCTTAAAACATCAATTTAACTTGTTTGATCATGCATGAAAATAGTACAGATGGATAGATTGGATTTTTCTGATCATTTTTCATATATAATTTGTCCAATTTGGAGTTACAGAATAAAAGTTATGAATTTTTGAAGTTTAAATAATATTCTGGAATTTCCTGATTTAAATTAAATCCAGAAATTATAGTTATTGCGCCAGCATGACGTCAGCATGACGTCAGTGGTCAACTGCGGCTGGCTGGAGTCAAACCTGACGTGTGGGGCCCACACGTCAGTGACAGGGGGGTTAAACAGGGTTAAATTAATTCTAATTACTAATTAGTGGCGCTGGGGCCCACTGGTCAGTGTCAGGGGTTAACTAACAGTGGTTAGCGCTAATCTAACCATCTGACCGACAGGGCCCACGCGTCAGTGACCCTGGGGGGTCAAACCTCAGGTCGGACAGGTCAAACCCCACTGGCGACATGACGCCGGCGAGGCCCGAGACGGCGGCGAAAGTGCTTTTTGCCATTCCGGCAACCAAATGGACGGCGGAAGGCATCTACGTGTTGCTGAGGTTGAGCCGCGACTATTGGTGGTGGTGTTTGGGCTCGGGGTGGCCGGAGTTGACGGCGGCGAGCTCGGCTGCGGCTGCCGGAGTTCGGGTGCGGTCGGAATCGACGTTGCAGGGGGCTTGGGGAGGCGTTAGTGCCCACTGCGTGCTCCTGGTGAGGTGGGGAGCACGATGGTGTGCTCGGTTGGGTGCTACGGTGACCGTGGCCACGACGGCGACATCGCCGGCGGCGTGGAGCTCTCGGCCAAGGTGGGGCTAGGGCCTAGAGGTCAGGAGAGACCAGGGGAGAAGGGGGAAACGATCCGGGGCTCACCGCGGGGCTGCAGAGGTGGTTAGCGGGCTCGGGGACGCGCTGGAGACGACGAATTCGATGGCGACGATGATCGGAGCCCGAAGAGGGGAACGGCGACGTGGCGGCGATGCAGGGCTTCCGGGGAGCTGTGGAGCGGTGGGGAGGAAGAGGGAGTCGAGGCGGAGCTCCTGAGCTAGTCGGGGGAGCGAGGGGTGGTCGGAGACGGCGGCTATGGCGAACGGCGGCGACGGTGGTGTTCGGCCGTGAGAGAGAGAGGGAGAGAGCAGCACGGGAGAGAGAGAGGGATAAGGCCAGGGGATCGGGGCGGCACCGAGAAGAAGCGCCGCGGCGTCGCGCTGGCGGGGGAGGCAGGCAGACGGGCTGGTGGCGTGGCACTCCGGCCGTGCGCGCGCGCCGGCCACACGCCTGGCCGACTGGCGCCAGGAGGACGACGGCGGTGGTGGGCTGGGCTGGCTTGCTGGGCCGGCCAGCTGGCTGGGCCGCACAGGGAAGTTTTTCCCTTTTTTTCTATTTCTGTTTTTATTTAATATATCTGCAACTTTGTTGAATTTAATAAAATACCTAGGCAAGTTCAAAAATCACCAAACTATTCATGGCCCATAGTTGGATTATTTCCAACATGAAACATTTTAGTTTGGAGATATTTGAGCATTTAAATATTTTATATTATTTTAAATGCCCAAATTCAAATATTTATGATTTAATTCAAAAACCCTAGGATGGCCTAGGAAAATGTGCATCATTTTTGGCAGAGGTTTTGAACCAAGACAAAAATGATGGGCATTTTAGAAGGGCATTTCAGGTTCATTGAAAAATTATTTTAGTAACCCTAGTTGGTTTCAGAGGGGACTGGGGGTTCTGTCATCCCCATTTCAAGTTTCTGATGAAAGAATAAACATGATGCAACACTCTAATGCATGACTAGCTAGGGTGTGACAAGAACGGAGTTGGGATGGAGGTGCAGAGCTTGTAGATTGTAATGGTGGAGAATAGAAAGGAAGAACTCAGAAAAAGGGGGCACCAGACCGGTGGCGATGGCGCTCACAAAGAGCGGGTAGAAGGTGCTTCCTCTGCCCTCAGGAAGGGCAGAGCCGGCCTTGAGCGCGGCCGCCCCATTGTTGCCTTGCGCTGCCATCATCTGGCGCGTCCGAGCAAGATTCTTCTCCAACATAGTCGGAGGATCCAAGGCGGGCGAGTACCATGCTCCGGCTGGGGTCGGGAGAGGCGCCATGCCTTGCTAGGATGCAGGGTTGGAGTAGATCTGGGGATTTCGGAAGCAAGAAGGGCAGGAGCAAGAAAGGGGATCTGGGCAGTGAAGGAGAAGGCAAAGAAGGTAAGCCTGGACGGGTGCCGCTCCCTTATCAGTTTGTGCAGTTGCCAAGGTGCCGTGGGGAGGCAGGACGCCCACGTCCAATCAACTGCCACGTGGCGCCCAAGGCCGCAGGCTCTTGGGGCCCGTGGTGCTTCGCACTTGCCTCTTCGCTTCTCTGCTAAGCCAAGTCCAAGCGCGCCTTGGGCCCGGGGGCTACTGTTGGCGTTCTGGGAATGGGGTTACCCAGCCTTGCCTGCCTGCGGCCTGCGGCATGGCTCAAGGAGTGGCCCAGTACGTCCCATCTTCATCAACACATGCTCAAGACCCTCGCGAGGGGCCAAGCCTCGCGGGGAAGGACGACAGGAAGCTTCCTCAGGCACGGCCTCGTCGGGCTGGCTCGCGAGGAGGCAGAGAGATCAAGGCAGGGTACCTCACGAGGTGCCCATGACGCAAGCCATGACGACCAAGGCCAGGCGGGCGCCAGGCAAGCGCCGGCCTGCGCAGAGTCCTTGTTTCCCCTTTGGTGCAAAGGGGGCAAGCACAGGCAAGGGTATCAAGCAAAGGAAACCATTTCGGTGGAACAAGACCAAGACCAGCAGGACGGCATAACGGAGGTCATCGTGGAGCCCAAGCCAGCGTCATCGTCAGGGTCTTTGGCAGGCGAGGACCAACTTTGTCACGATAAGTGTACTAGATGTTCCCCTTCAAAATGGCCAATTGTTGGCACCCTTCCCGCTCAATATTTGGGAAGAGGCCCAGGGCCTCCGCCCATAAATAGGACTAGCCACCCCTCAGAGTAAGGGCATCGGCATCTGATCTAGAGACCAACCAGAGAGAAGAACCTTGGACAAGACCACCATAGGAACAGACCCTCGCGAGGTTGTTCTTCCCTTGTATTGTTCATCATTAGCCCAGAGGCAATCCACACGCCACACACTGGAGTAGGGTATTACACCACAATGGTGGCCTGAACCGGTATAAATCTCGTGTCCTTCGTGTTGTTCTTCGTGTAGTTTAGACCCTAGCGAGGCGGTGAGACATGAGTAGGCTGGGAGTGTGATCTCCGCGTGCACCCCAGTGTTCGAACCTCAAGGGTCTGCCGGAACCCGAAATCCGATAGCCATTGGCTTATTTTTTAAACTTGGGGTATGATTATGACCACGACATTGCAATTCTCTGTCTATGATATGTGTCACTGTTATAGTAATCTTAATTCCACACATACTCTGAACATGATTATTTATTTTTGCCCTTTTAGTCTCCAATTTGAATTGTTGCAGCAGACGCAAATGCGCTGGCCTTCATGATTCCAGGACCTAGAATCATACCAGCCGATGGGTGGTGGTTTATCGCTCGTTCAGCTGATGGCGGTCATTTGATGCTCATTTGCACGTACCAAATTGACCAAACCATTACATCAAACCACATGCAGTACAATCCGTGGGGCGTTCGTGACATTGATGGCTATGGCTGCTTCGTGTTCGAGAAAGATCCCAGCTTCGTTGGGCCAGGCGTATACAACTGGAGGCGGGTTTACAGCCTCAACAACCACTCCTTCTTCCTCGGGCTCAATTATCCGATCATCCAACCAATCATCGATCATATCACCTGCGACGATTACTGTGCTATGCAACTTCCACTTGCGAGGGGGGCTGTGTTTACACATCATACCATGGGTTTCATGAATCACCATATCCAGAGATTCGTCAACACAGCTTGTTGCCAGATAATCTTCCGTGTGTGAAAGGCATCAAGCTTCCATGCGATGGATGGCTTTTGCAAACCCGACATGCGGTGATGTGGTTCATGCCAACAACAAATATGCACAACTTGATTCGTGCTGATATCTAGACTGAGCCATGTATTCTGTTGTTGTAGCATGACCCTCTTTTGTTGGATATTATGTACTGTTGTTAGTTTGAAGCACTCCTCTGGTTTGAAGGATAAATACCTTCCTGGGATCAAGTGCATCCTAACTCACCTGCGTATGATGTACTGATAATGATGATGGAGATGCTGTGCAGAAGCCATATATATATATATATATATATATATATATATATATATATATATATGCGTACTTGTTAGTTAAACCTATGTATAAATTGTGACACTAAATACGACTAGTAAGTAGTACAGTAGCAGTACTAGTATACGTCGGTCAAATTATTGATCATGTCCACACATTGAATTGACGTGACAACACGTTGCGCGTGAGGTGACACAAGAATCCCGGCGGCGTGTTCGGGTATTCTGGACTTCAGATTTGGAGTACCACTTATCTGTCGAAATCTTTCATCATTCACTTAAAACAGTCGATTGATCATACATTGAGTACCATATAACTAGAATTACCAATGCAAGTCGAAGAAGGATTGGCCGGTGCTGCCGGCCGGCGTCAAGTTCGATCCCACGGATCAGGAGCTGATCGAGCACCTTGAGGCCAAAGTGAGTGCTGACAGCGCGAGATTTCAGTCTCTCATCGATTTGTTCATACCAACCATCGACAGCGAGCACGACATATGCTACACCCAACCCGAGAAACTTCCAGGTAAGACACCGATCGGCTATCTACTTGCACAAACACATCCCTTTTTTATAGCTCTATTTTTCTTTTTAGACACAGACCTGGTGAAGCAATTACAATTTGACAGTTAATAAAAAGTGAAACAAGTGATTATAACATGCCAAAGATGTTATGAAAATGCGAAATAGGTACACTAAAACTTGTATTCCACAATACTGCAGGTATCACACTAAGTGGCCTAAGGAAGCATTTCTTACAGCGCAATTCCAGGGGGTTCAAAAGGGGCACGTGGACGCATCGCAAGATACAGTCGGAGTGCGGCATGCACGCGATGTGGCACAAGACCGGCAATACCTTGTCGGTGATGGTCAATGGCCAGTAGATGAGCAGCAAAAAAGGTTCTAGTGCTGCACACCAACAAGAACTTCGACCAGCAGAGGACCAACTGGGTGATGCACCAGTACCACCTCGGGGACCTGGAGCTATAGAAGGAGCGGGAACTGGTCCTCTGCAAGGTTTCTACCAGACAAACACTAGGGCCAGGAGTAAAGACTAAAAAGATTATAAGTTAGTTTGGTATTGGTAGTTGTACTACCTTGTCGTCCGCAAGTTGGTATTGTTGTTAACGATCTTTTGGTATGAACTTGCATTTGCTTCCAACCATCATGCCGAGAGTCGGCGTGGATATAAACCTGAATCATTTGTTTCGAAACAAATTTTCAGGCACCTGGTTTTTATTTGATGGGTAGCATAATCACCCGCCGTTCGAATTCCTAGTTCTCCAATTTTTTTGAAACAAGTGCATGCACTTATTATCACGATAAAAAAACAATATCCATGCTGCATCCCAGTTATCAGTCTGTACTTGCAGAATTCTCTGGTTTATTGAGCACGTATATTGTTTTTTCAGGTCAAGCAAGTTTCAACTGGGCTACAGACTGTCCAGGGTTGGTTTTGTTTTTAACAGGCCCAACCCATGACGACAACGGGGCACAAAGATCCAGTAGGTATCTACTGGCCTCTGGCCCGCCAGCGTTAGTTATATTTTGTCTTACAACATCCACAAGCAGTTTTTTTACAGAATCAAACACACAACCCAATTCTATTTTCCTCTTGAAACGCATGTCTTACATCCGTTTTCTAATCTCTACCTATAGTTTTACTAGTTCATATACACGTATCATTATATTGAAAACACATGAAATTCCCTTTTCATATTTACATCCTTATTTTTGTTGTTTTTCCCACCCAGCGCTGATTTTTTTACCACTGGTTTTCCCTTAAACCAACTCAATTGTCTCACGTCTTATTTGCTTACAAAAACAAAGCGATTTTTTTGCCAAATCAATAAGTTCTTAAAAAATGTTTATCATTTTGGGATTTCAACATTTCAGACTCTACCAAAATATGCAAAATAAGGTTGAACCTTGACCGTGGTCCTGGGCAGAAAATGGGCTGTAATAAATTACTTAAGAATTATCAAATGGGCTGAAAATTATAAAAAAATGCAAATGGGCTTTATGTTGTCTCCCACAGATTTGGAGGCTGACTTGTGGGCCTACTAAGTTCATGCGTACACAAGGTTTCTCAAAAAAGAAACTTAGTCAACAATCGACTCTACCAGCGTCATACCGTTAGATGTCAATCTAACGGCAATCGTGCTTCTTTAGTCTCTGATCTTCCTGCCCCAGCCGCCCAAACTAGCGCCATTGGAACCGCCTGCTCCCGCCTCCCGTGGCCATCATACTCGCATCCCTGGCCTGTCTATCCCTCTACTCACCCACACCTCCTGTTATTTTCCGGCGACGGCAGCCGAACCAGTCAACCCACGTACTCTCCACCGCGTGGGCAGACACTGCCGTTTCTTCCCCGGCTCCATGGCATTCCCTTCGTAGGCCTCGCCGTCGTCCACCGCCCTAGTGCTCTCGGCGTGGCATGGTCAACGATGTCCATCCAACAGCCGTAGTGCTTTTTCAACCTCTGGTCTTCTTGCCCCAGCCGCCCAAAGCAGCGCCGGTCGTGCCGCATGCTCCTGCCTCCCGTGGCCGGCTCTGCTGCCGCGGAGGCCTCACCATCCCCATACTACTCCCACCGCTGGCCAGGCCATCCCTCCACTCACCCACTCCCCCTGTTATTCTGCGGCAACAGCAGCCTCACACCGCAGCCGAACCAGTGAACCCTCGTACTCCTCTCCGCATGGGCATCCACTGCCGTGTCTTCCCCAGCTCCGTGTCGTCCCCTTCCTAGGCCTCGCCGTCGTCCACTGCCGTGGTGCTCTTGGCGCGGCGTGGTCAATGTGGTCAACGACCGAATTCCATCAGAAGAGTACTGTACGTGGAGAGGCTGACAGCTGGGTCCACGGCAGCCGCAAGGAAGTGCCTCCTTATTACGTGTAAAATAATTATTCCTCCACCTGACAGCAGGGACCCACCAGACGGGCCACCCGTATTTCATGGAAAAAATGTTTCCCCCTGATTGCTGGGACCCACCGAATGGGCCACCATATTTCACAAAAAAATGTTTGCCGCTGACTGCTGGGACCCACCAGATGGACCACCGTATTTCGCGAAAAAAACATTCCCCCGCTGTCAGCTCGGACCCACCGGAAGTGCCTCCTTATTATGCATAGAAAAATGAATACTCCCCCTGCTAGCTGGAACCCACCATCGTGGGAGGCTGACTTGTGGGCATACTAAGTTGACAGGGACGGAGGGCTTTGTCAACTTAGTCAATATGAACGATTCTAGCTCCAGTAACCGTACGATGTCCATCTAACGGCCGTCGTGCTTCTTCAATCTCTGCTCTTCCTGCTCCAGCCGCTCAAACAAGCGCTGGCGGGACTGCCTGCTCCCTCCTCCCCGCGGCCGGCTGTGCTGCCGCGCAGCCCTCACCGCCCCACCATACTCCCATCGCTGGCCTGGCCATCCCTCTACTCACCCACACCTGCTGTTATTCTCCAGCGATGGCAGATGAACCAATAAACCCTCGTACAGTCGTACTCCCCTCCGCGTGGGAAACAACTGCCGAGTCTTCCCTGCCTCCGTGTCGTTCCCTTCCTAAGCCTCGCTGTCGTCCACCGCCCTGGTGCTCTCGGCGCGGCCTGGTCAACGTGGTCAGCAACCGACATGCATCTGAAGTGGACTGTACGTGGAGAGGCTGACAGCTGGGTCCACGACCGCACGCAAGTAAATGCCTCCTTATTACACGCAAAATAATGATTCCTCCACCTGACATCGGGGACCCACCGAAAGGGCCTCTGTATTTTGCAAGAAAAACGTTACCGCCGCTTACAGCTCGGACCCACCAGCTATATCTTCGCATGCAAGGAAGTGCCTCCTTATTACGCACAAAAAAATGAATACTCCCCCTGTTAGCTGGGACCCAGTATAGTGGCAAGCTGACTTGTGGGCCTACTAAGTTGACGGGGTGAAGGGCTTTGTCAACTTAGTCAATATGCCCGATTCTAGCTCCAGTGACCGTACGATGTCCATCCAACGGCCGTAGTGCTTCTTCAACCTCTGGTCTTCTTGCTCTAGCCGCCCAAACCAACGCCGGTCGTGCCTCGTGCTCCTGCCTCCCGTGGCCGTCTGCAATGCAGCGGAGGCCTCACCGCCCCCTACTACTCCCACCGCTGGCCAGGCCATCCCTCTACTCACCCACACCCCCTGTTATTCTGCGGCGACGACAACCTCACACTGCAGCGAACCAGTGAACCCTCGTACTCCTCTACGCGGGGGCATCCACTGCCGCGTCTTCCCCGGCTCTGCGTCGTCCCCTTCCTAGGCCTCGCCGTCGTCCACCGCCCTGGTGCTCTCGCACGGCGTGGTCAACGTGGTCATGGAACGGCTTCCATCGGACGTGGACTGTACGTGGAGAGGCTGACAGCTGGGTCCACGGCCGCAGCAAGGAAGTGCCTCCTTATTACGTGCAAAATAATTATTCCTCCACCTGACAGCGGGGACCCACCGGACGGGCCATCATATTTCGTGAAAAAAACATTTCCCCCTGACTGCTGGGACCCACCAGCTACATCTTCGCACGCAAGGAAGTGCGTCCGGGAAAAAAAATGATTCGCCCCCTGACTGCAGGAACCCACCACCTACATCTTCGCATGCAAGGAAGTGTCTGACAGTCGGGACCCACCTGGTCGAAGCGTACGTAGCGTTGTCATTCTGGTCGCGAACATGTACGTACATATATACTAGTGGAAGTAGAGGCACGCACGTATCGTAGTAGAGGCACACACGTAGCTTGTACATGTACGTACAGCGGCCAGGGTGCAAGAAAGAAAATACGACCACGTTTGTGTACATACGGCCGGGGTCTCGAATGCCTACTCGCGCATACGTACGGCGAGGGCTCGTGTACATGGCTAGGTCGGAACGGAGAAACAACATTGTCGTTGTGTTCATGGGGAGGCAACGGAATGCGTTGTGTTCATGGGGAGGCAACGGAATGCGTCGTGTTCATCGGGAGGCAATGGAACGCGTGGGAGCCAATTGGCTGGGTCGGAACGGAATGCCTAGTCGTGTTCATCGGGAGGGCTTGGATGGAACAGGCGATGGAAACGAGGCTTGGCGTACCGCACAACGGAGGAAACGGACCTTCTACGTTCGGCACGGGGTCCTGTTGATCGGGAGGGGTGTGGCGTACCGCAAAATGGACGAAACAGACCTCCTACGGTCGAAACGGGGGTCCTGTTGATCGGGAGGGGTGTGGCGTACCGCAAAACGGAGGAAACGGACCTCCTACAGTCGAAACGGGGGTCCTATAGATTGGGAGGGGTGTGGCGTACCACAAAACAGAGGAAACGGACCTCCTACGGTCGAATCGGGGGTCCTATTCATCGGGAGGGGTGTGGCGCACCGCAAAATGGGACTCCACGGGATACTGTTCATCTCCACCGTCGACCTCCTCCAGCCTCCACAGGCTACCGTCGACCTCCTCCAGCCTCCACTGGCTCCTGTTCATCCAGCCTCCACCGCGCGCTACTCCACCGGCTACTGTTCAACCACCCCTCCACGGGCACCCCTCCACCATCTACTATTCATCCAGCCCTCCACACCACGGGGTCCTGTTCAACCACCCCTCCACGGGCACCCCTCCACCGTCCACTGT
>NC_041385.1:723082110-723116049 GCF_002162155.2 Triticum dicoccoides
CTCACTATTCATCCAATCGATCGGCTTTAGTTAGCAGCAGTAGCGAAGGAATCGCTCGATCGGGTTTAGTTAACAACCATCGATCGATCGCTCAGGTTCAGTAACGCCTAGCCTGCAGTGCAATCGCTCGGGTTCAGTTAGAGCCCAACGCCTCGCTCGGGTTCAGTTAGAGCCAACGCCCCGCACACACGCGCGTACGTGTACGAGAGAAACATGCATCGCTCGGCCCCCGACCTCCCACTGTAACCGGCAACTCACCAAAATTTTCCTCCCCCTCGCTTCTACCACGGTATTTTCCGTCATGGACGGCCCAAAGAATGTCATGCAGCTGCGTCTCCAGCCTGCCAGGACGAAAATCCCATTCTCTGTCATGATTTTTTGTCATAGAAGTAGGAGCCCACCACATCTATGATGATACCAGGTTTTGTCACAACTATCGTCACAGAAGTGTCATATGTATGACAGAAAAAAAATTGTTCGGCCCAAAATGTCACGGATGTGTCTTTTTTTGTAGTGCAAGCAGCTGGTTGGCCTCATCAAGAGACCGCCGGGCCGCGGCCGCCTCCGCCCTCGCCTGCGCCACCTCGACACCAAGACGGCTGGTGTCGGCAACGAGCCGGTCGTAGTGATGACCGGCGCGGAGCAGACGAGTCCGCCAGGACATCACCTCGGCTGCGAAAAAGAAAGATTCAGGAGAAGAGAAAAGCAAGACTTATGATTTGGCCCAACTGTTACACAGTTGGCCCGAATCTCGGGGGCTACACCCAGTGGGTGCGCTAGCGCGCCCCCACTAGAAAAGAGCACAAGAGTACCTGCGGCGACGCGGAACTCCTCCTCTTTGGTGGCAAGCTGCTCCACGAGCTCCCGGTGGTTGCCCAGGAGATGATTGTAGGCGGCGACTCGGAAGGCGTCAAGATGATGAAGAAAGCAGAAGTCAGAACAAGGTCAAAAGATCTAAAGATTCGACCCAACTACTATGTAGTTGGCCCCAACCTCGGGGGCTACACCCAGCGGGTGCGCTGGCGTGCCCCCACAAAAAAGAAATTGCAAGAAAAAGAAGACTTACCAGGACGGCGCGCGCCAGGTCGCGCGTCCGCTCCACCTCGGCCTGGGCAAAGGCCTCGAGCCGTTCCGTCCAGTCTCGCAGGCGGCGGCTGATGGCGTCCAACGCCGCCTCTTCCTGGGTCCGAGCCCCGAAGATGACGGTCACCCACTCCGCGTCGGCTGCGGCACAGCAGCTCGGCGCCCTCCCTGCCGGGGCACCAAGGCGTGCTCCCCACTGGCCGCTCGCGACGCGGCCAGCACCTCCTTCGACGCCCCTCCCGGCGTCAACGCCGACCCGGACGCCTGGACGCCCTGCGTCGGCGCCTCAGGCCTAGCTGACGGGGTGGCCTCCGGCACCGCCGCCTGCGGTGCCTCCTCCAAAACCGGCGGCGCCTCCGACACAGCCGCCCGCAGCGCCTCTTCCAAGACGAAGCCGCCCCCACCGCCATCAGCCCCCGTTCGCTCGACCATGTCGGCCCGCGGCGGGGTGTCATCCGCCACCTCCATGACCTCCCAGTCGAGGACCACCACCTCAGCCCGGCCTCCACGGCCGCGCTCCCTCACCAACGACGGCTCAAAGACTGTCGCCGCCACCATCGTGCCCTCCGGCATCTCGTGCTAGGCCGACTCCACGCCGGCTCACGCCCATGCCGCCGCTGCGTCGGTCCAAGCACGGACCGATGCCGCCTCCAGCTCCGCCTCAGCCCTGTTCCTGTCCCGCTAGCCAAGGCCTCGGCATCGTTCAGGTCCAGGCCGAGGTCTGAGTCGCCCCGTCCCTCCACCTCGACCTGGTCGACGAGGTTGGACCGGCTCCTGCGGAACGCGGCCACTTCGGCGGCCGCGGCTTCCGCCGCCCCCTCGCCAGCGCGATCGGCGACCTGAAGAAGAAGACGAAATGAGTAAAGAAGAAACAAGACTAGCTTAAGAAATCTGGGCGCAAGCAAGAGATGAAGCTTACCCCAACAAGATCGGGACCTGGGTTGGCCTCCCGTGCCCGCTGTCGCGCTTCCTCTTGGCCGGCCTCCCGGCCCCGGCCGGGTCCGCCATGCGCTTCGGGGCATGGGGTCGCGGCGCGACGCTGTCCTTCCCATGCGAGCGGCTTGACGCCGCCCCGCGTGAGGACCCGCCTCCCCCGCCCAACGCCACTGCACTAAGCAAACGGTGTCAGCATCGGCCACACCATGCCGCGATCAGCAATCCAAGACACATGAAGAAAGATGCGAGACTTACCCGCACGATGCCTAGCGCCGGTGTCAGACTCGGCCTCCTCCTCCCTGCCATGGGCCGCAGGCTCCTCTGGCGCCACCGGCGCCACCTGCGAAGGATCCCGGGCATAAGGGTGCCGATCGCGTTCAGAAGTATCTCCTGCATCGCGTCAGGACGGATGAGGAGGTGCGCAGCAGCAAAGTAAGAAGACCAGACACTCACCTGCGGCGCCGGGTTCGACACACTGTACGGCGCCTTGCCGAACCGCCAGTCCTCTCCAAGGTTGGCACTGGAGATGCCATTCATGCCGCGTGCAATCTGCTCCGAGGACAGCCGCGTCGACCCCATGCGGTTGGGGTCTTGAAGGCCGGCCATTTCGCCGATGAGGCAGGAGCGCCCCTGAAGCGGAAGGACCCGACACATGATGAACGAGGCGAGGAGGTCGGTGCCAGTGAGCCCCTCCTGCGTCCTAATCACCGTCACCCGTTCGCAGAGGTTGAAGATCTCCTGCGACGGGCGCCTGGGCGAGTAGCCCCAGTTCGTCTTCGCCCGCGGCGGCGCGATGGCAAAGTCCGGAAGGTTGATGCAATCTGCCCCATGGTTGCGGATATAGAAGAAGTAGTTCTGCCACTTCTTGGCAGAGTCCTCTAGCGGGATCTTGGGGAAATCTGCCCCCGACCGCTTCGAGATGACGGCGGCGCCGCAATCGGCGAACTCCCCAGCTGACGGGCCCTACTGCTTCAAGGAGAAGAAGCGCGCCCAGAGGTCGATTGTGGGCTCGAGCCCCAGGTACCCCTCGTAGAGCGTGACGAAGCCGGAGAGCTGGATGATGGCGCCGGTGCCAAGATGATGCGGCTAGAGCCCGAAGAACTCCAGGAACGCGCGAAAGAAGGCGCTCGCCGGCAGCCCGAACCCGTGCTCGAAGTGCGTGAGGAAGACCACGCGCTCCTTCCGCTCGGTCCGAGGCCTTTGCTCACCACGCGGCAGGCGGACGATAACGTCTGACTCCCGCGGCAAGCGCCGCGACGCCCAGAGCTGGGTGATGTCCTCGGTGGTGACATTCGAGCCCATCCAGGAGCCCGATGGCAGCGACATGATCAGAGGAAGAAGAAGGAAGACGGACGGTGAAGGAGCTCTACTCGGAGCAGCGGGCGCCGCAGTGCATCAGTTGCAGAGAGCGGAGCGAGAGCAAAGGGACAGGAGGGCGCGAGCAAGAATAATGTCCGCCGCCCCCTGCCCCCGATTTATAACCCTCAGTTTGAACATGGGAAAGTGGGATCATTTGCACGCGCCCGTTCCACTGTCCCGCAATAAGTGCGCACGTACACGCGCAGTAACTGCCCGGGGAAGAGCAACTGCTCCCCGGACGCCGCAATAAATCCGTGCGCGTGGGCCGAGGGCGCGCCGCGGTGGGCCCCAGCCCGTCGCCCAGTCCCGTCACGCGCATGGCCTGTTAGGCCCCTCCGACTTCCGGGCCCCAAGTCGTGCCTGCGCGAAGCCCGAGGGATTGCCCCAAGATTCGACGGACTCCTTGGTTCCCGCCACAGCCGGGGTGTTGTGATCCGGTTTTCGAGAAAACCGGCGCACAGTGGGTGTTGCCGGACCCGGCGCTCGCAGAATCTGCCTTGCTTAAGGGGGAAACTGTGCAGGCCCACTCATCCGAAGACAGCGGACCTTCACAGCTTCAGGGACTACTGTCGGGGGGATGGACCCCGGGCGGGCAACGGAACCCGGATCCTCTTCAAAAACAACAGGGCTGGCACCGCCCCTCAATACCGGCACGCGCTTGGCCGGGTCGCTCGACCCGGCCAAGTCCTGCGACCTGGCGAGACTCGCCGACCTAGCAAGACACGTCGACTCGGCCCCAACGACAAGCGCAAGACATCCGAACCCGGCACGACCAAGGCTTCCTCAACAAGCCAGCTCCACCCGTGGCGTGCTCCGCAATTCGGTCACGGGTCAGCTCCCGTCCTATCCAGGCCGTACGGTCGGACGAGTCTTCAATCAGCGATGACCGAGGCAATAGTGCCCCGCCCATGCCTCTGGTCAGCCGGAGCGTGGCAACAATGCCCCTCACCTACCCGCTAACCAGGGCCGGCGTGGCTACAGTGCTCCCGCCCTCACCGCTGATGACAGCAAGCGGCAGCCTGACAGAGAGCACTTTACACGACTCGACTCGGCCACGCCCTGACGATCGACAAGACGGCGCACAGTTCCCCTAGGCATGCGGGGCCCGCACCTAGGGGAACCCGGCGAACCACAAGCCCTCAGCGGGACACAGCCTGGGTCCCCGGACATCGACAATACGGACCCACCGACCTGTAATATTACCATTGTACCCTCGGGGGGTTGGTCTATAAAACCCCCCAGGAGCCCACGATAAAGGAGAGAGCAAGAAAGCAGAGAACGCATACGAGAGGAAAGCTAATAAGCACATGACTATCCACCAAACAGCAACACCGGAGAGAAGGAGCAGCCAAAGCCTTAGCCAGCTTCCTTCCTCCTCCATACAGCTCCAGGAGCGACATTGTACTATCGATCATCCAACTACACTCGGCAGGACTAGGGGTATTATCTCTCCGGAGAGCCCCGAACCTGGGTATGTCCGGCGTCCCGCGCCCACTCATGCCAACCTCGCCTCTGGAGTCCACCAGCGCCCTCGAGCCTCCTCCTCTCTTTAGCCATCCCTTGGCATCTACCGTGCGCCCACCACGACAATAATGGTGGACTACGCCGGATATAAAGTCAATCACTGGTCCGGCCTCAGCTGTTTTTACTGGTTTGGCCTCTATCCATTTAGTGCATTTATCCGCCATGACCAGCAAGTATTTGTTTTTGTGGCTCCCCCCTTTAAGGGGTCCAACTATGTCCAGCCCCCAAAACACGAAAGGCCAAGTAATGGGGATTGTTCTTAATGCGGTGGGAGGCATGTGGCTTAGATTGGTGTAAAGCTGACAACCCATGCAGCATTGGACAAGGTCTTGAGCATCAGCTCGAGCTGTGGGCCAGAAAAAACCCTGTCCAAAACGCCTTGCTTACAAGGGCGCGAGCTGCGGAGTGATGACCGCCGAGACCATCATGTATTTCTGCCAAGAGTTGCCTTCCCTCCTCTTCGAAGATACACCTTTGAAGGACTCCAGTTGTACTTCTTTTATGTAGTTCGCCCTCATGCACTTTAAAGGCTTTGGAGCGCCGAACTATGCAACGCGCTTCGTTTTGATCGTCGGGGAGCTCTTGCCTATTAAGGTAGGTGGTACATCTTGAGCTTGCGTTGGTTTTCCTTGAAGAGGAAAGGGTATGCGACAATAGAAGCGTAAGTATTTCCCTCAGTTTTTGAGAACCAAGGTATCAATCCAGTAGGAGGCTCCTCAAAAGTCCCACGCACCTACACAAACAAACAAAGAACTCACAACCGACGCAATAAAGGGGTTGTCAATCCCTTCACGGCCACTTGTGAAAGTGAGATCTGATAGAGATAATATGATAAGATAAATATATTTTTGGTATTTTATAATATAGATGCAAAAAGTAAAGATGCAAATAAAAGTAGATTGAAAGCTTATATGATAAAAGATAGACCCGGGGGCCATAGGTTTCACTAGTGGCTTCTGTCAAGATAGCATAAGTATTATGGTGGGTGAACAAATTACTGTCGAGCAATTGATAGAAAAGCGAATAGTTATGAGATTATCTAGGCATGATCATGTATATAGGCATCACGTCCGTGACAAGTAGACCAACTCCTACCTGCATCTACTACTATTACTCCACACATCGACTGACTCCTGCCTGCATCTAGAGTATTAAGTTCATAAAGAACAGAGTAACGCATTAAGAAAGATGACATGATGTAGAGGGATAAACTCAAGCAATATGATATAAACCCCCTCTTTTTATCCTTGATGGCAACAATACAATTCATGCCCTGTTGCCCCTGCTGTCACTAGTAAAGGACACCGCAAGATTGAACCCAAAGCTAAGCACTTCTCCCATGGCAAGAAAGATCAATCTAGTAGGCCAAACCAAACTGATAATTCGAAGAGACTTGCAAAGATAACTCAATCATACATAAAACAATTCAGAGGAGATTCAAATATTTCTCATACATAAACTTGATCATAAACCCACAATTTAGAGGAGATTCAAATATTTCTCATACATAAACTTGATCATAAACCCACAATTCATCGGATCTCGACAAACACACCGCAAAAAGAGTTTACATCGAATAGATCTCCACAAGAGAGGGGGAGAACATTGTATTGAGATCCAAAAAGAGAGAAGAAGCCATCTAGCTAATAACTATGGACCCGAAGGTCTGTGGTAAACTACTCACAACTCATCGGAGGGGCTATGGTGTTGATGTAGAAGCCCTCCATGGTCGATTCCCCCTCCGGCAGAGCGTAGGCGAAGGCTCCAAGATGGGATCTCGCGGATACAGAAGGTTACGGCGGTGGAAATTGTGTTTCGTTGGCTCCCTGGATGTTTTTGTGGTACGTAGGTATATATAGGAGGAAGAAGTATGTTGGTGGCCGTCTGTGGGGCCCAGGAGATACGGGGCACGCCCTCCTGTCTCTTGGCCGCCCCGCAAGCTTCTTGACTTGCACTCCAAGTTCTCCGGATCACGTTTGTTCCAAAAATCATGCTCCCAAAGGTTTCATTCCATTTGGACTCCGTTTGATATTCCTTTTCTTCGAAATACCAAAATAGGCAAAAAAAACAGCAATACAGGTTGGGCCTCCGGTTAGTAGGTTAGTCCCAAAAATGATATAAATGTGTAAAATAAAGCCCATAAACATCCAAAAGGGGTAATATAATAACATGGAACAATCAAAAATTATAGATACGTTGGAGACGTATAAGTAGGCCAGGAATGATTTTGTCCAGGGAGCGATAACCGCCATGATCTCATGAGTAGAGGGTGTTATCTCGATATCCGGACCCCTGACGTTGTCTGCGTTGTGTTCGGCGGTTGGGGTGTGATTAGGTCCGCATTGCCTTCCCTGTTTTCACCTTGCCATGCCACAGATGGCTTAAAGAGCCTTTCCACAAAGGTTTTGAGTGGCACAGGGTCGCGCTTAGCGCCCATACGAGCAAGGATGTCGGCTGCCTGATTACTTTCTCGGGCGACATGATGGAACTCAAGTCCATTGAACTGAGCTGATAGTTTTAATATGGTGTTTCGATATCCCACCATTTTTGGGTCCTTTGCATCGAACTCTCCATTGACCTGGGAAATTGCGAGGTTCGAATCGCCGCGCACCTCCAAGTGTTGAATACCCATGGAGACAGCCATGCGAAGACCGTGTAGTAGCGCGTTGTATTCAACTTCATTATTAGAGTCCGTATACATAATTTGCAGTATGTAGCGGACTGTGTCCCCTGTAAGGGATGTGAGATTACACCAGCCCCCAGTCCGGCCAGCATTTTGGAGCCATCAAAGTACATAATCCAATTGGAGTATGAGCCATACTCTTTAGGGAGTTCGGCTTCCGTCCATTCAGCGATGAAGTCGGCCAATACCTGGGATTTTATAGCCTAGTGTGGCTTGTATATGATTTCGAACGGTAATAGCTCGATGGCCCATTTGGCTATGTGCCAGTGGCGTCCCTGTTATTGATGATGTCGTTCAGTGGCACTTCGGATGCCACTGTTACCGAACACTCTTGGAAGCATTGTCGAAGTGTGCGGGATGCCATGAAGACTGTGTAGGCTATCTTCTGATAGTGAGGGTATTGGGATTTGCAAGGTGTAAGGACCTACGATACTTAGTAGACTGGTTTTTGGGTGGGGAATTTATGTCCCTCCACACCTCGTTCGACGACGAGGACAGCACTTACAACTTGATTGGTTGTCGAAATATATAGCAATATAGGTTCTCCAATACTTGGTGCTACCAGGATTGGGTTGCTTGCGAGGAGGGCCTTGATTTCCTCCAATCCGGCTGTGGATGCATCTGTCCATTTGAAGTTGTCAGTGCGGCGCAGTAGCTTGTAGAGTGGTAATGCTTTTTCTCCTAATTTGGAGATAAATCGGCTTAAGGCTACGACGCATCCAGCCACCTTCTGGACCTGCTTAAGGTCTGTTGGGATGGCCAATTCTGACAGAGATCGGATCTTGGCTGGGTTTGCTTCAATTCCTCTATGGGAAACAATGAAACCTAGCAATTCTTCGGCTGGTACTCCGAAGACACACTTTTCCAGATGAAGTCGTATGTCGTACGTCCGGAGGTTGTCGAAGGTGAGGCGGAGATCATCTACCAGTGTCTCGATGCGTTTTGTCTTAATGACCATGTTGTCCATGTATTCTTTGACAGTTTTGCCGATTTTTTCCAAAAAAGTTTGTATCATACGCTGGTAAGTAGCCCCAGTGTTTTTAAGCCCAAAGGGCATAGTGTTGAAGCAGAAAAGGACCGTAAGGGGTGATGAATGCAGTTGCAGCCTGGTCAGATTCCTTCATCTTAATATGATGGTATCCGTAATAGGCGTCGAGGAAACACAAAGAATCGTGTCCTGCAATTGCATCAATAATTTGGTCAATGCAAGGCAATGGGAACGGATCTTTGGGGCAAGCCTTGTTGAGGTCCTTGTAGTCGACACACAGGCACCACGATTTGTCCTTTTTAGGTACCATGACAAGGTTGGCTAACCAATCCGGATGTTTGATTTCCCTAATGAACCCAGCCTCTAATAACTTGGCTAGCTCTTCTCCCATGGCTTGACGTTTGGGTTCGGAGAATCGCCGTAGTGTCTGCTTACGGGTTTGAATCCTTTGATTATGTTGAGACTATGTTTGGCCAGTCTTCGTGGGATGTCGAGCATGTTTGAAGGGTGCTAGGCGAAAATATCCCAATTCTCATGCAGGAATGCGCGTAGGGCGGCGTCCACTGCCGGATCCAGCTGTGCTCCGATAGATGTTGTTTTATTAGGGTCCGTCGGGTGCACTTGGAATTTTACTATTTCTTCTGCTGGCTTGAAAGAGGTGGACTTGGATCTTTTATCAAGGATCCTATCGTCCCTATCCACCGTAGCTCATAAGGTGGTTAATTCCTCTGCCGCTAGGGCTTCAGATAGTGCCTCAAGGGCCAAGGATGCGGTTTTATTTTCGGCACGAAGGACTTTGTCCGGGTCGCTCGAGATTGTTATGATTCCGTTAGGGCCGGACATTTTGAGCTTCATGTACCCATAATGGGGTATAGCTTGAAAGCGTGAAAACGCATCCCGACCAAGGATAGCGTGATACCCATTGTTGAAGGGGACCACATGAAAGAGCAACTCTTTTGATCTATAGTTCTCAGGTGTGCCAAACACCACATCCAGTTTGATTTTTCCCGAGCAGTGTGCCTCTCGACTAAGGATAATACCTTGAAAGGTGGTGTTGCTTTGCTCGATGCGCGACCTATCCATCTGCATCTTGTCGAGCGTGTCCTCATAGATGAGGTTAAGTCCACTATCGCTGTTCATGAGCACTTTAGTAAGTCGAAAACCATCAATGATGGGGTTTATTACTAAGGCAGCGGGTGCTCGGACTGACCGGGTCTTTGGTTCATCTTCGGCCGTAAAGGTTAATGTTGTGTCATTCCATGAGCTCAGTGCGGTGATAACCCACAAGTATAGGAGATCGTTTGCAGCCTTCTTTGATAAATAAGAGCGTCAAACCCAACGAGGAGCTAAAGGCAGATCAAATATTCCCTCAAGTTCTATCGACCATCGATACAACTCTACGCACACTTGCCATTTGCTTTACCTAAAACAAGTATGAAACTAGAAGTACTTTGTCGGCGTAGTAGGAAAGGTTTGCAAGATAATAAAGAATGGGAAAATAAAAGTTAGGTGCTGTCTAAATAAAAGTGCAAAAAGTAAATAAAGCGAGTGTGGAAAAGTGGTGGTAGGATTTGCGGAATTGTCCCTAGGCAATCGATAACAAGTACCGGTAATCATTGTTGTAATTTTATATGAGGAGAGGCATGAGCGAACATACTTTCTCTACTTGGATTATATGCACTTATGATTGGAAATCTAACAAGCATCCGCAACTACTAAAGATCATTAAGGTCGTGAAACCCAACCATAGCATTAAGTATCAAGTCCTCTTTACTCCGATGCGTAATACCCCATTTACTCGGGTTTAACTAAGCTTTTGTCACTCTCGCAACCCACCATAAGCGAACCATGAACATATTGCAACACCCGACAGCGGAGGCCCCTCACATATGCGCAAGAACGAAGGGCACCGTAGGACAGCACCATAAATAAAATATACAATCATACCAACCAAGATCACGATTAACCGATAGGACAAAGCGAATCTACTCAAACATCATAGGATAACCATAGATCACTTGGAAATAATATATGGAGTTGAGCACCGTGTTTAAGTAGAGACTACAGCGGGGAGAAGAGGTGTTACACCGCTGCATAGAGGGGGAGAGAGTTGGTGATGACGGTAGCAAGATTGTTGATATAGATCGTCGTCCCGATCGTTGCCCCGGCGGCACTCCGGTGCCACCGGAAGCAAGGGGGAGAGAGCCCCCTCCTTCTTCTTCTTCCTTGGCCTCCCCCCTAGATGGGAGGAGAGTTCCCCCTCTGGTCCCTGGTCTCCATGGTGGCAGAGGGGTGGGAGCCCCTCCGAGATTGGATCTCCCGCTCTGTTCTCTTCTGTTTCGTGCTCCCTAGATCTGGCCAAAAACCGTTTCTTATATTCCCGGAGATCCGTAACTCCAATTGTGCTGATCTTTTTACACAATTTTTCTCCTGATACAAGCTTCCTTGCACCTAAAGTAGAGCTCCAACCGACATATGAGGTGAGCACAAGCCACCACCACGATCCAGGGACCTGGGGCACGCCCTGGTGTATCGTGGTCCGTGTGGGCCTCCGTTTGCGGTGATTCCAACTCCCAAAAATCACAAATATTCCAAAAAAAATCTCCGTGGAGTTGCATCACGTTTGGACTTTGTTTGATATGGATTTTCTACGATACAAAAATAGGCAACAAATAGGAATTGGCATTGGGCACTGGATAAGTAAGTTAGTCCAAATAAATCATATAAAAAGTTGCCAAAAGTATGTAAAAGTTGAATAATATTGGCATGAAACAATCAAAAATTTAGATACGACGGAGACGTATCATGCGGTAACTTGGTGGACTTCGGCGAGGTCGTGGAGCACCCGTTTGCGCCGGTTGTTAGAAGAGAAAGTCTCAAAGACTGTTAGGACGTGCAAGTTGTCCTTCTCCGATGAGTATCCTTCTGGAGTTGTGGTGAGGATGGCCTCTCCACTTTTTGCTACTTGTCAGAGTACCCAGCATGCCCAGAGACTATGGGTTGGGACTGTGTGTGGAGTGGTATGGATCGGGTAGGGTTTGTCCAATAGTTCGTCAAGAACGGACATGTGTCCCGCGAAGGGCTTGTTCTTCCTGTCCATTGACCGATGGTCGGGTGATCCTTAGGGGTATATTCTTTTAGCCCAGGCCGCACACTGCGCCGAGGTGGTGGGCTCCAATTGAGCTTTCTGGGCCCTCCATATGCTTTCCATCGCACAATACTTTTGTACTACATGTGATAATTCTGTGAAACTCTGTATGTGGCGACTGTCGAGGGCATTCAATATCCCTTCGCCTGTACAATTACGATGGAAAACCGAAACTATTTCGTCGTCCGAGCAGTCCTTGATCCTATTTTTAACAAGCAGGAATCGGGCCCAAAAGCGGTGGACTGTTTCCTGGGGCTGCTGTCGCACATACTTCAGGTCGTATATATCTGGAGGACCTAAGTTTCATGGAGAATATTGTCGGTGTACTAAAGTAGGGGCACTCCTTTGTACCCCTTACTTGTGCGCGGGCAGTCAGAGCCACAGGCAGAAGCCACACTTAGCAGGGCAAAAGGGAGGAGACGAAGCCACAAGACAATCAGCGCAACACCAAAGACCGAGACCACAGAGAGCAGATGGGTGAAGCAGGTTTCCCCGGCAAGACCCTTGCCGGGGCAGCCTCAGCGGCCCCGGCAAGCCCCTTGCGAGGGCGGCTCGCCCATACCAGCGGAGTGAGCCACCCTCGAACCCACAGTCTCCAACAACATCAACCACGTTGGGCCAGGGCTCGGGAGGCACCTCCATGGTGCATGGAGATCTTTGTGAAGACAAAGAATATTGAAGATCAGATGAGGATTGGAAGGCAATGATCCACAAGAAGATCCTTGCCGAGGAAACCCACAAGACCCCCGGCAAGATCCTTGCCGGGGACGCGAGCGCACCACGGCAAGACCCTTGCTGAGCCACCCGGCAAGACCCTTGCTGGGCCACCCGGCAAGACCCTTGCCAAGGGCGTCAGCGGGGCCACTGCCAGGCCCGCACCAACCAAGTCTCCACCGCCGTTCACATGCAGCTGCTAGCCCAACCAGCTGGGCAGGCACCTGCGTGGCAACATGCAGCTTCCAGACCAACTCAGCACACACCTGCATGGCGGCATGCAGATCTTCGTGGAAGCTCCACCACCGCGCCACCTCAGCTGCTTGCCTGCCTACATGGCGCCGCATGCATCGCTGGCTAGGGCGCGTGTCAAAGCGAGGAGGAGCGTGATACGTCTCCAACGTATCTATAATTTTTTTATTGTTCCATGCTATAATATTACACCTTTTGGATGTTTATGGGCTTTATGTTAAATATTTATATCATTTTTGGGACTAACCTACTAACAGGAGGCCCAGCCCGTATTGCTGTTTTTTTGCCTATTTCAGTATTTCGAAGAAAAGGAATATCAAACGGAGTCCAAACGGAATGAACCCTTTGGGAGCGTGATTTTTGGAATGAACGTGATCCGGAGAACTTGAAGTGCAAGTCAAGAAGCTTGCGAGGCGGCCAGGAGACAGGAGGGCAGGCCCCCTATCTCCTGGGCCCCACAGGCGGCCACCGACGTACTTCTTCCTCCTATATATACCTACATACCCCAAAAACATCCAGGGAGCCAACGAAACACAATTTCCACCGCCGTTATCTTTTGTATCCGTGAGATCCCATCTTGGAGCCTTCGCCGGTGCTCCGCCGGAGGGGGAATGGACCACGGAGGGCTTCTACATCAACACCATAGCCCCTCCGATGAGTTGTGAGTAGTTTACCACAAACCTTCGGTTCCATAGTTATTAGCTGGATGGCTTCTTCTCTCTTTTTGGATCTCGATACAATGTTCTCCCCCTCTCTTGTGGAGATCTATTCGATGTAAAATCTTTTTGCGGTGTGTTTGTCGAGATCTGATGAATTGTGGGTTTATGATCAAGTTTATCTATGAGAAATATTTGAATCTTCTCTGAATCCTTTTATGTATGATTGAGTTATCTTTGCAAGTCTCTTCGAATTATCAGTTTGGTTTGGCCTACTAGATTGATCTTCTTGCCATGTGAGAAGTGCTTAGCTTTGGGTTCAATCTTGCGGTGTCCTTTCCTAGTGACAGCAGGGGCAGCAAGGCATGTATTGCATTGTTGCCATCGAGGGTAAAAAGATGGGGTTTATATCATATTGCTTGAGTTTATCCCTCTACATCATGTCATCTTTCTTAATGCGTCACTCTGTTCTTTATGAACTTAATACTCTAGATGCAGGCAGGAGTCGGTCGATGTGTGGAGTAATGGTAGTAGATGCAGGCAGGAGTCGGTCTACTTGTTGCGGACGTGATGCCGATATACATGATCATGCCTAGATAATCTCATAATTATTCGCTTTTCTATCAATTGCTCGACAGTAATTTGTTCACCCACTGCAATACTTATGCTATCTTGAGAGAAGCCACTAGTGAAACCTATGGCCCCCGGGTCTATCTCTTATCATATAAGCTTTCAATCTACTTTTATTTGCATCTTTACTTTTTGCATCTATATTGTAAAATACCAAAAATATATTTATCTTATCATACTATCTCTATCAGATCTCACTTTCGCAAGTGGCCATGAAGGGATTGACAACCCCTTTATTGCGTTGGTTGCGAGTTCTTTGTTTGTTTGTGTAGGTGTGTGGAACTTTTGAGGAGCCTCCTACTGGATTGATACCTTGGTTCTCAAAAACTGAGGGAAATACTTACGCTACTTTGCTGCATCACCCTTTCCTCTTCAAGGAAAACCAACGCAAGATCAAGACGTAGCAGAGCGGCGACGGACGGGACGGGCCTCGCTCCCGTCCCCGATAAAGCAAAAGGACACCTAAGCTACGCATTAAATGCCTCTTGTCCTGTAATACAAGCGATAAGCTCATAGCACTGTAGGCTTTTCCACCTCCTGTGTGTCACTGTGGCAGCCGCTTTCGACCATAAAAGGAGGCCCATGGCGTACTGGGGAGGGATTCAGCTCTTTGGAACCACGCAGCCACCGTATCTAGTTCAAGAGCTCAAGAACACTCAATACATCCACCAAAGCAGGACTAGGGTTTTACGCATCCTCGCGGCCCAAACCTGGGAAAACGATCCTTGTGCTGGTTACTAATCCTGCTCTTCTCACAACCTCGCGCCCCGCAACCGTAGTAGGGATTCTTGTGATCCCATAGGTGTCATTTCCCACCGACATCTTTGGCGCGCCAGGTAGGGGGCGCAATTGTGAGAATCTGGTCTAGTAGTTGGCCTAGCAGTTCTTCAACGCCATGGCTCCTAAGAAGAAGACGACCACGGCGATCGGTTCGTCCGGGACCGGACTGCCAGTACCGATGCAGACCAGTAGCGGGCCAATCGCAGAGAGAACCCGTGGCACGGCCCATGAACATCCACATCACCCTGGCAGTCCAGGCCTGGTGAGCGGCGTCGTTCGTACGCCAGGCGACGAGCCACGTGTCGCGGGCTCCAAAGACGGAGTCGGGCCCCCCGCAGGCGGTGCGGTGCCCTCCAGGGGCGTCGTTGTGCCGCCGGATGGCGGCGCAGCGACCTCCAAGACACCAACACCGGTGCCCATGGCGCGCTCTTCTCAGGTCGTGCGCGATGAGCCTCGCTGCCCTGCTGGTGACCCTGGGCGCCGCCCTGGGAAGAGTCCCATGCGCCCTTCACAACATGAGGAGGGCCAGCATGCACGCCGAGGTGCTGGCAAAGGTGGCGGACGACTGCGGGGTCGTGATGGGGCTCCTTCTACCGCGGTTAGAACTCGAATCGCATCACGGTCCACACAGCTTTCGTCGCCGCCCATGCCAGCAGAAGCCCTAGCACGCGCGCAGCTGCTCCTCGACTTTCCTCCTGCTGCGGAGAAGCTTGACGAATGGAGGGCCACCGTCTGGAGCCTCTCAGCACCGCTAACAATGACGAGTTGCGGCCGGCAGGACCCGTAGGCCATCGCTCCAACGAGCCGCCGCATGCCAGTGGAGGTCGGGCCGAAGGCGATGCGGCCACGGTGCACTTCCCTCCTCCATGCCGGCCACCGCTGGTGTCGGTCCGTCGCGACGGTGCTCGTGATGATATCTCCATAGCGTCGTCCGACCCGCGAACCCACCGTGACCAACGTCAAGTTCTTCGGGAGCGAGCTCATGAAGACGCTCGAACCACCATCGAGCACCAGCGTGACGCGCGCTACCAGTCGGACAGGCGGGCAGGGCCCACTACGGACCACCCATCACCGGGAGGCTACGGTGGCCTACCCTACGAGGTGGGTTGTCCGGCCTTCACCCGTGAGCTGCGGCAGTTCTAGTGGCCCTCCCACCACACGTTCAAGCCCGACGTTGGCGAGAAGTACAATGGCAAGACTCACCCGTCGGAGTTCCTCAGCATCTACACCATCGCGATGCAAACTGCTGGGGCCCGCGACAATAAGGTGCTTGCCAATTATTTCCCGTTGGCGCTCAAGCCCAATGTTATGTCATGGTTGATGCACTTGCCGGTGGACTCCATTTCTTCTTGGGCAGATATGTGCCATGAGTTTGTTGGCGCCTTTACTGGAGGCCACCAAGCTCATGGCCAGGCGAGTGATTTGCATATCATCACCCAGAAGGAAGGAGAAAACTCGCGCAAGTACATCCAAAGGTTCAGCCGGGTGCAGTACAACATCCCCGACGTTCATCCTGCTGTCGTGATCAGCGCATTCCATCAGAATGTGCGCAATCGTAAGATGCGTGAGGAGCTGGTGATGAACAAGGTCAAGGATGTGGCTTAACTTTATGTTCTGGCCGATCGGTGCGCTCGGGCTGAGGAGGGAAGGAAGTACCCCAGCGAAGACGCCGGCATGGAAACCGACTCCACGGATGATACCGCCACCCCGGTGAAGAAGGGCCGGTGCCGTAACAGGAAGCGCAAGGGCAAGACTGTGCTTGCCGTCGAGGGGTCCAACGATACCAGCGCCACCAAGAAACCCAAGGCGAGTGACCCCGGTGAGGAGGTTGCTGGGTGTGCCGCTTGCCGGGCCTTGGCGGCTGCCTATAAGCCAGGGGGCTCCAACAAGCAGTATTGCAAGATCCACCGCACCAAGGGCCATGACCTCCAGAACTGCCGACAAGTGGAGCTACTCGCTGAGAAGCAGAAAGCCAAGTATGAGCGGCAGGACAAGGAGAAGGGCCAAGAGGGTGCCTAGGGATCTGGCAAGAAGCGTGGCGGCCAAGGAGGCCGCCGCGGCAAAGATAATCAGTAGGAGAGGCTCGCCCAGGGCCGCGACAAGAAGCAGGAAGATGATGATCATGACGAGGACGATGAGTCCGGCGACCACGAGTTCCAAAAATCCACAGAAGCCATGTGCGTCGATGGTGGCGCCTCGCGGCATACATCCCACCACTAGCTCAAGCAGTGGGCGCGTGAGATCACAGCGGTGGAGCCGTGGCTCAATGCACGGAAGCCGCTGAAGTGGTCCAGCACGCCAATCATCTACGACACCGAGGACCATCCTGACCGCACTACTGCGGTCGAGTGCTTGCCGTTGTTGGTTTCACCAACAATCCACAACCTCAAGGTGACGAAGATGCTGGTTGACGGCGGGGCCAGTCTGAACTTGATCTCGCCTGTTGTGATCAAGAGGCTACAGATCCCTGATGGAGACCTCGAGGAGATGGGCACGTTCCAAGGGGTCAACCCGGGGAGGAGCCAGCCAAAGGGAAAGGTCACGCTGCTCGTGACGTTCGGAGGCGAGCTGAACTACAGGATGGGGAGGATTGTCTTTGATGTAGCCAAGATCCCCTTGCCCTACAACGGGATCCTCGGCCGCCCGGCACTAGCCAAGTTCATGGCGGCTTCACATTACGCCTACAACACGCTGAAGAAATCGGGGCCAATGAACATCATCACCGTCCCCTCCGACAAGAAAGACGCGTTGATTTGCGCCGACCAACTCTATCGGGAAGCAGTCGCAACAACTGCCGCTAAGGCACCTGCTCCTGTTGACGGAGTCCCGGGAGGGAAAAAGACCGGCGAGACCCCTTGCACCCACTCCGACAAGCGCACCTCTTCGGGGTGTTGCGCTCCCGTTGAGGACCTGCCAGAGAGCTCCATCGGCAAGAGCAAGAAGTCCAGAGCTGCACTACCAGAGACCAAGAAGGTGCCCGTCAAGGAGGACGGCACGGGGGGAGCTTTTACCATAAACTCCACCCTCGACAGCAAATAGGAAAGCGAGCTCGTCACTTTCCTGCAGGCGAATGTCGATGTGTTTGCATGGCAAGCCTCCGACATCCCCGGTGTTCCCAGGGAAGTGATTGAGCACCATCTTGCTGTCTGTCCTCATGCATGGCCCGTCAAGAAGAAGGTCAGGAAGCAAGCTCTAGAAAGGCAGGAGTTCATCACGGAGGAGATCAGAAAACTAGAGGCGGCAGGCTTGGTAAGGAGAGTGCTCCATCCGACGTGGTTGGCAACACAGTAGTGGTGCGCAAGGCAAACTGGAAGTGGAGACTGTGTATTGATTACACAGACATCAATAAAGCTTGTCCAAAGGATCCCTTCCCGTTACCGGGCATCGACCAGATTGTCGACTCCACAGCTGGGTGTGACCTGTTATCATTTCTCGACGCCTACTCAGGGTACCACCAGATCTTCATGACGAAAGAAGACGAGGAGAAGACAACATTCATCACCCCATGTGGTACGTATTGCTTTTTACGGATGCCTTTCGGGTTGAAAAGTGCTAGCTCAACCTTTGCAAGAGCAGTCCAAATTGGTTTTGAGCCCCAGCTACATAGAAATATGGAAGCTTATATGGATGACATAGTGGTCAAAACCAAGGACAAAGAAACACTTGTGTGAGATCTGGAGGAAACATTTGCAAACTGCGCAAGATCAACCTCAAGTTGAACCCTAAGAAGTGTGTCTTCGGTGTCCCGTCCAGCAAGCTTCTCAGGTTCTTTGTGTCGCAGCGCGGGATTGAGGCAAACCCAGATAAGATCAAGGCCATCGAGCAGATTGAGGCACCTAAATGTTGGGGAACGTAGCAGAAATTCGAAATTTTCCTACGTGTCACCAAGATCTATCTATGGAGAAACCAGCAACGAGGGGAAGGAGACTGCATCTACATACCCTTGTAGATTGCTAAGCGGAAGCGTTCAAGAGAACGGGGTTGAAGGATTCGTACTCGTCGTGATCCAAATCACCGGAGATCCTAGTGTCGAACGGACGGCACCTCCGCGTTCAACACACGTACAGCCCGGTGACGTCTCCCATGCCTTGATCCAGCAAGGATAGAGGGAGAGGTTGAGGAAGACTCCATCCAGCAGCAGCACAACGGCGTGGTGGTGATGGAGGAGCGTGGCAATCCTGCAGGGCTTCGCCAAGCACCACGGGAGAGGAGGAGGGAGAGAGGTAGGGCTGCGCCAGGGAGAGGTGAAACTCATGTGTTGGCAGCCCCAAAGTCCTCAATTATATATAGGGGAGAGAGAGGGGGCTGCGCCCCCTCTAGGGTTCCCTCCCTAGGGGTGGCAGCAGTCCACAACCCATCTAGGGTGCGGCCAAGGGGGGGAGAGGGGAAACTTGCCCCCCAAGTTAGGTGGGTGCGCCCCTCTCCCCAAACCCTAGGCGCCTTGGGCCCTTGTGGGGGGGCGCACCAGCCCACCTGGGGCTGGTCCCCTCCCACACTTGGCCCATGCACCCCTCCGGGGATGGTGGCCCCAATTGGTGGACCCCCGGGACCCTCCCCGGTGGTCCCGGTACGTTACCGATAAAACCCGAAACTTTTCCGGTGACCAAAACAGGACTTCCCATATATAAATCTTTACCTCCGGACCATTCCGAAACTCCTCGTGACGTCCGGGATCTCATCCGGGACTCCGAACAACATTCGGTAACCACAGACAAACTTCCTTTATAACCCTAGCGTCATCAAACCTAAAGTGTGTAGACCCTACGGGTTCGGGAACCATGCAGACATGACCGAGATGTTCTCCGGTCAATAACCAATAGCGGGATCTGGATACCCATGTTGGCTCGCACATATTCCACGATGATCTCATCGGATGAACCACGATGTCAAGGACTCAATCAATCACGTATACAATTCCCTTTGTCTAGCGGTATTGTACTTGCCCGAGATTCGATCATCGGTATGTTGATACCTTGTTCAATCTCGTTACCGGCAAGTCTCTTTACTCGTTCTGTAACACATCATCCCGTGATCAACCCCTTGGTCACATTGTGCACATTATGATGATGTCCTACCGAGTCGGCCCAGACATACCTCTCCGTTTACACGGAGTGACAAATCCCAGTCTCAATTCGTGCCAACCCAACAGACACTTTCGGAGATACCTGTAGTGCACCTTTATAGCCACCCAGTTACGTTGTGACGTTTGGTACACCCAAAGCATTCCTACGGTATCAGGGAGTTGCACAATCTCATGTCTAAGGAAAAGATACTTGACATTAGAAAAGCTTTAGCATATGAACTACACGATCTTTGTGCTAGGCTTAGGATTGGGTCTTGTCCATCACATCATTCTCCTAATGATGTGATCCCGTTATCAACGACATCCAATGTCTATGGTCAGGAAACCGTAACCATCTATTGATCAACGAGCTAGTCAACTAGCGGCTTACTAGGGACATGGTGTTGTATATGTACCCACACATGTATCTGAGTTTCCTATCAATACAATTATAGCATGGATAATTAACGATTATCATGAACAAGGAAATATAATAATAATAATAACTAATTTATTATTGTCTCTAGGGCATATTTCCAACAGTCTCCCACTTGCACTAGAGTCAATAATCTAGTTCACATCGCCATGTGATTAACACTGATAGGTCACATCGCCATGTGACCAACATCCAAAGAGTTGACTAGTGTCACTAAACTAGTTCACATCACCATGTGATTAAGACTCAATGAATTCTGGGGTTTGATCATGTTTTGCTTGTGAGAACGGTTTTAGTCAACGGGTCTGCAGTATCCAGATCCGTATGTACTTCACAATTCTCTATGTCATATTGTAAATGCTGCTTCCACGCTCCACTTAGAGCTATTCCAAATGGTTGCTCCACTATACGTATCCGGTTTGCTACTCAGAGTCACTCGGATAGGTGTTAAAGCTTGCATCGACGTAGCCTTTTACGCCGAACTCTTTATCACCTCCATAATCGACAAACATGTCCTTATTTACTCTAAGGACAATTTTGACCGCTGTCCAATGATCCCCATTCCTGGATCATTCTTGTACCCCTTGACTGACTCATGGCAAGGCACACTTCCGGTGCGGTACACAGCATAGCATACTATAGAGCCTACGTCTGAAGCATAGGGGACGACCTTCGTCCTTTATCTCTCTTCTGCCGTGGCCGAGCTTTAACTCTTAACTTCATACCTTACTACTCAGGCAAGAACTCCTTCTTTGACTGATCCATCTTGAACACCATCAAGATCATGTCAAGGTATGTTCTCATTTGAAAGTACCATTGTGTGGTTTTTGATCTATCCTCATAGATCTTGACGCTCAATGTTCAAGCAGCTTAATCCAGGTTCTCTTTTGAAAAACACCTTTCAAACAACCATGTATGCTTTCCAGAAATTCTACATCATTTCCGATCAACAATATGTCAACAACATATACTCATCAGAAATTCTATAGTGCTCCCACTCACTTCTTTGGAAATACAAGTTTCTCATAAACTTTGTATAGACCCAAAATCTTTGATCATCTCATCAAAGCGCACATTCCAAATCCGAGATGCTTACTCCAGTCCTTAGAAGGATTGCTGGAGCTTTGCATATTTGTTAGCGTCTTTCAGGATTGTCAAAAACCTTCTGGTTGTATCACATACAACCTTTCCTCAAGAAAACTATCAAGGAAACAATGTTTTGACATCCTATATGCAAGATTTCATAAATAATGCAGTAACTGCTAATCCAATTCCAACAGACTCCTAGCATCGGTACGAGTGAGAAAGCCTCACCGTAGTCAACTCCTTGAACTTGTCGGAAAACATCTTTAACAAGAAGTCGAGCTTTCTTAATGGTGATACTTACCATCATTGTTTGTCTTCCTTTTAAAATCCATCTTTACCCAACGGCCTTACGACCATCAAGTATTACTTCCAATGTCATGGATCCTCTCTCGGATTTTATGGCCTCGAGCCATTCGTCGGAATCCGGGCCCACCATCGCTTCTCCATAGCTCGTAGGTTCATTGTTGTCTAGCAACATGACCTCTAAGATAGGATTGCGTACTACTCTGAAGTAGTACGCGTCCTTGTCGACCTACGAGGTTCGGTAGTGACTTGATCCGAAGCATCATGATCACTATCATCAGCTTCCGCTTCAATTGGTGTAGGTGCCACATGAACAACTTCCTGTGCCCTGCTACACACTGGTTGAAGTGATGGTTCAATAACCTCATCAAGTCTTCACCATCCTCCCACTCAATTATTTTGAGAGAAACTTTTCCTTGAGAAAGGACCCGTTTCTAGAAACAATCCATATGCTTCCGGATCTGAAATAGGAGGTATACCCAACTGTTTTTGGGTGTCCTATGACGATGCATTTTTATCCGCTTTGGGTTCGAGACTCATCAACCTGAAACTTTTTCACATAAGCGTCGCAGCCCCAAACTTTTAAGAAACGACAACTTAGGTTTCTCTAAAACATAGTTCATATGGTGTCATCTCAACGGAATTACGTGGTGCCCTATTAAAGTGAGTGTGGTTGTCTCTAATGCATAACCCATGAATGATAGTGGTAATTCGATAAGAGACACCATGGTACGCACCATATCCAATAGGGTGCAACTATGATGTTCGGACACACCATCACACTATGGTGTTCCAGGCGGTATTAATTGTGAAACAATTTCCACAATGTCTTAATTGCGTGCCAAAGCTCGTAACTCAGATACTCATCTCTATGATCATATCATAGACATTTTATCCTCTTGTCACGATGATCTTTAACTTCACTCTGAAATTACTTGAACCATTCAATAATTCAGACTTGTGTTTCATCAAGTAAATATACTCAACATCTACTAGAATCATCTGTGAAGTAAGAACATAACGATATTCACTGCATGCCTCAGCACTCATTGGACTGCACCCATTAAAATGTGTTACTTCCAGCAAGTTGCTATCTTGTTCCATCTTACTGAAACCGAGGCTTTTCAGTCATCTTGCCCATGTGGTATGATTTGCATATCTCAAGTGATTCAAAATCAAGTGAGTCCAAATGATCCATCAGCATGGAGTTTCTTCATGCGTATACACCAATAGAACTTACATGGCAGTGCCACAAGTACGTGGTACTATCATTACTATCTTATATCTTTTGGCATGAAAATGTGTATCACTACGATCGAGATTCAATAAACCATTCCTTTTAGGTGCAATACCATTGAAGGTATTATTCAAATAAACAGAGCAAGCATTATTCTCCTTAAATGAATAACCGTATTGCGATAGACATAATCCAATCATGTCTATGCTCAACGCAAACACCAAATAACAATTATTTTAACACCAATCTCGATGGTAGAGGGAGCGTGTGATGCTTGATCATACCAACCTCGGAAACACTTCCAACACATATCATCAGCTCACCTTTAGCTAGTCTCCGTTTATTCCGTAGCTTTTATTTTAAGTTACTAACACTTAGCAACCGAACCGGTATCTAATACCCTAGTGCTACTAGGAGTACTAGTAAAGTACACATTAACATAATGTATATCCAATATACTTCTATCGACCTTGCCAGCCTTCTTATCTACCAAGTATCTAGGGTAATTCTGCTTCAGTGTCCGTTCCTCTCATTACAGAAGCACTTAGTCTCGGGTTTGGTTTCAACCTTGGGTTTCTTCACTAGAGCAGCAACTATTTTTTTCGTTTCATGAAGTATCCCTTGTTGCCCTTGCCCTTCTTGAAACTAGTGGTTTTACCAACCATCAACAATTGATGCTCCTACTTGACTTCTACTTTCGCGGTGTCAAACATCGCGAACACTTCAAGGATCATCATATCTATCCCTGATGTGTTATAGTTCATCACGAAGCTCTAGCAGCTTGGTGGCAATGACTTTGGAGAAACATCACTGCCTCTTCTGGAAGATCAACTCCCACTCGATTCAAGTGATTGTTGTACTCAGATAATCTGAGCACAAGCTCAACGATTGAGCTTTTCTCCCTTAGTTTGCAGGCTAAGAAAATCGTCGGAGGTCTTATACCTCTTGACGTGGGCACGAGCCTGAAATCCCAATTTCAGCCCTCGAAACATCTCAGATGTTCCGCGACATTTCAAAAATTGTCTTCGGTGCCTCAACTCTAAACCATTTAACATTACCGAACTATCATGTAGTCATCAAAACGTGTATGTCAGATGTTCGCAACATCCACAGATGACGTTTGGGGTTCAGCACACTTAGCGGTGCATTAAGGACATAAGCTTTCTACTGTCCGCATAATCGCTACTGTCAACTTTCAACTATATTTTCTCTAGGAACATATCTAAACAGTGGGACTAAAGCGCAAGCTTATGACATAATTTGCAAAGATCTTTTGACTATGTTCAGGATAAGTAAGTTCATCTCATGAACTCCCACTCAGATAGACATCCCTCTAGTCATCTAAGTGATTACATGATCCGAGTCAACTAGGCCGTGTCCGATCATCACGTGAGACGGACTAGTCATCATCGGTGAACATCTTCATGTTGATCGTATCCTTCATACGACTCATGCTCGACCTTTCGGTCTCTTGTGTTCCGAGGCCATGTCTGTACATGCTAGGCTCGTCAAGTTAACCTAAGTGTTTCGCGTGTGTAAATCTGGCTTACACCCGTTGTATGTGAACGTGAGAATCTATCACACCCGATCGTCACGTGGTGCTTCGAAACGACGAACTTTCGCAACGGTGCACAGTTAGGGGGAACACTTTCTTGAAATTTTAATGAGGGATCATCTTATTTACTACTGTCGTTCTAAGCAAATAAGATGTATAAACATGATAAACATCACATGCAATCAAAAAGTGACATGATATGGCCAATATCATTTTACTCCTTTTGATCTCCATCTTCGGGGCTCTATGATCATCATCATCACCGGCATGACACCATGATCTCCATCATCATAATATCCATCATCGTGTCTCCATGAAGTTGTCTCGCCAACTTATTACTTGTACTACTATGGCTACCGGTTAGCAATAAAGTAAAGTAATTACATGGCGTTGTTCAATGACACGCAGGTCATACAATAAATTAAGACAACTCCTATGGCTCCTGCCGGTTGTCATACTCATCGACATGCAAGTCGTGATTCCTATTACAAGAGCATGATCAATCTCATACATCACATATCATTCATCACATTCTTTTTGGCCATATCACATCACATAGCATACCCTGCAAAAACAAGTTAGACGTCCTCTAATTGTTGTTTGCATGTTTCACGTGGCTGCTATGGGTTTCTAGCAAGAACGTTTCTTACCTATGCAAAAACCACAACGTGATATGCCAATTGCTATTTACCCTTCATAAGGACCCTTTTCATCGAATCCGTTCCGACTAAAGTGGGAGAGACTGGCACCCGCTAGCCACCTTATGCACCAAGTGCATGTCAGTCGGTGGAACCTGTCTCATGTAAGTGTACGTGTAAGGTCGGTCCGGGCCGCTTCATCCCACAATACCGTCGAAACAAGATTGGACTAGTAACGGTAAGCATATTGAACAAAATCAACGCCCACAACTACTTTGTGTTCTACTCGTGCAAAGAATCTACGCAATAGACCTAGCTCATGATGCCACTGTTGGGGAACGTAGCAGAAGTTCAAAATTTTCCTACGTGTCACCAAGATCTATCTATGGAGAAACCAGCAATGAGGGGAAGGAGAGTGCATCTACATACCCTTGTAGATCGCTAAGCGGAAGCGTTCAAGAGAACGGGGTTGAAGGAGTCGTACTCGTCGTGATCCAGATCACCGGAGATCCTAGTGCCGAACGGACGACACCTTCGCGTTCAACACACGTACAGCCCAGTGACGTCTCCCATGCCTTGATCCAGCAAGGAGAGAGGGAGAGGTTGAGGAAGACTCCATCCAGCAGCAGCACAACAGCGTGGTGGTGATGGAGGAGCGTGGCAATCCTGCAGGGCTTCGCCAAGCACCGCGGGAGAGGAGGAGGGAGAGAGGTTGGGCTGCGCCAGGGAGAGGTGAAACTCATGTGTTGGCAGCCCCAAAGTCCTCAAGTATATATAGGGGAGAGGGAGGGGGCTGCGCCCCCTCTAGGGTTCCCTCCCTAGGGGGGTGGCAGCCCACAACCCATCTAGGGTGCTGCCAAGGGGGGGAGAGGGGAAACTTGCCCCCCAAGTTAGGTGGGTGCGCCCCTCTCCCCAAACCCTAGGCGCCTTGGGCCCTTGTGGGGGGAGCACCAGCCCACCTGGGGCTGGTCCCCTCCCACACTTGGCCCATGCACCCTTCCGGGGATGGTGGGCCCACTTGGTGGACCCCCGGGACCCTCCCGGTGGTCTCGGTACGTTACCCATAAAACCCGAAACTTTTCCGGTGACCAAAACAGGACTTCCCATATATAAATCTCTACCTCCGGAACTCCTCATGACGTCCGGGATCTCATCCGGGACTCTGAACAACATTTGGTAACCACATACAAACTTCCTTTATAACCCTAGCGTCATCGAACCTTAAGTGTGTAGACCCTACGGGTTCGGGAACCATGCAGACATGACCGAGACGTTCTCCGGTCAATAACCAACAGCGGGATCTGGATACCCATGTTGGCTCCCACATATTCCACGATGATCTCATCGGATGAACCACGATGTCAAGGACTCAATCAATCCCGTATACAATTCCCTTTGTCTAGAGGTATTGTACTTGCCCGAGATTCGATCGTCGGAATGCCGATACCTTGTTCAATCTCGTTACCGGCAAGTCTCTTTACTCGTTCCGTAACACATCATCCCGTGATCAACCCCTTGGTCACATTGTGCACATTATGATGATGTCCTACCGAGTGGTGATGGGGTCATGTACCTAGGGTAGGGTCACAGACCTGATCTAAGTACCCTACCCAAGGACACCCTCAGAAGAGGTCACCTTCCAGTCGACCAACGAGGGACTCACTCGACTGACTTGAAGGACTCGACCACGAAGACTCACTCGACCACAAGAAGGTCAAGAGGCACTCTGCACTGCAACGGCCTGTAATTAAGTAGACTTTATGATAGTAAAGACACTTTATATGGGGCGTTACCAGTAATGCCCCGGACTTAACTCACCTTAAACCCTCTCCTACGTGGGCTGGCTGGGGTCCTGGCGCACTCTATATAAGCCACCCCCCTCCACAGGTAGAGGGGTTCGGCATCCTGTAATTCATATACACATAATCCACTCGACCGCCTCCGGGATCCGAGACGTAGGGCTTTTACTTCCTCCGAGAAGGGCCTGAACTCGTACATCTCTTGTGTTTACAACCTCTCCATAGCTAGGACCTTGCCTCTCCATACCTACCCCCCACTCTACTGTCAGGCTTAGAACCACGACAGTTGGCGCCCACCGTGGGGCAGGTGTTTTAGCAATTTTGTGGAGAAGTTGCGATTCTTCCGAGTACTTTCATCATGGTGGCTGCTGGAGTTTTGGTCGAGGGTCGAGAGATCCGTCTCGGCGCTCTCACCTTCATCGCCGACGACTCCGCCTGGCTCCAGGAGGCTCCACTCGACGTTGATGCGCTCCCCGTCCGCGGTGCGACGCATTTTCGCGCATGTGTCCGCGGCGTTCTGCTGCGGCAACGGTCGACCCCGTATCGGTCGACTCCCCCATCGGCCACCCTCCCGGTTTCCCGCCAGCGCAAGCGCTCAGGCCGGTCGAGGCTTCAGTGGTGGGTGAGTCACGCGGTGGCTCGCCAGTCGGCCACCACCCAAGTTGCGGCAATCGAGCCCGACGAATCTCTCTACGGCTTGTTCGATCTGTCGACTGGCTCCGTAGAGACCGCATCCGAGTGCGATAGCAGTGATCCTGCGGCGGAAATCCTGATGGTCGACGGGCCCCGCAGTCCCCCTGGCTTCGCCCGTGATGGTGGAGCAGGCGACGGAGGCGACCCCGCACGAGACCATGAAGAGTACCAGCCCGAGCCACTCGACTCTCTGCAAAGAGAGGAACTTCGCCGCAGGAACATGGATGCCCTGCGTACTCCCATCGCAGGAGAAACCCCTGAGGCTCGCGCCTTCGAGGAGGCACGTTTGGCCAATTTGGCCGAACGCACTCGACTGGAGAATCTTCAGCGAGCACTCAACGAGCGCGCGCGGCAACGAGTTCCCGACACCAGTCGACGTCAACTCTTCCCGCCGACTCAGGTATATCGAACCCCAATCCAGAATTTAGCAGCTGCGACCCGTATAGCAGAGTCCATCCAGCCTTCTCAGTCGGAAGCTGGCAGAGGCTTGATGCAGATCAGGGATCTGCTCCGGGCAGCAGGAGATCAGAATTCGGCCGTGTCGCAGTCGCGCAACACAATTCACAGTCGATCCGTCGCTGCGAATACGGTTCAGTCGGCTCACAGTCCCAGATCGCCTCCGCGGCGCGAAGGGCGCGAGAATCGGCGAGACCAATATGGTGACCGACTCGACCGAGATGATAGGCGTCGAGTGCCCAATTCCCCTCCGAGGGGTGGGTCTTACGCTCCTCGGCAGCAAGATGACAGGCGTCAGTTCAGTACGGGGCGAAGAGTTCCAGTGGACCCTAGAGAACCAGGCTTCGACGCGCGATCCATTATCGTGCAAGGTTTGGTCGACCGGAACAGAGCCCATCGAGGCGGACTCGACAGAGACGCGCCCACAAGAAGTCGAGTGCATGTTTCTGGTCTTGAATGCTTCAGCGGAGCTATCAGAGCCGCAGTTATCCCTTCCAATTTCAGGTTGGCAACAGGAGTCAGCAAGTTCACTGGTGAGTCTAAGCCTGAAACTTGGCTTGAGGACTACCGAGTGGCAGTTTAGATTGGTGGTGGGAACGACGAGGTGGCCATGAAGCATTTGCCCCTCATGCTGGAAGGTTCTGCCAGGGCATGGTTAACTCAATTACCTCCTAGCAGCATCTACACTTGGGAAGATCTGTCCCGAGTGTTCATCAGAACGTTTGAAGGAACTTGCAAGCGACCAGCTGGACTGACAGAGTTGCAAGTCTGCGTGCAGAAGACCAATGAGACTCTCAGAGAGTATATTTAGAGATGGATCACTTTGCACCATACTGTGGAGAATGTGTCTGATCATCAGGCAGTCTGCGCCTTCAAGGATGGTGTCAAGAACAGAGAATTAAGTTTGAAATTTGGTCGAACCGGTGACATGACCTTGAGTCGGATGATGGAGATTGCTACCAAGTACGCCAACGGCGAAGAAGAAGACCGACTCCGAAGCGGCAAGCACAAGCCGAGCCAGTCGGAAAAGGGAAACACCAGTCGGAAACAGAAGCGGAAGGCTGAACCATCAGCTCCTGGAGAGGCTCTGGCCATGACTCAGGGAAAGTTTAAAGGGAAACCAAAAGGATCCTGGAACCCTAAGAAAGTAAAGGATAAAGAAGGGAACGACGTAATGGATATGCCATGTCACATCCACACGAAGAAAGACGAAGAGGGGAATATCATCTACCCGAAGCATACCACTCGCCAATGTCGACTCCTGATCCAGCAGTTTCAGGGAAAACAGTCTAAAGACAAGGAGAAGGAGTCGGACAAGGCCGAAGACAAGGAGGACAGTGAGGAAGGATATCCGCATATCAACTCCACTCTGATGATCTTTGCAGATGTGGAAAGCAAGAGTCGATTGAAAGTCATTAACCGAGAGGTGAACATGGTTGCCCCGGCAAAAGCAAATTATCTGAAATGGTCCCAAATACCCATCACATTCGACCAATCTAATCACCTGACTCATATTGCCACCCCTGGGAGGCAAGCTTTGGTGGTCGATCCAGTTGTCGAAGGCACTCGACTGACAAAAGTGCTGATGGACGGTGGAAGCAGGCTGAATTTGTTGTATGCAGACACACTGAAAGGAATGGGCATTCCGATGTCCCGACTGAGCACCAGTAACATGAGCTTTCATGGAGTTATACCAGGGAAGAAAGCCGAGTCACTCGGCCAAATAGCTCTGGACGTGGTGTTTGGTGATTCGAAACATTTTCGCAAAGAAAAGTTGACGTTTGAGGTCGTGGATTTTCAGAGTGCATATCATGCCATTTTGGGGAGACCACCTTACGCACGATTCATGGCTCGACCATGTTACGTGTACCTCAAATTGAAGATGCCCGGTCCCAAAGGAGTGATCACTGTCACCGGTGATCAGAAAAAGGCAGAAGAGTGCTTTCAGAAGGGCTCAAAGATTGCCGATTCCCAGGTGACAGCGGTCGAATTCGAAGAATACAAGCAAAATGCAGATCCAAGTGATTTGCTGCGATCCAAGAAACCCGCCACGGAGTCTGCATTTCAGTCGTCCGGTGAGACGAAGCCTGTTCACATTCACCCGACCGACCCCGATGCAGCTCCGACCCACATCTCCACAACACTCGACCCGAAATAGGAAGAAGCGCTCATCCAGTTCCTCCGTGAGAACTGGGACATTTTTGCATGGAAGCCCGCTGACATGCCAGGTGTTCCTAGGGGACTGGCTGAGCATCGCCTAAGAGTCGACTCATCTGCAAAACCAGTCAAAGAGCATCTTCGGCGGTCCGCCGTCCAGAAGAGAAAAGCCATTGGTGAGGAAGTGGCTCGACTGTTGGCGGCAGGATTTATCCGAGAGATATACCACTCCGAGTGGCTCGCTAATGTCGTCATGGTTCCTAAGAAGGAAAAATTGCTCCGAATGTGCATTGATTTCAAGCACATCAACCGGGCCTGCCCGAAAGATCATTTTCCTCTCCCTCGCATAGATCAAATTGTTGACTCGACCGCGGGATGCGAGAGACTGTCTTTTCTAGACGCCTACTCCGGGTACCACCAGATCCGTCTGTACGGACCCGATGAGGTAAAAACAGCTTTCATCACTCCATTCGGGTGCTTCTGCTATATCACCATGCCATTCGGCCTCAAGAATGCCGGAGCCACATTTATGCGAATGATTCAGAAGTGTCTACTCACTCAAATCAGTCGGAATGTGGAAGCGTATATGGATGATATCGTTGTCAAGTCACGAAAAGGTTCCGACCTGCTCGCTGATCTCGCCGAAACATTTGCCAACCTCAGAAGGTATGATATCAAGCTCAATCCATCAAAGTGCACATTTGGAGTTCCTGGTGGCAAGTTACTCGGTTTTCTCGTTTCCGAACGAGGAATCGACGCTAATCCAGAGAAGATCGGCACTATTCTCCGAATGAAACGCCCTGTGCGAGTGCACGATGTCCAGAAGCTTACTGGATGCTTGGCCGCATTAAGTCGATTCATCTCACGACTCGGTGAAAAGGCATTGCCTCTTTACCGACTGATGAAGAAGGCAGACAAGTTCGAGTGGACTCCAGAAGCTGATGCAGCGTTTGCCGAGCTAAAAGCTCTGCTCTCCACCCAGCCGGTGCTTGCTGCTCCAATCAGCAAAGAGCCTCTGTTGCTCTATATCACAGCCACAGGACAAGTCGTCAGTACTGTGCTTACGGTCGAGCGGGAAGAAGAAGGAAAAGCTCTCAAAGTTCAGCGCCCAGTGTATTATTTGTCTGAAGTCTTGACTCCATCCAAGCAGAGATATCCTCATTATCAGAAGCTTGTGTATGGAATATACATGACCACAAAGAAGGTTTCTCATTATTTCTCTGATCACTCCATCACAGTCGTCAGCGACGCTCCACTATCAGAGATTTTGCACAACAGAGATGCAACTGGTCGAGTGGCTAAATGGGCGATTGAACTTCTTCCCCTTGATATCAAGTTTGAGGCAAAGAAAGCCATTAAGTCCCAGGCAATAGCGGATTTCCTCGCCGAGTGGATTGAACAGCAGCAGCCGACTGAAGTTCACTCGGAGCATTGGACCATGTTCTTTGATGGCTCTAAGATGTTGAATGGTTCCGGTGCTGGGGTTGTCCTGGTTTCCCCCAGAGGAGATAAGCTCAGATATGTGCTCCAGATTCACTTTGATTCCTCCAACAATGAGGCAGAATATGAGGCCCTCTTATATGGGTTGCGCATGGCCATTTCACTCGGCGTCCGTCGCCTGATGGTCTATGGCGACTCGGATTTAGTGGTCAACCAAGTGATGAAGGAGTGGGACGTGAGAAGCCCAGCCATGACTGGATACTGCAGTGCAGTGAGGAAGCTGGAAAAGAAGTTCGAGGGGTTGGAGCTCCATCATATACCCCGACTGAAAAATCAAGCAGCTGATGATCTAGCAAAGATAGGATCCAAGAGAGAAGCCATTCCGAGTGGTGTGTTCTTGGAGCATATACACACTCCGTCAGTCAAAGAAGATCCTTTCACCGAAGAGGCTCCACAGCCCAAGAGTGCCACAGATCCGACTGAGGTTGAAGTCCCAGCAGTGGTCGACTTGGTCATGGAGATCTTGGTGGTCACTCCCGATTGGACAGTTCCATATATCGCGTATATCCTGAGAAAAGAGCTCCCGGCGGATGAGGAAGAGGCTCGACAGATCGTCCGCCGATCTAAGGACTTTACCGTAATCAAAGGACAGTTATACAGAGAAAGCGCAACTAGAGTCGGTCAGAAGTGCATAACGCCGGAAGAAGGTCGAATCATCCTTAATGATATTCACTCGGGGACTTGTGGTCATCACGCGTCCTCTCGGACCATCGTGGCCAAAGCATACCGAGCCGGATTTTACTGGCCAAAGGTGAATGAGATGGAAAAGGAGATAGTGGATAAGTGCGAGGGATGTCAGTTTTACTCGAATATGTCGCACAAGCCTGCATCAGCCCTGAAGACCATTCCACTCGTCTGGCCTTTCGCAGTATGGGGGTTGGACATGGTCGGTCCTTTGAGAACAGGGCGAAGTGGCTTCACGCATGTACTGGTGGCGGTCGACAAGTTCACCAAGTGGATTGAGGCTAAACCAATCAAGAACCTTGATGCTGGTACTGCTGTTAGTTTCATCAGGGAACTAATATTCAGATATGGAGTCCCGCACAGCATCATTACGGATAATGGGTCGAACTTTGACTCGGAAGAATTCAGAGATTTCTGTAACTCTCAAGGCACACGGATCGACTACGCTTCAGTCGCCCATCCACAGTGGAATGGACAAGCAGAGCGAGCCAATGGCCTGATTCTCAAGGGATTGAAACCCAAACTGATGCGTGATCTCAAGCATGCAGCTGGAGCTTGGGTCGACGAACTTCCCTCAGTGCTTTGGGGACTGCGGACCACACCTAATCGGTCGACCAGAAGAACTCCATTCTTCTTGGTCTACGGAGCTGAAGCAGTCTTGCCGAGTGATCTTCTCCACAATGCTCCTCGAGTTGAAATCTACAACGAAGCAGAAGCTGAACAAGCGCGGCAGGACGCAGTCGACCTTTTAGAGGAAGAAAGGGAGATGGCTCTGATCCGCTCGACCATTTACCAACAAGATTTGCGTCGTTTCCACGCCAGAAATGTGAGAGGTCGAGCCTTCCAGGAAGGGGATTTGGTTCTCCGAGTGGATCAGCACAAACCACACAAACTTGCTCCTTCTTGGGAAGGTCCCTTCATCGTCACCAAGGTCCTCCACAACGGGGCGTACCGTCTTTACAACATCGAGCATAATATCGACGAGCCCCGAGCTTGGAACGCGGAACTACTCCGCCCATTTTACACTTAAGGTTTATCACTCGGATGAGTTGCAATAAAGTACTTCTGTAGTTCATGGACCTCAAAATAATAGTGTCATAGTTCCTCCATAATTTTTGTCACTTTTTATTTTTGTCCAATAAAATTCCCCCTCAGTGGGTGACTTAGCCGCGAATCCGTTTCGCCTAAGTTTGTAAAAATCCTACCGAGTGGTGAGCCAGACTCCCACTCGGAGGCTTAGCTGTGAATCCGTTTCGCCTAAGTTATTGAAATCCTACCGAGTGGTAAGCCAGACTTCCACTCGGGGGCTTAGCTGCAGCCCTGTGCTCGCCTAAGTTTGTAAAAAATCCTACCGAGTGAAGAGCAAACCTCTCACTCGGAGGCTTAGCTGCAGTCCAAGAACTCGCCTAAGTTATCAAAATCCTACCGAGTGAAGAGCAAACCTCTCACTCGGAGGCTTAGCTGCAGTCCAAGAACTCGCCTAAGTTATCGAAATCCTACCGAGTGAAGAGCAAACCTCTCACTCGGGGGCTTAGCTGCAGTCCAAGCACTCGCCTAAGTTATAAAAATCCTGCCGAGTG